>NW_024350319.1:19932780-20014496 GCF_902729225.1 Pteropus medius | reverse complement strand
CGGGAGGGAGGGAGAGAGAGAGAGAGAGACTATCCTATACCATGTACAAAAGTTAACTCAAAATGGATTAAAGACCTGAACACAAAAAGACCTAAAACCATAAAATGAGTAGAAGAAAACATAGGCAGTAAGCTTCTTAACATCAGTCTTAGATTTGACACCAAAAGCAAAAACAAAAATAAATAAGTATGACTACATCAAACTCAAAAGCTTCTGTACAGTAAAGGGAACCAACAACAAAATGAAAAGGCTACCTACTGAATGGGAGAAAATATTTGCAAATCATATATCTGACAAGGAATTAATATTTAAAATATAAAAAGAACCAATATAATTCAACAGAAAAATATATATATAATTAAAAAATAGGCAGAGGACCTGAATAGACATTTCTTATAAGAAGATATAGAGATGGTCAAAAGACACATGAAACAGTGCTTAATGTCATTTATCACCATGAGATGATAAATGCAAATCAAAACCACAATGAGATATCACCTCACACCTGTTAGAATGGCCATTATAAAAAAAAAAAAGACAAGAAATAACGTGTCGGTGAGGATGTAGAGAGAAGGGAACATTTTTGCACTGTTGGTGGTAATGTAAATTGGCACAGCCACTATGGAAGCAGTATGGAGGTTTCTCAAAAAATTAAAAAGTAGAACTATCATATGACTCAACAATCCTACTTGTGGGTATAGATCCATAGGAAATGAAAAAAAATATCTGCAGCTCCGTGTTTATTTCAGCATTATTCACAATAGCCAAGATATGAAAACAACCTAAGTGTTCATTGATGGATGAATGGAAAAAGAAAACATGAATTATATACACAATGGAACATTATTCAGCTATAAAAAGAAGAAAATCCTGCCATTTGCAACAACCTAGACAGAACTTCAGAGCATTATACTAAGTAAAATAAGTCAGACAGAGAAAGACAAATACTGTATGACCTAACATATGTGTGGAATCTAAAAACAAAAACACCAAGCTTGTAGATACAGTGAACAGATTGGTGATTGCCAGAAGGAGGGGAGCAAAAGGTGTGAAAGGGGTCAGAAGGTACAGACGTCCAATTATAAATAAGTCCTAAGGATGTTATGTGCAGCATGGTAACTATAGCTAATAATACTGTATTGTATATTTGAAAGTTGTTGAGAGTAAATCATAAAAGTTCTCATTACAAGAAAAAAAACGGTAACTGTGTGGTGATGGATGTTAACTAGACTTATTATGGTGATCATTTCATATATATATGTATATAAAATCACATTGTACACCTGAAACTAATATATATCGATTATCTCATTTTTTTAAAAAATGAAGAATCAAAGAAATATCCATCTATCCATAGCACCTTCTGAAAAAATTCTTAGTTTCAAGATCTGATTCTACCATTTGACCTGCACAAGTTACTTATCCTCTCTATGCCTTAGTCTCTTTATTTATTAAACATGGTAGTAATCGTACTCATTTCGTAGGGTGGTTGTGAGAATGAAATGAGGTAATAAATATAAAGGGCTACTAATTACATCGGGACACAGTAATCACTCAATTAATGTTAAATATTGTTATACATTTTTCAAATGTAATAGCTAGAACAGCAAGAGAGCCCCAGGCGAAGAGTCAGAACCCCTCGGGTTCTAAATCTGGGTCTGAAACTAATTCACTGTATGACCTTCGGCAAGTCACTTCACTTCTCTTTGGCTTAATTTCCTCACGTATAAAATGAGATGGCTGGATTACAGTTTCCCTAAGTCTTTTCCAATTGTATGATTCCCAATTGCATCGTGTTCTTACTTCTGCATTAAAGAGAAGTTAAAATGGTCATACATTAAGAGGGAATCAAGTCCTTTGTTCCATAAGCATTTATCAGGGCAATGTACAAAGATAAATGAAAGACATATTTCACCCTATGAAAATTCAAAAGACCGTAGACTAAGTAGCTCTGGGGTTATGTGGGGTTTGCCACAAAAGAATAAAAGTTGGAAGCATATTCTGTGGGCTGAAGTGCTATAACATAAGTTCTACTTCCAAATTTAATTATAACATATGCTGTACCACCCTCAGTGAATTAAGAAAAATGCCAGTTAGACAATTAGCCTATGTTTACTCTGGCCCAAGGTATGAATGGACATGTAGATACAATGTACAACTGTAACAGAAAGAATGCCCTATTTCCAAGTATGCAGAGTGGAGATCAAGGAGGACATATGATATGTTTCTGGACAAGGTGAAACAGTCACCCTGCTCTAGGTACCCAACTTCACAATTAGAGTTTTCTTCCTTTAGCTAGAGCATTAGACTCCTATTAAAATGTAACTGACTCTGAGGGGTCAGTAGTCATTTATGTCTTAGTATGAGTTTACTCAGCTCTTTCTTCTAAAAAAAAGGAACAGAAGAAAGCATGAGGACAGACTTCCCCCTCTAATTAGAAGGAAAAAGAAAGGCAGAGAGGTGACTGTAATCTTTAAATTATTCATTTAAATAATATTTAATTAAATTATGAAATTATAATTACAAATAAGCAGATTTAGGAACAAGCACAGGGACCCACATAATCACACACCTTACAAGGGGAGCAGGTGCACATGGGAGCACTGGAGAGCAGCCAACTAACAGGAGAGTCCAGTCAGTCAACAGCACAAGACAGCATGTGGGTTGGTCAAGAGCTTCAACTGCACTTCACAATTTTGCTTACGGCCGGGTCTAACTATCTGCCATTACCAAACTCTACCTCTGCTAATTAAGAAATCTAATGTAACACAAAACCCAAATAAGTAAATGTTATCATACTGTTGAGTCTCATGCTACGGCAAGTATGTTTACTGTGTGCTAAATGCTAGGTATGGTCAGGTGCTTTATATAATCTTTATCTTCTTTGGTCCTCAGCCCAACACTGTAATGTAGACATTATTATTCCATTCTATAAAGGAGGAAACTGAGGTTAAGTAATTTTCCCAAAGACAGAATATCCATGAAGAGGCAGAACCAGGATTCAAACTCACGCCAACTGACTCCAAAGCCTAAGCTCCTCATTACCATATTTCGCTGAATTCTGTATATGTTACCATGAAATATTACCAACAACATCTATGTACTGTTCATTAATTAAAACTTTTGTGGAGCACGAAATGTCAGGCCCCATGCTGTGCATGGAGAATAGGGACATGAACACAGCCTTATTCCTGAGGAAATTTGACTCTAATAAAGAATAAGGCATAGTCGGAGCACCTGGGTGTAAATGCTGACTATACTTCTAATTGGTGTGTAAACCTCAGGGAAGTTAGTTAATGTCTTTCAATTTCAGTTTTCCTACACGTAAAATCAGATGAGTTCCTACCACATAGGGTTCTTGGGCAGAATCATAAATATATTAATAGTTAGCATAGTGCCTGGAAAACAGTGGACACACAATAAACATTAGCTAAGATGATTATTGTCACTGATACTGTGAACAAGCAGGACTCCTGGGAGGTAATCAAAAAGCACGATTCTACTGTTCCTTTAAAATGTCTGCAGAGCGGAGAGAGTACTTCCACTAGCTCTAGATAAAATCTCAGATGTCATCCAACATTTCTGAAGATTCCTAGGTATTAAAGAGTATTCAAGTCACTTTAAGTCATGAAAACTGTCTTAATTCAGAAATCAGAATGCCCAGTCCCATGTAAGAAGTACAACTTCTAATCTAGTTTAATGTTAAGTCGTTTCTGGGGTTTTGCTGAAGGCTGATAGCATTCAGTGAGAAAGACCTCAGTCTTCCCCTTTCCCCACAGTGCCTCCCAACCCTCAGCATTTCTTCACTCCCCAGCTTGTCACTAGGTTTCTCACCCTGTCAGAGGCAAAAAAAGTGGGATCGAAGAGAGGTAAAGAAGAACAGAAAGTTGTTCTTATTTTAACTGATTCTCTTTAGGGCCATTTTCTTGCATTTGGGGTCTTCTTTGCTTTGGGTGTTTAAAGATGACACTTTCTGTCTAACAATTTCTTCAAAGCCTCCTCCCCCAAAAAATGTTTTTGAAGAATATTTGAGGTGGCTGTTCTTGGTTGGGCCATCTCGCATCTAAAGCAGGAAGATGGTGGTGGCCACAAAGAAGACGAAAAAGTCCCTGGAGTCCATCAACTCTAGGCTTCCACTTGTTATAAAAAGTGGAAAGTATGTGCTGGGGTACAAGCAGACTCTGAAAATGATCAGACAAGGCAAAGTGAAACTGTCCAGCCTTGAGGAATTCTGAAATAGAGTACTACGCCACGTTGGCCAAAACCGGTATTCATCACTACAGTGGCAATAATATTGAATTGGGCACAGCATGTGGAAAATACCACAGAGTATGCACACTGGCTATCATTGATCCAGATGATTCTGATATCATTAGAAGCATGCCAGAACAGACTGGTGAAAAGTAAATCATGCAAATTTTTTCTTTAATAAAAGAAATGTTCTTTCACTGGCTGGCCACTTTTCTCTATGATTCTCCTGGAGGGGAGCCTCCAGGTAGCAATCTTGGGAAAGATTTATAAGGACTCCAGACTGGCTCGGACTCCCTCGTGGCTCACATTTGCTCTAAGGGAAACTCTAACATCCCCCAACAAGCCCTGGGAGTGTCCCCTTCCTCTGCCATCAGAGATGCTGGCCAGCCAGTCTTTGCCTTTTACGATTTCTAGGCAAGACTCAAAAAGCAATCACTTGTCTCCCTAACTGCCAGAGACACATGTCTCCATGTGGTCCCTTTGAGGCCTCTCTCCTGACTCCAGATGATGGCAGAGCACCCGCCCTGCTCCCGTCGGTGGGCGTGGAGAACTCAGCACAGCTCTTTCAAAAGAAAATCCTCCTCATCAAAACTCTTCTCACCTCCACTTTCTTGATCCTTCAATATCCACAATGTGAGTGGGTTTTTTTCCTAAGAGTCGAGAAACTCGTGGAAATTTCTATCTTTGGATGTTACCTAACTGAAATTTCATATTTATTGCATCTTGGTGTTTTGATCAAAACTTCAACTTAACATTCTGTTCCATTATTTTATTATCATTTTTATCGAAATATAAAGCAATTGTCAAACAGTAGGATATGTGCTATAATGCAAATATAAGCCAAGTACTATGGTGATCTAGAGGGCAGATAAATGAACTTTATCTAGGACTAAGAGTAGAAATCAGGCATGGAAGTCTTCATGGAGGCAATGACATTTGAGTTGAACCTTCGAGGATCCATTTGTGCATTTAACAAATATTTACTGAGTACCTATTATGTTCCAAGCAGTATTTTATGTGCTTTTGAATCTATCCATGAGCAAAAATATTCCTGCTCTCATGGAGCCGGCATTGTAGTAGGAGGATGAAAGAACAGGTAACAAACATAACAGAAAGCGATAAATGATTATGAGGGGAAAAGGAAAAAGTAGGGCCGGAAAAAGAAGTTCATGAAACAGGGAAAATAGTATGAACAAAGGCCTGGAGCTTAAGGGGAATGGTATAAGCAAAGAATGGAATAATAACGGTGTAGTGACCAGATTACAGAGCAATATCAAAGATGCGTTTGCCAGTTCCGCACACAGGATCATCCCAACTCAGCCATTGGCTTTGAGCACCCAGTTATCTGCATGTAGCCCCACCTTATTCCTGGAACCCATGAGAATTTGCTTTTTGCATTTATCCACATGGACACATGTCTAACGCCAAGAAAGAAAAGAATTACAAGTAAAAGAACTGAAAAAAAAAGTTTTCTTAAAATGTTTTTTTAGTTAGAATTCCATAAGACTTTGGGCTAAAAAAGCTTTGGTGCTTATTCAATAATAATCCAAAAAAATGATCAAGCACCTATTCCACAGCAGGCATAGTGCTGGTGCTACAGATATGGCAACGTACAAGGTAGATACAGTCCTTATCCATGTAACAAAGAATAGCACAAAGGGAGAAGCAAGCCCGGCAGCTCAGCAAGGGGTCCAGAATGACTGGCACACTGAAAGGCAACAGTAGGATCCACTGCCCAGGGCACAATGGTGACATCACCTGGTGGTAGACAGCACAGCCAAGCACTAGGAACAGAAGCACTAGCACGCAGTCTAGAGAGTGGCTGGAGGCTGAAAGAGAAAATGACAGATTGGAAAGGACTAGAGGTGCTGCAGCAGTGAGTTAGGTTAAATACAGGTTCCATCTGTGAGTGTGGCTGCATTTCCCACCCTTACACCAGGTCAGCCTGACTTGAGGAACCCAGGCAATAGAAGCAACAAGGAGCGAGGGCTGTAATTATAATACCAAATGTATCTTAAAATGTTACTGTGATACTTAATTTTTTTCCCTTTAAATGAAAGACATAGTCTTCAGGATGGAGTTAGTGCTCAGGTTAAAACTTCCCTGTTGCAGATCTAACCCTATGCCTTCGTTGAAATAACATGAGACCATCACAAGTAAGTTCTTAACCGCTTTCTTTAAAAGACGTTGACCTAATCAGTTTGGAGACAAGCAGTAAAGCTTCGGATCCTCATGCTATAACCAAAGACTGCAATTTAGGAAACAAATTATGTCTTCTAACTTTGAAAGAGGGGTAAAATTTCATTAACAACAAGAACAACAACAACAACAACAACAAAATGCAGGCGGCGGGCGGTGAGAGGGACAAAAAACCTCTCCTCTGAAGTTAGGGCTTGACTCTCCTTTGAAAAGTGGGACTCTGCTGCCCTCTGCCTTCCGCTATAAAAACTGCTTTTAATTAAGAGAACTGGAAATCGCTAAATCATTGGACACCAACTTCTTACACACACACCCCCAAAACTTAAGGATTTCAAAAACATCCTGTATCATCTCGACCCCATTATTACCTAAACACTGGTGATCTAGCCGCAGCGCTAATCACCGCGAGGCCCTGCATGGCGGCAGCACGCTGAAGGGCACGATGGGTCTGTCTCCCAGAATCTTCCCGTTTGAGTTCTGACACCAGCCATCGCTTCCATGCTGATGGAAAATCTCCAACCCTTACCATCAGGCTTTGCTCTTATCTAGATACAAACGAGGCCTTCAAACTCGAAACGACCAAAACCCAACAGCGTTTTTCCTCAGCAAACAAGCCAATATGAGGATTTCCTTCAGTGAGCTTGGTTTCTTTTAATGGCACTACAATTCTCCAGTCACACAAGTTTAAAAAAAACCTTATACAGTCTTTGATTACTTTTCTCTCTCACTGGCTCCCTGCGTCAGATGAATTGCAAGTACTGCCTGCTCCCATTAACATCTTTCAAATCTATTGCCTCCTCTCCATTGTCACCCTGGTTAGGCCTTCACTGGGCCCCTGCTATCTCTGTATGGGCTGTCACACTAACCTTCTAACTGCACTCTCCACCTCATACCAGCTTTTCTTCACTCCAAAACATCTTAAAATTGCTGATGGATTTATCCTCCTGAAGTAGAGCTCGGCTCATGTCACTTCACTGTCTCCCTCTTGCCTCAGAATAAAATCCACACAGTTTGGCATTCAAGGCCCTCCTTGATCTACCACCAACCGATTGCATTACCATATTCAAGTGCCCTGCACTGTGGCCACATGGAAGCATATGCTGTTGCCTAGCATCCTTGCTTTTGCTCCTATTGATACTTCTTGAATGCTTTTCCTCCACCACCTCCACCACCCCCAGTTCATGTCCTAATCACTTATATCTTCTTACAAGTCCTAGGTCAAATGCCATTCCTTCCATAAAGTCTTCCTTAATCATTTCAACTGAAACAAATCTTTCTTTCTCTGAAGTCCTATCCTATTCTGTTTCTTTCTTCAGTTCAAATGAGCAAATATTCATTGAGTTCCTGCTGTGTACAGGAATATATTATAGGTCTGGGCACACTGGGGCAAACAAAAACAGACATGATCTCTATCCTTGTGTATCTTACAGCCTAATATGTATCACCTTTCAATGTGTATTTTCGGTACACATTTACTTTCCCTTCTAGCCTGAAATTTTCATAAGCACAGTATCCATATGTCAATGTTTCACTCATATTTTATGCCCTGCTCACACACAGTACCTAGCAGGGAGCATTGTGTGTGTTTGTTATTCAATGAGTATTTGAATAAATTTGAAAAAGTATTAAATGTTACCAGATAGCTGAATTTCAGTCATTATGTCCTTCTCAAACTCAAGTAACTCTAAGTTTGAGAGTCTAACAAGTTCTGTGGATTCCCTGATTTTAAAATTTCTTCACCACTTAAACTGTACTCATAACAGAGTTAAGAGCAAAACGTTGAAATCAGATAAAACTAGACAAGAACTCCAGCTCTGCTGTGTGAACTGGGGTCTGAGGGGTCTGGGAAAAAGCTAGAAGAAACCATTAAGAAAACCTTAATTGTCAAGGAAGATTTCAGTGTGATTATCATTCAGATATGTCTCCTGCTCTAGTCTCTACTGGTTTTATGTCTAAATAGAAAACTGTGGGTTAAAATTGAAAGATCTGTGTAATAGTTCAGATTACCATGCAGCAAATATTCAGTCCCCTCTACCTCCCGCTGTAAGTGGTACATTTCCCTGCCCTTTGACTTTCATCTTGGCTGTGTGTCTTGCTTTAGTCAATGATACATTTGAGAATATAACAAAAACAGAAGCTTGAAAAATGTGAGCATGATTGGGCTTGCTTTTTTGCACATCTTTTTTTTTTTTCACTATGACTCAGGTACCGACTGATCCACAGAGAATGAGAGCTATTTGGAACGTACCTGGATCAAATCTGCAGCCTGAAACAAAACCTACCTGAGCCCACCAAGATCAGCTCAACCTAGGCCAACTGCAGGCACATGAGTAAGAACAACAAAAAATATGTGTATAGTTGTAAGCCACCGAGCTTTGGGTAGATTATTCAGTATGATTATAAAAATGACCAAAATAAATGATATTTCCAAAACTCTGTAAGTGATAGGTACACAAGTTTCCCTGCTTTGGGATCTCTCTGATAAAGTGGTTATCAACCAGAGGAGATTTTGCTCCCAGGCAAACATTTGGCAATGTCTGGAGATACTTTTGGTTGTCTTAAATTGGAGGTGGTGGGGGAAGGGGGAGGAGGTAACTAGTATCTAGTAGATAGAGGCCAGGAATGCTGTTAAACATCCTACAATGCACAGGACGGCCCCCACAACAAAAATTTTATCTGGTCCAAAATGTCAATGGTGCTGAAATTCAGAAAACTTATCCTAATACAGTATAATGCGAATTAGGATGTTTTTCCCATTTTGCCACATACCTGTGCTCACCCATAGATGCCTGTGCATTTGTGGCAGCATTGGTTGATTAATTAGTTACGTCGTTAAGTATTTAATGGTGCCTGCCACCATTTCTAATTGCTAAGAATCCAGGGCTGAATTCAAAGAAAAACTTCCTGTTCTCATGGGATTTACATTTTAGTGAAAGAGAGACAGGTGATAAATATATGAAATGATTTTAGACATAGTGAGTAGTGAAAGGATAATAGGGTTAAAGAACAACTACTACTTTTCGAGAAAGTTGCAGCTTAACCTAGCTGAATGATGAAAGAGATCCAGTCATGCAGTGGTTTGGAAAGGGCATTCTAGGTAGAAAACAAAAACAGTAAATACAATGACTATGAGACAGAAGCAAGTGTGATGAATCAGAGGAGCAGAAAGGCCAGTGTACCTGCAGCTTAATAAGTGCGAGTCAGGTAAGAGATGAGGTCAGAAAGACGTTTGTAGGATCACATAGTATCACTCGCATGGTACCAAATGGAGAGTAAAATGAAGCTTTTAAAGATGCCATGTAGAGAGAGACATTAGTACCCAGCAGTGATGGCATGTAGTGTGAGCAAATATTCATGAACATATGTGGGACACTCCTTGGTGTATGTAGAAAGCTGAAGTGAGGTGGGGGTGAGGGTACTTTACAGGGAAACCAAAGAGAGTAAGTAAGAGAGAGCAGGTAGGAGTGAAAGCAGGAGAATTTTAATTATTTTGTAACCATATTCTATCTGTACCCACAGACAACTGATTAATCCTAATGAAACTTAGGCATACATTGGTAACTAGAGGAGAAAGAAAGCTATTCAATACTTTTTTTCCTCTCACTCAAAATATTGTGCTCTCTTGGAATGCTGCTTTGCCTCTCTAGGTTCCTGGCAGGTCTTTGTTGGGAAGAGACCAGTTAAAGAACAGCACTGCCTCCTCATTATAACCTAATGATAATCCCACCACTGTTGACAACAAATTTCCTCCTCCGGCGTTTTGGAGTGTAAAAAAATCTAGAAGAAATAATTTAGGATCTCTGGAGCAGAAAGACAATACTTGAAGTCTAGGTGTTAGGTGCCTTGTACCTAGAGGTGGTTTCTAGGTCCTACATGATTTTAATTTGTTTGGAAACCAGTGTTGCCAGACAGACCTAAGTAAGTCATTTCTGAATTTTAATTGCCTTTTAATCATGTGTTAGACTCCTAGGAACAAGGATTATGTCCATATTGTTCATTACCTTATCTTCTGCTCCTAGCATGAATCTCTGGCACATAGTAAGTACTCAATGTATATTAGGTGAATAAATAATGAATGTGTTATGAAAATAGTCTCACAAAACTATAAAAATAAAAAGGTAATGCAGAGAAGAATAAAACAGCTGGACACATCTATTTTAAAAAGCGGGGCGGGGGGGAGGCTGTATATTTATAGACATGTATTTCCAAGAGAAAACATAACTGTAACATTCTTCTAACCAGTTCATTTTTTGAGCATCTTCCATGTGCCATGCACTGTGCTAGCTGGAGATAGGAAAAAAGAAAAAGTCCTTTCTAGAAAGCAGAGGCCTACAGCATAGAGAAGAGAAACAGCTATAGCATGGTATATTTGTGGGCGGAGAAAGAAAAGGTCATGAAAACCCAGGAATGCTTCCTAGAACAGCTATATTTCAGGGAGCTTTTATTTTTAATCCAAATATCTTCAAGCAGAACATTTAGAGTTCAAATTCCATACCCAACTATTTTTAATATACCTAGACCAGTGATTCTCAACTGAGGGAGATTTTGCCTTCTAGAGGATATTTTTGATTGCATGACTAGGGCATGCTACTGGAATATATTAAGTAGAGGCCAGAGATGTTGCTAAACATCCTACAATGCAAAAGACTGCTTCCCACAACAAAGAATTATCCAGTCCAGAATATTAACAGTGCCAAGATTGAGAATTCCTGACCTAGAGAGAATTAAGAAGTAACATGCAAATAAAAACACAAATACATCATTTAGTCAAGGCTTCTCTAATGCAATTAATGTGATAATAGGAATTATTTAATTAGCTGCCTCAATTGTAAGTCAATAAAGTACAAATAATAAATCAATTAAATTTTGTGATGAATGTGAATAAAGTACTTAAATCTCATGATATATACAATTCAAATATTTACATTAATCAGTCGTATCCCTAGCATTGCATATCAAATCCAGGGTCTCGGAAAAACATGACTTGATTAGAATTCCAAGTTGAAGAATGTTACACTTAAATAGAAATTATGGGTTCTTTTATAGCTTTCAGTTTCTAGGGTGGAAAAGGCTTAGCCCATTCCTTTTGTGTTTAAAATTACATTACATGGTCATATGTTCAGCATCCTTTAGCTGGATACATTTGCTCCCTATAGGAAGTTTATAAGTTGTAAAAGGAGTTTGATGCAGAATACAAATTGGGAGTATTACATGACTACCTCTTGAGGACACTGAGCTGTGCAAACAACATCATTTTATCTGACGCAGTAGCTTTGTATTGGTCTTCTGTTCACCCTAGGGCTGTCTGGATTATAGGTCAGGGACATCACTGTCATACCCCAGCTGCTGCAGAAAGCTACTGGAAGAAAAAGAGATTTATGAGTATTTTGGTTATACTGAGCTAAACAGGGAGCCTGGTGGCTCTAAATTTCGGCATTATGCAAAAAGAAAATGTAGACTTAGGTGTCAAGGGAGTCCTCCAGAAGCAAATAGGACATCTTGGTAAGCTCTCTAAAGAATAAATTTAACAGTTATTAAAGAACACCGCCCTGTTGTTGCCAGCACTGAACTTTATATCACAGGAAGAGATACAAGGGATTTTCAGGAAAACATCTGTCATTTAACAGTGAGAGGGACCTCAGCACTGACAAGCAATTCAAATCTCAGTTGAGGAGAGTTATTTAACTCTTTATGGGTAGCCGAGTTTGGAGCTCTAACATTATCAGCAGGTTATTAACATCCTTGTCAGTTGAGAACCTCTGATGCTGAAGGAAAGTTATTGGGAATGATTATCATTGGTTCTGCTATATGAGACACTCATGAATTATTTCCCTTCGATTATATCGAATTATCATGTTATGATTTTGTTTGTTTTGACCAAAGTCCTGTGCAAACCTTATGGAGAAATGAGTAAGTGTAACTTTCAAAACAAGTTATGAAAGATCAAAAATTGTTAAAATGAATTTGGAAAACATCTAAATTTCTGTATTGATTTTACATAATGATTTACCAAGCCAATACTCGCTTTTCTCTTTTATTGATAATTAAAAATAAATGAACAAATTAGCTCAGACATTTAGGTAACAGTAGGAAAACTAAAAAATTTTGAGAACCAACTAAGCACCCCCAGATAGTGGTACGTGTTTACTTACGCTCACTTAATTTTTCTAACAACGTGCAAGGAAGGTAACATTATCTTCATGTTATAGATGAGAAAACAGAATTTTCTTAATTTAAATATTTTTCCCAAGATGGACAAAACTAGGAAACGGTACAGCTAGAGTAGGAAGTTGGGAACAGCAGGGAAGTGAGATGTGTTGAATTCCAAGGCTCAAAAGCTGTGTTACACGAATCTGCCAGAAGAAATTACATTTTTTTTTGTCAGACACATGAATATTAAAATTCATCACTTGAAAAAGAAAGCATTAATACTGTAAATTGATCATGAGCTCCCCTAAGTTCCATGCCCACATATCCAACTGCTTACTTGATATCACCATTTCAGTGTCCTACAGGCAATACCAACTTGACATACCCCCAGACTGATTTATCATCTTCTTCACCTAAACCAGCACCTTTCTGTTTCTCCTACCTCAAGAAACAGTATCAACATCTACCTAGTTGCAAAGAAATTTGGATTAGAAGGAAATTAACAAAAAGTTAGTAGTGCTATTATCTGGGTGGTTCGATTCTTGGTGTTTATTTCATTCTTTTTAAACATTTATATTATAAACATGATACATGGTTATATCCTTATTATTTAAAATATAAAAAATGGAAATAAAGTTTTTAAAAAAGTCACTGCTTTCCCAATGCAACTTCCCTCCTCACATGTAAACACTATTTGAGTATCCTTTCAGATGTTTTTTTGTATATTTTTATTTTATGTATTTCTATACAAATACATAGTTTAGAATTTATATATTTACATATGTACCTATACATGGTTTACTTGGGTAAAACCCTAATACCTACATTATACTGGAACTTGCTTTTTTCCTCTTCACAATATATCTTGGAGATTTTCCCACGTCAAAGCATACAGATAGATCTCTCTAATGGCTATAAACTATTTGACTGTTATAACTATGCATGATTTAATTATTCCCCTTATTGCTGAATATTTAGGTTGTTTCCAATTCCTTATTACAAATAATACTGCAAAGACTGTTCTTTTAAATATACCCTGCTTCAGCAATTCTTAGGCACACTTTTCCCCTCACATTTTATCATCTCTGGGGCTGAAATGTATCCTACAGTTAGTTGATGGCATCTTACCATCACTGTCAGCCAGGTGGTATTTGTTGTCTAAAAATCTTTTTTTGACACCTCTGGTAATAGTAAAAAAGTACATTTTAAATTACATAAAGTAAGTTATCTCTGCATTCATGTGTATTTCAGGAATTTGTGATTTCAGGCAAATGAATAGCTATTTATAGGTAGGATCAAATAGTATGTGCATTTTAAATTTTGCTAGTTACTTCCAAATTGCCCTCCAAATAAGGTAAAACAATTTATTTGGCCATCGACCATTTGCAAGTGTACCTGTTTTCAACAAGTGGTTATTAAAATCTTCGAATATCTGTCAATTTACTAATTGATAAATTGGAGTTCTTTATTGACTTAATCTTTTGTCTCCTATATACACATACTGCAAATATTTTCTTCCCTTCTGTTACTCTTCTTTCAACTTTGTTTAGTGTCTTTTCTGTATCAAATTTGTCCATATCTTTCTATATGTCTTCTGGGGTTTATATTTTGCTTAGAAAGACTTTCACTCCCAAATTAAGATTTTCCTACATTTTATTTTAGCACTTTTATAGTTTTTTAAACTTTTCTCTTTAATTCACCTGAAATTTATTTTTGTGTATAGCGTGACATAGGCATCATTCTTCTCCCAATGTGGCTGTTCTACTGTCCCCAAATCACTCACAAGCTACTTTATCTTTTACTAATGATTCAAAGTTATGTCTTTATCATATACTATGTATCTACATATTACGAGTCTGTTCCTTTAATGTTTCATTGATCTATTTATGTTTAACATATTACTGTAGTTTTGTCATGTTTCTAATAAGAAACATAAGCCAAATTTTCCTTTTTTTTTCTTGGTGACTTTGCACATATAATTTCTGAATCAGCTTAAATGGCATATACTGCTGGTAGTACCCTAATATTCATTTTTCCCCCTTCCTTTAATAGAACTCCTGCTTTTTACCTGGACACATGGCCATATAGAATACATACAATTTCTAGCCTTTTTGGCAGGTGTGTCTTGTGGCAATGCTATTAATGTAGAAACATAGGTGCAATTTCTGGGACCTGTTCTTACAGTGAAGGTATGTGACTTTCTTCTCTTCCTCCTCTCCACTGACTGGAATACATACAGGATGATGAGATGAGAGGTTTTGAAGATGGCAGAATACAGAGGGAGCATCAGTCCCTGACTTCTGGAAGGGCACCACCAACCCTGCACTACTCACATGAATTTTTGTGAGAATGCCACTTCAATCTTGCTTAAGCCACTGTTATTTTTAATTTGTTCTCACACCAACATTAATTCTTAGTAACAAAATCCCACTGGAATTTATGAATTCATCTGAAGGTAACTGACACCTGGACAATACTGAGTTTTTAAAAATAGGAATACAGAATGTTTATGCATTCAGGTGTTTTGTACCCTTCATAAAAATGTAGTTTTCCTCATGTGGGTCTGTACTTTTCCCATTAATTCCTGAACAGTATATAGTTCAGATTATTTTATTGCAAACGAGAATTTTTAAATCACATTTCCAATTGTCTGATACTAGTCTATAGAAAGCTAGATTTGTATATGTCGGATAACTAAACAAAACTACTTTTTATTTCTAAGTTTTTTGATTCTCTTGGATGTATTGTCTCCACAATCACACTGCCTGCAATAATGACCATGTTGTCGCTCCTTACCATTTTTATTTTGGATGAATGACTATTGTATAGCCAACAGGCTTGATCCTGATGTGAATGTGAACATTTGCTGAAGGATTTTGGTAGACATCCTTAGCCAAGTTAAAAAGGTTTCTTTCTGCACCCCTATGTTCACGACAGCACAATTTACAATAGCCAAGATATGGAAGCAACCTAAATGCCCATCCATAGACAAATGGATAAAGAAGTTTTCAGTTCAAATATACAATGGAATATTACTCAGCCATTAAAAAAAAATGAAATCCTACCATTTGCAACGACATGGATGGACCTAGAAGTTATTATGCTAAGTGAAACAAGTCAGAGAAAGATAAATACCATGATTTCACTTATATGCGGAATCTAAGGAACAAAAAGAATAAACTAATCAAAAACAGACACATATAGAGGACAATTTGGTGACAGAGGGGAGGGGGAATTGGGGGGCTGGGAGAATGAAGTGAAGGGTTAAAGTAGTAAATATTAGTAGTTGATAGATGGTCATGAGGATGGGAAGCACGGCACAGGGAATGCAGTTACCATTAATGTAATGGCTAAGTGTAGAGCCAGAGGAGAGAAAGAGCAATCGGGGATCATTTTATAAACTATATAGATGTCTAACCAATGTACTGTATACTTGAAACTAATAAAATTTAAAACAAAAGGTTTATTTCTATTCCTAGTGCTAAATTTTAGAAAATGTTTCTTAACATGTCACAATAATCACATTTTTCTCATTTGTTTTTAAAACAGTAATGTTTTATAAGCTATAATAATGTTACATATCGAACCATCATTTTTGTAGGTCAAAAGCAATCAAATAATGGCATTTGCATACAGTTCAACTAATATATCCAAATAATGCATTAATAAAAAATGATAAAAAGGAAAAAATGGATGGACCCACATATTTAAAATTTAGCAAAAATCATATTCCCAGGCTATAAAAGGATATTGTTTGAGAAGAAATGTTTCAAGAGTTAACTAGTGTCTAGATAGTTCATACTTCCTATGGTATTTCATATTTCAACTTTAATTCCAACATTACAGAAAGGCAGTGGAATCTTCTACCTGTCAAAGGCATATACAACAAAGATAGAATACATGCATCTTTATTTCAATATAAATAGAGAGACCGATCAACAGAAGCTGAAACATTTCATGTAAATCTTGTGGTCCAAATTGTTAATGAGGAAAATTTAAAATGTAAGTTACAGTAATAAATTTCCAAATGTATTGAATTACATTAATAGGTTGTTGTATTCTTTGGATAAATCCTATGTTGCCATGACATATTCTTTTGGATTTAATTTGCATTTTTTTCAATGATTACATTTGTTCCTAAGTGAGATTGGTCTACTAGTTCTCTCTGATGGGCAATATTTTGTAACAAGGGGTATGCTAGCCTCAGAGACCAAATTGAGGTGTTTCAGATTTCTGCATAATCTGGAACAGCTTAAATAAGAATTCTCTCAAAATTTCATAAATTTTTTTAAATGCAAGTATTTACAAAAACAGTGTCTTCTTTTATATATCTAATTATTTTTATTAATTGATTTATTGCTATCCACTTAATTTCTGGTTTATTGCATGGTGAAAACAGGATGGCGCCTGTATGATTTCTTTGTGGCCTGTGTCATGGTCGTTTTTCATATTTGAAAAGAAATACTCTATTAAAGTTTGTGAACTGTATGATTCAAAACCTGTGTCTTCAACTTTGAACTCTTTATCTGATATCTGAAAGAACTATGTTCAAATACTTAGCTTGATTGCAAATTTGTCAGTTTCTTTCCCATTATTTATTTCTTTCCTTAGTTGTTTTTTTTTTTTTATGTTGTCATCTTCTGGGACTCATATATACATACATATACAATATAGTCATTCATTCGTTCATTCAAAAATACTTGAGCACTTACCATGTATCTGGCAATGTGATATAAATGTAGCTTATTCAATGGTGAATCCTCTATACGTTGGCTCCTAAACTTCTGAAGTTTAATTTTAAATGGATGTTATTTACCTGGATCTTCTATGTCTGTTAAATTTTCTCATAATTTCTATTTGACCCTTTCTTGTAAGCATCTGAAAGTATCACTCAGCTCAAAATTCTAGCCAGTAATTTGATTTTCAGCCATGTTTTATGCAACTTGGCCTAAAACAGAGATTCTTATTTTAGCAACTATGTTTTATTTCCAAGATACTTTTCATAGCAGTTTGCATTTTTAATGTAATAACCTCTAAAATCTCTTTGAAAATTGATATATACATCTGATTACATATAAACTTACTAATAAAAACAGAATTCTCCAATGTTTTAACATGCACTACCAACATTTGCCTTTGTAGTTTTTTCTATATGCCATTGATTTTGACATACAAATTTCTATAGACATTTTCAGTTATTTCACCTATTAAAATGGATTAAAGATTGTTTAAATATTATACTATTGTAAGTTATGATATATTATAAAATGAGTATATTTTATGCTAGTGGGATCTTATAAAATATAAATATAATATCTAGATATTATAATATAGTCAGGTTATAGTCAAATCTTGGCGACTCTAGGAACCACTATCTCCTGAAGCTAAATCACAAATTTAAATGTTTAAGGAGATAGGCAGTTAATATAAATGTTAAGATGGAGATACAAGGCGGGGAGGAAGAAAATACAGAGGCACAGATGCCACACTAAAAGGATTTGGACGTTATATCAACTGGTAATGGAAAGCCAATGAAGTATTTCAAGTAGGGGAATGACACGAGAGAGAGCATGTTATATGGGTAAAGTACTGTTCCTGTTATTATGACTTCACAATATGGTTGTAAGAATTAAATAATCTAATGTGGGAAAAAGTACAAAAACAAGAACAAGGCCGTTTTCTGACTCCCAGAGGTCCGTAAAAGGAATGCCAATTCTTTCATAAAATATCATGGAGGCTCCTTCAAACCTATGCCTGGTCATTAACAGGCAGACGCTTCTGCCTTAACATGGGAGAGTTGTAGGCATTAGAAATTTGTTTGAGAGCCTTATAAATGTTCTCAAAATGTAATCACTGACCACTAGCATTAGAACCACCTGAGACACTTATTAAAAATATACCATCTCTGAAGAATATGATCTAGCAAATTTGGTATACAGTCATCCCCAAATCCTCACTTCTACAAAAATTTAAGAACTACTGCCTTTACATTTCCTCAGAAAGTTCTCTTCCTATATTTAAGATGAACTGAAATATGAAGTCCACCAAGGAAAGTAGACAGGTATAGGTTACAGAAAGTGCAGAGGTCTGGAGATAGGGAAAAGCTTCGTTAAAAAAATAATAATAACAACAGAATTGCTAATGACAAGAATGGCATGATATAAAGTTGGAAAGCTAGGCCAGGTCTGATTGCCACGATAAGGAGTTTGGATTGTACAACTACAAAAAGCAGCAGAAGGCCAGAGTAATCTGAATTACATTCTTAAGAGATTATTCTTCTGTGTGAAAAATTGAGTCTAGCAGGGTCAGAGTGGAAGCAAGATTAGTTAATAAGCTATTTCAATAGTCCAGGAAAGCGATGATGTTGACTTGAACTGGATTGGAAGCAGCAAAGATGGAAGAATGGGCAGATAAATTTTGCGAGTAGAAAACACAGACTTTCTGATAGATCAGAGGTAGAAGGAGATAAAAAGGGAAGAACACAGGACAGTTTCCTAGACACCTGTATAGGTTTGTAAACAACTAAACAACTATATAGGTTGTAAATAAATTTCTTTGGTTATTAGAACTAATGTTTTACTTTTTAATAAAGAAAAATAATAACAGAAGTTGAAAAGTTATTAAAGAGATTACATAAATCCTTATCACAAAAGTATAAAATATACACGAATGATCACAAAAATTAATCTGCCTGCAAACGATTTATAAATTATCTAACAGAAGATACATAAATTTTAATTACTAAATTAAGCACAATAACAAAATGCACTTTATTAATAACTTGCAAATAAGCTAGTCTGAATAAAGGTTTTTACATGTTTCCTACAAAAATTACTACTTAGATGTTCTTTCCTGTCATTCTAAAACATCTACTTACAAGTTGTTATACAGGATTCTTTTTATACAGGGTTTTTTCCAAGTTTCTTAAAAACAAAAACCAAAACAAAAAAAACTCTACTTATTACCAAAAGAATCTACTAATTATAACCCAAAGGAATCTATTCTCTCCTTTTACCTTAGCCCTACCATGAATATTTTTTTTAGAAAGGAGAAAATAGGATTAATCAAGTCCTAATATCCTTGAAATTTGAACTCCTGAGCAAAAAGGCTTTCTTTCTGAACTCTGTTAGTAAAAACTGGATCCTAACTAGTCTCCAGGCTTCAACTAAACTTATTTGGCTTCAAATCCCTTCAAGTGGATATAAATGTCTATTAGATTTTCTCAACTGAAAGATAAGTAAATCTAGCTCACAACAATAAACTCACATTCTCCTGGGGGGAATCTATCTTTAAAAGCTTTGTTAAATGCAGAGAAATTACCTATGAAAGTCTACAAATGCCCATACAATCATCTACTTAAAACCTTAAAATTATTTAGTATGCCCATATACTGATCCATTTGATGCCTCGAAATTTTGAGAAGCTAATTTCACTAAGAGTTCCCCTCCCAAGAAGCCAGAATAAAGATTCAAAGAGTACTGCTTTTCAGTAACATAGATGGTCATTTGAAAATAGATCATCTATCAATCTCATTTTCTTTTTCTGAATAAGTACGTGATCTATAAAATGTAAAAAAAGGAGAGAAATACTCAAGAGAGAAGTAATTTTTTTTTAAAAGTGATAGTTTGTTTCTTGGTTCCTCAGCCAAACTGACATGACAAAAGAACACAACTATGAAAAATTATTTGTATTCAAATGTATTTTCAAAATGATTTCAATATTTGACACAGGCACAGAGAAAAGAAATAAATTAAAACAAGTATAAATAGGTCAGTTATAGACTGACATCTATTTGAAATATGTTAAAAAATATTTAGTAATACTTTTTAAAAATATGATGACTGAGGTAAAATTTTTCTTTAATTCAAGTTTTCTCAATCGTCTTGAAATACCTGTGAGCCGAACTAGTGCATTAAGGCAAATTCTGATTTTAAATACTCATTTAATTGATGAATTGTTTCATTTAAAATTGCTAATCCAGGGAGTTTTTGTAAAAAACATTTTATTGCTACAAAGGGAAACATGGTCACAAAAAGCCTTTAAGCGTATCTTAACGCAAAGTACTATTCAATGTCCAATGCAGTAAAAAAATACACATAGCACAAAATACTTGCCCAATTTATCTCTTCCAGGGTAAGTATTCAAAACATTAATGCACACTTGAATATATACTCCCAAGAGCAGCATTTAAGTTCAAATGATTAGAATAGATATACTAACAATACACATCTGTTATCCTAACACCAATAAAGTAATAAAAACTAAGCTTAAAAATCATACAAACAATTTATCGAATATAAGTTTGGTAGCTATAAAAACTAAACTAAAATAGTCTTACCTTCATTTTATTAAACAAATGCCAAACATTTAGAAATTATATAAAACAAATTTTAATGTGTGGAATGCATGCAACATGGGTGTTAACACTCATATTTTAAACTATTTAAATTCTTACCCTTTTCCACATTAGGACAGAAATTTAAAGCTTCTTTTAAATATGATACCTTATACTTAATTTTCTTCAGCTTGGTCAACAGGGAAGCTGACAGGCTCTGCCTTTGCTTCTTCCTCTCCTTCCCCCACTGCCTCTCCTTCCCCCACTCCCTGTAGGTCCCCTGCTTCCTCGACATCTCCCACTCCCTCCTCTACTCCTCCACCTTCTCCTGCTTCCTCTACTTCTTCTACTTCTTCTCCTTCCCCCACTTCCTCTTCTTCTTCCTCCTCCTCTTCTTCTTCAATAGGTTCATCAATCTTTTCTTCCTCCTCCTCGTCTCCTTCTATTTGCTGATCTTGAGAATGATCTTGAATTTCAAAAGGATTCTCACCCTAAAAACAGAAGGAAAAATAGCTTTTAAAATCAGGATTCCTTTTTCTACCAGTGAATGTTTTACTTTCTATATCATAAACATAAGTATTATTTGAAGCATTTTAACTTATGATGAATGCACTAAATATCTTTATGTATATACATTACTGAAGTCGTTACTTTACACTCCATAAACTAGAAGGCTTAACTGAATTTCTAAAATTATCAACAGTGTCAAGTAATACAAACAAATAAACAGTAAAGAAGAACTGAAAAAGGTCTCTAGAGTTGATAATTATTAAAGCTGAGTGAGAGAACTTGAAGGATTTATATATTATCCCTTTTACTTTCGTAAGTTTAAAATTATAAATTATAAAGAATAAAACATTAAAAACTTTTCATCTGAAAATTAGGTCACTGGTAATCTTAGAACAGTTTCAAAAGGATAATATAAGGGAAAGTGAGACAGCAATGATTGCCCAAGAATTATCACAATTTCCTGTGAAGCTCTCAAAAAACACAGACACAAGTCCCACACTCTGAAATTTTAATTCAGTCAAGTAGTGGAGCTCCTGCTAAATACACAAATTCCTAAATTAATTTCAGACCTCTTGAATCAAAATTTCCAGAGAAGAATTATGGTAACCTGCATACTTAAAAAGCATTTTAGTAGATATTTATCAGAGAAGTTTGGAAAACCCTAATTTAAAAGGTCTTAAAAAGGGCCTAGGCAAATTTTTGATTTTAGCCTCACAGGTGATTCTAATTACATATTTCCAGTTGAGAACTACTACGTTAAAGAGTGAATAATATAAAGTGCACAATGCAGGGTAAACTACCTTTTTAAGTGTGGTGATAGGAGATAAAATGATGGAGATGGCCAGGGATTAGAAAAAGTTATTTTTAGTTTAGGAAACTCAAAAGCATGTCTGTGTAGGGAAGGCAGTAAAATAATAGGAAAAAGTCAGAAGCAAGTAAGGAAAGAGTTAACTGATGAAACAAGATGAAAGGCAAAAGGTATTTTCCTTTACAGATGACAATAAAGGTGAGGAAAAGATACATAAATGTAAGGCGGAAAGGAGAGAACTATAGAGTTCACATCTAATGGTACATCTCCCTAAGAGAAAAGCAAATGGGAAGTAAGGGAAATAAAGATGAAATCTGGATATGTGAAGAGCAGAAAAGGTTTAAAAGTCACTATAGGAAGCATAGTACATTGACTGGTAATAAGTAAAATTATTGTGAACTGCAGTGAAAATGTGGCAAACATAGTACTGGCACAAATTCATGTGGTTTCAGCAAGACAGACAGTAATGCTGGGAACTTGTAAGTGGCAGAAGAACAGATAAGTAAGGAATTTTAGAATGGCAGCTCTGCATTGTTGTTAGGCCTGACCATGAATGTTCAGGGAAGGGAGTGAAGGTGGAACGAGATGATACAGTTGGAGAATTGGTAAAAATTGATGAACTGATTATCTTCATGGGACAAAGATTAAAAAGGACATTGTCAGACTGAGAGCGCTTGAAAGTGAAAGAGTTTAAAGCCATGACCAGAGCTCCACCCACAGCAGATTTTCTGGGGAATGACAGCGGGGCACAGAGCAGACAGAAATGCTGAACAAAGGGAAATCATTCAGCAATGTGACACCAGTGCTTCTTGAACTTTAATGCATATAAATCAGTTCCTGGTCCATGGATCACATTCAGAATAACAAGGTTTTATAGTAGTTCTCCTCAGTTCAGGTACTTTCTCCCCATAAGTACATGAGCAAGACACTCTATCAGTGATGTCTCTCATTTCATGAAGTGACTCTAAAGTATAACTTGAAAATCCTATATGGAACTTCTAACTTCTCTCATTGTATTCTTCTCTCATGTATTCTTCTCTCATTAAAAATTACTTTCAGAGAAGTCCTAGCCACAGCAATCAGAGAAGTAAAAGGTATCTAAATTGGGAATGAAGAAGTAAAATTGTCATTATTTGCAGATGACATGTTACTACATAGAGAGAATCCTAAAGATTCCACCAAAAAAACTGTTAGAACTGAGAAATGAATTCAGAAAGGTAGCAGGATACAAAATTAATATTCAGAAATTGGTTGCACTCTTAAAATACCAACAATAAACTATCAGAAAAGAAAAATGAAGAAAACAAGCCCATTTACAATTGCATCAAAAATCAAATCAAATCAAATCAAATACCTCGGAATAAATTTAACCAAGGAGGTAAAAGACAGACCTGTACTCAGTAAATTATAAGTCGATGAAGAAATTGAAGAAGA
Organism: Pteropus medius; assembly: GCF_902729225.1. Taxonomy (NCBI): domain Eukaryota; kingdom Metazoa; phylum Chordata; class Mammalia; order Chiroptera; family Pteropodidae; genus Pteropus; species Pteropus medius. The sequence goes on along the minus strand of NW_024350319.1, from coordinate 19,990,809 downwards.
CACAAATGAATGGAAGCATATACTATGCTCATGGATAGAAAGAATATGGTTAAAATGGCCATACTATCGAAAGCAATCTATAGATTCAATGCAATTCCTATAAAAATACCAATGAAATTTTTCACAGAATTAAAACAAATAATCCTAAAATTGATATGGAACCATAAAAGACTCCAAATAGGCGCAGCAATCTTGAGAAAGAAGAAAGTTGGAGGTATAACACTACCTGACATCAAACTATACTACAAGACTATAGTCATCAAAACAGCATGGTACTGGCATAAAAACAGACACACAGATTAAATGACCACATAGGCTTGGGTTTATTTGATCTATGAAAAAAGGAGGCAAGAATATTCAATGGGGTAAAGACAGTCTATTCAATAAATGGTATTTGGAAAACTAGACAGATAACATGCAAAAAAATGAAACTGGACCATCTTCTTACACCATATACAAGAATAAACTCAAATGTATTAAAAACTTAAATGCTAAGACCTGAAACCATAAAACTTCTAGAAGAAAACACAGGCAGTAAACTCTCTGACAACGCTCTTAGTAACATTTTTTCTGATATGTCACCTCAGGCAAGAGAACAAAAGAAAAAATAAACAAGTGGGACTACATCAAACTAACAAGTTTTGCACAGCAAAGGAAACGATCAACAAAATGAAAAGACAACCTACTGAATGGGAGAAGACATTCGCCAATGAACATCAGATAAGGAGTTAATGTCCAAAACATATAAAGAACTCATGCAACTTAATACCAAAAAAACTAACAATTCAATTAAAAAATGGGCAGACAATCTAAATAGACATTTCTACAGAAAAGGCATACAGAGGATCAACAACACATGAAAAGATGTTCAATGTCACTAATCATCAGAGAAATGCATATCAAAACCACAATGAAATATCACTTCACATCGTAAATCAACAAACAAGTGTTGGTGAGGACGTGGAGAAAAGGGAACCCTTGTGCACTGTTGGTGGGATTGCAAATTGGTACAGCCTCTACAGAAAACAGTATGGAAGTTCTTCAAAAAATTGAAAATAGAACTACCATATGACCTAGCAATTCCACTTATGGGTATTTATTTACCCAAAGATCCAAAACACTAATTCAAAAAGACAGATACACCCCTATGTTCACTGCAGCATTAATTACAATAGCCAAGATATGGAAGCAACCTAAGTGCCCTCAGTAGACAACAGATAAAGAAGAGTTGGTACATACATACAATAGATTATCGCTTGGTCATAAAAAAGAATAACATAGATGGATCTAGAGGGTATTATGCTAAGTGAAGTAAGTCAGACAAAGACAAATACCGTATGATTTCACATATGTGTGGAATCCAAGAAACAAAATAAACGAACAAACAAAACGAAAACAAGTGCATAGATACAGAGAACAAACAGGTGATTGCCAGATTGGCTAGGTGAAAAGATTAAGAAGTACAAATTGGTAGTTACAACACAGTCATGGGGATGTGAAGTTCAGCATAAAGAGTATAGTCAATAGTATGGTAATAACTATATATAATGCCAGATAGGTACTAGACTAATTGGGGGGATCCCTTTATAAATTATATGTCTTATCACTATGTTATACACTTGAAACTAATATAAAATAATATTAAATGTCAACTCTAATTGAAAAAATTTAAAAACTTCCATATATCGATAGAAACTATTAACTTCTCTGACACAACAAGGATAAAAATCTAAGTTTTCCTAATTTAGCTATGATTCTCTTATCTTTTTTATGCCAATATCTCCCATAAAATTGGATATCAATTAAGGCTGCACTAGCTTTATAAAAGTGGTGTCGAGAATGTAGTAAACAGTGACAAATATGATTAACAAATCAGAAAATAGGCCCCTAAGAAACAAGCCAAAAGAAAAGATTTATTCAGCTTGGAAGTCATTTGGTTGAGGGATAATTTAGTGCTCATTAAGTATATATCAGGCTTCTTCACAGAATACCTGTTAATCAGAAAAACAGCCAAAATAAACAAAACTTCTCTCATGTATAAAATATACATTTAGTTACCAATGTATATAAGAAACTTTTGTAAATTTTCAGCATAACAGCCCTTTGAAGTATAGAATGATTTTAAATGAGGTATTTTATAAAGATTCAAAAACTAACCTCTAAAATTTATTTCTATTATTTTCTGAATAATAAGTTTTTGTACAATAAGTTCAAAATATGTAAAGAAGAATTTTCTGTAAAGAAGGATCACCTCAGTAATATATGGCAAAAATTGTGAGAAGCAGTGGACCAAGTATACCTAATTGTTCACATCTTAGTTTCCTAACATTAGAGGCAAGCTATTCTCCTGGCCTCCTGATTCCATGAGGAGCTTTTTCTGAAGCAACATATCTGACCTCCTGCTTCCCCTCCAACTTTATCCAAGGAAGAGGAAAGACTTATCCAATTAGAATGCTTGAAGAAGAAATTGGGTATGTACAACTCAATCCCTTCTGGGTCCCGCCTTTGGGGTCTTCCTAGCAATAGAAAGGGTACATTCCAGTCTGTTCTACATCATGCGATAAACTAGGGGGAACCTGTTGCTGTCCAGCTGAACTAGTAACAGAGGCTGGGGGGACATAAGCCTATCTACTGTAGAAGTGAAATCTTAAAAGGTCCATAATAACTGCATATCTAAAACATATCTTTCAAGTCATCCTTTCTAAAAATCAAGAATAAAGCCAACATTTTGATCTGCTGTCAGACTCCTATGTAGCTCTCAAATGATCCAGAGCTACAAAGGGGTTGAGAGAGGAATAGCTTATTGCTCCCTCCCCACAAAAAATCCCAAAAATTAGGAAAAAAATGTTTTACCTAAATGCAGGCCACTAAGTAAAATTCTTCCTAATGTTGTACTATATTTAAATATCACAAAGACTTATTTTGTCACCATTTAATTATTACAATACTATAACTTTAAAAAGTTTATGCTCAACATCTTACCTTAACAAAACGTTCGTATCGCGCCTTCACTATTGGATTATTTAAAATGCTTGTAGCAGTCAAGACACTCTCTCTTTTTATTTGTTCCTTATAAGCCTATGAAAAGATAGAACACATTGAGGTACTTAAAACCATTCCATGAAAAATATTTTCATAATTAAAATGACACTGTAAACTCAAATCCTTAGATTTAAAATGTACTTTCTGACAAATTAATTTAGCAAGCAACAATACCTACTGTGACCACAATGGATTAAAATAATGAATATTCAAAGAGCAGATCAGCTTCAACAAAACACAACCAGCGGCCAGATAATATAAATCCAGTAGGTCTAGCAGTTGCTTTCTCTCCTTTCCACTCTACATCCACCTCCCCCCAGTGCCAACTACTCCAACTATTAATTTTTATGCTATCAGAAAAGAAAGAATAATTTTTCATGCAGTTAGAATAATTAGTCTACTTCTGAGCTGTAGCTATCACAAGACTGTATTATACAAAGGAGAAAATTTAATAATATGGAACGTCTAGTTGCCAAAAAGGTGTCAAGGGAATATCAAAAGAGAAAAGATAAAAATTTTTAAAAGATTATATGCACTCAAAGTAGCTTAAAAAAAGTCTAAAAGTGTCTGAGTTAAATGAGGTTCACTTCAATACAGAACATGGATTTAACACCCAGGTATGTTCTATTTAAAACTTGTCTTTAATATTTGAATTTTTAAATTTGCTTTTCAAACAAACTAATTTTGCACAACATAAACACTTTTTTTACTTGAAAATCAAGTTTGACTAAATAAAAGCAACCCATGTAGAACAGAAATATGCTAATCAAAAAGAAAACAGTAAATTCTTCTAGAATTTTTAAATAAATTCTACTCAAAAATGTAACAATAGACAGTAACTGATAATCATACTTTTTAAATTTATTTTTCCCAACTATCAGAAAAATGTTATCAAATCTTTCCTTTATATAGTTCGTTCTAAAACACATACACATTCTCTCATAAAACTATTTTATATTAACTTAAAAAAAATGTTAATAAAAAGAACAGCTCAACAACAGCTTTTGTTTCCTGAATGCCTACTACATACCAGGCACTATTTTGCCTTTTGTATTCTAATTAACTTAATCCTTAAATAATCACGTAAGATTATCCACCCCCACTTTACAGATGGGGTAACTCAACAAAAGTTAATTTATTTGTTTAACACGTTATGTACTGAACCACAATTCAAACCCAGAAAGTCCTGCTCCGGAGCCCACAATCTTATTAGCCACTATGTTACAATGACTCTCTAGGTATCTTTAATTATTCACACTGAGATTAACAGGACTGTACACCAACAGGTAGGTGTGAAACAATGGCCTTTCAAAGACAATGAGGGATTGATGAATAATTCAATGACTTAAAGACAGATCAAAACTTACCTGTTTCCCTTTAATGTGATCAGGGGATTTTAAATGCTGCTGAACAGAACTATGCAAAGCAGGGATGTACACACTACAGGCACTGCAGTGAACAGTCTCTACTTTCATCATGTGGTCATCTGCAGTAACACCTGCAAAAGTCCATTAATAAGAAAAGAGATGATTCATATATTCTTATTTCCCACAAATCGTTTCACAATTTCATTTCCATATTTATACCCTTCTTCCCAAAAAATGATCAGAATATGCAGGTTTATGTTGTTTTTCTACCATATCTCATAAATCTGTATATGTGGATTAAAAACATATGAATAACATTAAAATTATAAAGTATAATTACATTTCCTAATCATGTTATATAATCATGTGCTGAAGTCTATAAGTCCATCCCCAAAATGTACTATAAAACAAATGTAATCTTGTAGTAAAATAAAAATCTGATTGTGAATGCTGGTGGGTAGGGACAGGGGAAAGATGTCAAAATTGGATTTATAAGGAACAAAATATATGTTGGATCTGGAAAATGGTGATCAATGTTTATTACAGGTGAAGGTACAAACATATGCAAGGGAAAAGTGTGAGAGCAAATGGTTCTTTTTGGGTATTGCAAGTAATTCACTATGGTTAGTGCACAGAGTATAAAGAAGCTCGGAACAGAAAAATGAGAACAGAGATAAATGAGAAAGGCCTAGACCACGGAGAGCTTTTTGTGCCATGACAAGGAATTTGTACTTTATCCTGTAGAGGATGATGAGGGAGACGTTGAATATTCCTGAAGTAATGAAATTATGTAATAATTAGGAAGACTAGAAGGAAACTAGTTAGGGAAATACTATAATTGTCAAAAGAACATATAAAGATTTGAACAAATGCAATATTTAAAGAGGCAGTAAAGAAACAGATTTGGTAGATATTTAAAAGATGAAACCCAAAGGACACAATGCTATACATCCAGTAAAGTAAGTAATAGGATTAACTTCACACTTTTGGCTTTGATGGTGGTGCTACCTTTCAAGATAAATGAAAGAGATATTTGTTGAGTTGTTTTTGTTTTCTTTATGGGGTAGAGGATGCTCAAAAAGAGAATAAATTTTTTGGCTATGTTGATTTTGTGGGACTGTGAAGAGATGTCAATAGGCAACTGGCTGCATGATATTAGAGTTCAGAAGACAGATCTGTGCTACAGACGTATAAGTAATTAACAAAAAAGGTCAATTTAGGCTCTGTAAGTAAATGAATTCATCAGGAAGAACTATAAAGAGTTGATAATAGGACTAATGACAGAATGCTAGGAAATATCAACTTCTAAAAGCCTAGCAGAAAAAGAAAAGCACAAAAAGTAAAAAATGACAAAGAAATACTGAGCACATCATGGCAGTATAGGAAGAAACCATGGGAGGAAATAGATTCATGAGAAATAAAGTTATCAGTGAAAAAGGTTGCAGAAGATTCAAAAGAACCTATTGAAGTTGGTGTTGGTATCCTGCCAGAGCAGTTTCAGTAAACTAATGGTAGCAGACAGTTGTCTACTGTGGGTAAAATAAGAAATGGGAAGTAAAGAACGGAGACCAGTGTGGACTACAGTTAAAAAAAGAGAATGGCAGGTTTTAGGTGAATTAGTGTATGTTTTTCTTTTCCTTTGTTCTTTTGGGGGAGTTCTGTTTGAGCTTTTTGTTTGTTTTTAAGATAAGAGCAAAGGCTTCAGAGAGGTAATCAAAAGAGAAGGAAAGACTGAAAAACAGAAGAGCAAAAGTCCTTAAGGAGATGAGAAGAGATAAGAAAGACAGAGGATAGATAGTAGAAAAGTATAGATGATTTCTCCTCTAAAACGGAGATGAAAGACATAGGGTAGGATAGGTAGTGATAAATTTGTAAGCATGAGAACAGGAAGTCAAAGGAGTTCATTTCTGAAAACCCACTCAGGCTACCACATATAACTATGTACTGTATCATTCTAGTGGGCATCATTTACACTGAAATGATGCCCACTAGGTTATGCTACATAAAACATACTTGTAAACTTCTAAAATAATTTGTACTTACCTTCCATAACATCTTTTTCAATTATTTTGACTACTTCTGTTTGATTATTTGTCTGCTGCTTACGAATAGATGTTTTCTTGAACTTATTCACCATACATTCCTAGAAAACAAAATAGAAAGAATCCAAAAAGTTACCATGAGCATTTAGCATATGCTGAGTACTATGCTCAGCCTATAGAAGCTAATAATTATGTTAAATAAGAACTAATATCTGTTCTCAAGGAGCTTGCAATTTAGTTGAAAAGACTATCATAAAGTACTAGGAAATTACAAAAAGCATTTACTTTTCAAAATCTATTTTACGCATAAAGAGTACGAGAGACCAAAGAGAGCAGGACTAGTCAAGAGGTCTTCTCTGAGCAGTGAGTACTTAAGTCCTAAATGATAAGAACCAGTCAAGGAAGGAAATTATAGAAAATTGGAATTAAGGGACATAATTCTGCAAGGATATAGAGGAGTGAACGATCACTGTATATTTGTAAACTTCTAACAATTCCAACTCTTCTGCCCACATTAATTGCATGTACAATTAGCAGTCCAGTTCTAGTATCTTCCTTAAGCATCTCTGGCCTCATCTATCCTCCCTTAATCCAAACCTTCTACCCATACGATCATCCTTGGCCCTTCCACTTAACTGTGTCATCTGGGCATGTGTATGTTCTATTTCCAATTATTGTCAGTTCACTGAGGATAGTGTCTGTGTTTTCAGTGCCTATACAGCACGTTTCATAAGTTTTCAAGAAAAATTGTTGAACTGATGACCACATATTCATATTACAAAGGACTACCCAGTTCTCTGGCTCTGTATTCAGATTCTGCTACTTACTGTAAGAGTCACTAAATGCTCTAAGCATGACCTTTCATTAATAAAAATAGTTGTTATGAGGCTCAAATGAAATATCAAAGTACCAAGCACAACACCACATACATAGACGCTCAATGGATGATGGCTGAATCAGCATCAATAAGTTGTTAAAGGAATTCTTTTCCTGACACCTCTACCAAAAATTACTGTAAAAAACTTAAATGTTCTCTCAAATAACAGATCTAAATTATATTACAAAGGAGTAATTCACATCTAATTCTGGGCTAATTTTTAAGAAATTGAAATGACAGATAAAGTGTTTTTCACTTCAAAATCAGCTACTTACATGCAAAAACTCCATAACTACTTTATCAAATTTAGTTTGTTTCTGAATATGATCTAATGTTTCCTGGTGTGAAGAACTTTCCAGATGCAGTTCAATATCTTTTTCTTCAAATGTTCGGAATTTACAAAATGAACATGTGAATGCCATTCTATAAGGGGGGGAAAAAAAGGTTTCTTTAAAAAACATTACCTAATTTACTTATAAAGAGTTCCTAAAGAAATAAGAATGAAGCAAATTTTACCAGCATAAATGATTTCCTTTTTTCCATTTTATGGGTGATTTAAATTTAGCTTAAGTCAGAAAAAAACAGTATTTCTTTAAGTATCTACTGAAGAACACTGTCATTATACCACTTCACGTTTCTGGCTCACCCAGGAGCTTCTGTGTATGAAAGATGGAATCAATGTATCTACTTAATCTAGTCCTAAACTCTCCACTTAGGCCTAGATCAATTAGAAAGCCAAAGCAAGCCTGGAGAAGTATCAATTTCCAAAGTTCCACTGCTTGTTTTACACTGTTCAGTTCTCAAGCTTCCAAACCACCATAATTTAGTCCCTTAGAGATCCTGGGTGATCGAAAGTCCTATTACCATTACACTACTTTAGGATGACTAATAGGCCTGGACTGGACAAATGCGTACATTTAGCAGCTCAGGAGACATCCCAGAATAAAACCCCCCTTTTCCTCCCATTTAATTGTTCTTACCATATATTCTTATTTTCTTTTCCTTGAATTATGACAGTTTCCTAACTGGTTTCTCTGTCTCCAGTCTTCATTTTCCAATTAATTCCTCACATTATTTATTAGATTTACTTTCCTGGTTAAGAGTATGGGATCTGGAGCCAACTGCCAGGTTTACATCCTAGCCCCTTTGTGTGACCTCAGACAAGTTACTTAACTTCTCTGGGCCTTAGTTTTCTTATCTTAATGAGATGAGAACCCTCACAGACGTACTGTGAGGATTTAAAAAATTAATAGTTGTAAAGCCCATAGAACAGTTCCTGGCACATGGTAATTATTAAATTAACCACTGTTATTTCATAAAGGAGGCAATAGCACATAACTGATCCAAAGGCTTCACTCCAAAGGCTCCTTAAGACTCAAAGAAAAAAAAAGTAAAAACACTTTCAGCTGCCATTTAGAAAAGCTCTTAATCTCTCCTATTCTTGGCTTTATCCCCTATTACATTATCAGTATCTGGCACATAGGATGTCTTCATTAAATGTTTTAATCAGATTATATCTTTTACCCCACTAGTCATTTTCAATCTACACAGGTTTCCACTTCCTGAGTATCAGTGAAACATCCCTGTTTCTTTGCTTTCTTACCTCAAGCCATGACCTCTACCTGGGCTGCCTAACAATTCCTACTGCAATCTTACCATTCTTAAATCAGTTTGAATACATTGATCCATTTCTCTGATTTCCCTGCATGCCTATGTAGAAGTCATCTCCTGTTAAGGCTACTTCCTACTTTTCTTTTGGCACTCTTCATCATGTACTGTTTGTCTAGACCTCTCACAAACCCATCCCTTTCCCCACCCCAGGATTCCTGACTTTTCCATCCTATTATACTGAAAAGCATGCAAGTATCCAAAAAGAATGCATCTCAAGAATAGTTATTTGCCGTCAGTCTCTTACCCCAACTCAAAGTAAAACTGCTCTGATAAATTAATTTTAGACTATTTAAAGGGATACATTTCCTAAAATGACAATTTAATTGAACTGATACTCTTTTGGTTGTCATCAGGTCTACATTTAAAATTATGGAGAAAAGAGTTAAATGATTTCTTCAAATCACAATATATATAATAATAACATGGTTATATCATATTCAAATCTACAACTTTTAATGGGTGAAGTATTCATATGGTAATTAAATAGAAAAATTAATCTTATAATGTTAAATCATCTCCAGATTCCTACACATCTTATACAAAATGTTCATTTCAATTTAAACTGCACCTAAGTTACTAAGTCCATTACCTTCGTCAAAAAAAGGATTGACATCAGAGCAGAGAATACGAGGACCCCAAAACAGCTACCCCTTAAAACCAGAACTCTTTATTAGTTAATTCTTAATAAATTAATTCTTACTTTTATTGTTTCTCAGGTCCCAACAAATTAGAAGTAACAAACAGAAAGCATAGTTACAGGTTATTAAAGCTGGACACAAAGATTACACAATACCTAGCAGGCTAAAAGCAGACACTCTAAACAAAAAAATCTGAGAATAAGATACAACACAATTTTTTTTTTTACTACATTTTACATAAATAAAACCAATGTATATATTAAAACCAAGTAATAACAAAGAGTATTCTATTTAATATGAAAAACCTATACATTTTAAAAATACCTCCGTAAACAAGTTTGCATACTCTCTTCTCTTAAATGTTATCTTTTGAACTAAGATAAAGTTTTAGACATCTAGAAAATTCACTTATGTGAAACATTTCATTTCATTCCTTTCATGCTACACAAACAAGTTAACTTTTATAGAGAAAATCTATATTTTGAATGGGAAAAACATTAAATTTACTTTTTAAATTTTATATTCTTTATTTCACTAACATAAGTACTACCGGGGCAGATTTCAGAGAAAAAAAAAAAAGATGGAAGAAATATTGTCCTTTTTTAAATTTCCTAGTAGCCTCTTCTCTATGCTTAACTTTACATTTTGTATATATATTTTTCTATTTTGCTTGCATTTTCTCCATGTTATTACAGCCTCTATAATCATTTTTAACAATAGCCTAAGAGCCCACGAAGAGGTTGTCAAACCTTCCACATACTTGATTACACTTGATCACTGGTATTTGTTTCATGTTTGGAACTATTATAATGTTTGTTTCCTGTTTGGAACTATTATAATGTTGTAATGGGCATCTTTTTAGATAAAATTGCTCTTTTTTTTTAGCTTATTTTCTTAGGATCAATGAGCATTTAGAAATCCAAGACAGTCTATGGCCAGGCTACCCTGACTGAGCCCGATCCCGTTTGATCTCGGAAGCTAAGCAGGGTCGGGCCTGGTTAGTACTTGGATGGGAGACCACCTAGGAAGACCAGGTGCTATAGGCATAAAATAATAGATATAGATAGATAGATAGACAGACAGACAAACAGATAGATAGATAAGGGATTGTAAGGTGACAAGGTCCTTGCAATCTGTGAGGTCAACCTCGCCTAAAAAGTAAATAAATAAAAATTTAAAAAATAAATAAAAATAAAATAAAAAATCCAAGACATTTTAAAAAACTGCTAAATTGTTTCCTAGTAGTTATAACTAATTATACAGCCACCAGCAAATTTTAAGTGTCCTTTGTATCCTAGTTAGTAAATCAATATTTTTTACTCTGCTAATAAAATGTTATACTATTATTTAAATTTTCAGTTTATTTACCTGACAGTGAGTTTCAACATTTTCCCTAAAATTTGTTCTTTCACCAAATTATGTATTGGGCATCTTGTTTCCTTTTTTAAAAATTCTGGTTGGATGATATTTATCTAATTAAGACATTAATCATTTCTCATCTTTATCATGTTTCCAAGTTTGCTTTCCTTTTAAATTTTAATATATTTAAACAAATCTAATCATTTCCTTTGTAATTTATCATAGAACTTCTAAGCCTAGAAAAAAAATCTTGCAGATTAAAATATTCCATTTTATCTTCCTGTTATTTTCCATTTTTTAGGTTTTTTAATTAATCTGGATTTATCCTCGCTGATATGAGAATCTAAACTATTTTTCTTGTTATTGTTCAGTTGTTCAAGTAATTTCTCTTTCATTTGCAATATCTTCTTCATTATATATTATTACATATAATACATTTATTTACAGGTTAATTCGGTAATACCGATTACCTTTTTCTAAATCTATCTATTTGTTTTAGTTTCCAAGAATACAGTACATTGGTTAGACATCTATATCATTTGCAAAACGATCCCCCCAATTGTTCTCTCCCTCCCCTGACCCTCCACCTAGCCAATGTATTAATGCTAACTGCATTCCTTATGCCATGCTCCCCATCCTCATGACCATCTATCAACTAACTTTAGTACCACATATTTTTAACTATTACAGCTTTCTAATGTTTAATATCTAGAAGAGCTAGTACCTATTCATTTACTTTTCTTTTTCAGAATTTTCTTTGGAATCAGGATTAGAAAGACCTGATATGTTTGTATATTTGTAATATTTAGTTTTCCTAGCTAAGAAGATCACAATGTCTCCACACAGTCAACTTTCAAAGACTTTGTGATTTTCTTCATGTTATGACATGTAATTATTTTTAAGAATACTATACTTCTAAATTTATATTTTATTTTTGTATTACCATTACTGAATGATACACTTCTTTTTTCTTATATTTTCTAAGTGATTGCATATAAATATCAAAAATCAAAAGCATTCCTATGTATCTTAGACCAAGCCTTTTCATTTGACACACGGGAAATTTTTCACATTCCAATTGATATATTTGCCTTTTCCAGAAAATTGTTTTCATATGAGTCCAATTTTCTGACTACTAAGCACAAACCTGTATCCATCTCCATATTTCTCACTGTTTTTTTCTCTTCTGCGCCTTTGTTTCTCTCGCCGAGCCTCAATTCGCCGCTTTTCTTCTTCTTCATTTTTAGGATCAATTTTTGCTACGATATCAGAGAAAAACGTCAAGACTATAGATCATTTCTCTATTCTCCCTTTTTCAGTTCATAAAGTACAGACATACAAGGTTTACTTGGTGATTCTAGTCTAAAATGAACTCACTAAAAAAATTGGAGTTCAAGATTACCCATTATTTCTGAAACTTCATTTGAATACAATTATCATGAATTTTGCCACATTTACTTTTCATCTATGTGATTATTTGCTACATAGTTTTCTTTAAATCTACTCTTTTTTTTTGTTCTCATTTTAAGCAATAACATCCATATCACCTAAAATCATCGTGAATACCACTTTAGGAAACACTGAAGTAACCTGACCCTGCATGAAAATGGAAATTAAATGAACACTGGAGTCTTGGCTGTAAAAATTCATACATATTATAGCAGCTTTCCCAAAATTTCTTAAAATGCATAAACTCTAAAATAAAAGCAGCTTCTTAAAAAAAAAATTAATGCAAATAAAATAAAGCAATAAAATACCTGGTACAAAATTCACTATTTTAACCTTTCCTAGTGTACAGTTCAGTGGCATTAACTACGTCACGATGTTGTGCTGTGCAACCATCATCACTACTTAGTTTCAGAACTTTTTTCAGCACCCCAAACAGAAACCCCATACCCATAAAGCAGTCACTTCCCACTTACCCTTTCCCCAAAGCCCTGATAACTACTAATCTGCTTTCTATCTCTACAGATTTCTCTGTTCTAGATACGTCATATAAATAGAATCATACAGTATGTGGCCTTTTTTTTGTCTGTCTTCTTTTATTTAGCTAATGTTTTCTAGGTTCATCCAGTTGTACCACATATCAGTACCTTCCTCTTCCTTTTTATGGCTGAATAACATTCCATTGTGTGGCTACACCGCATTTTCCTTTATCCATTCATTTGTTGATGAACATCTGGAATGTTTCCACCTTTAGGATATTGTGAATAATCCTGCTATGAATACTTGCCTACAAGCTTTTGTTTAAATATCTTTCAAATCTTTGAGGTATACACTTAAGGGTGGAACTGCTAGGTCAGATGGTCAATCTGTTTAATCATTTGAAGAACCATCAAACTGTTTCCCACAGCAGCTGCAGCATTTTACATTCTCAACAATAATTTGTGAGGGTTCCAATTTCTCCACATCCTCGCCAATACTTGGCTATTTTCCCTTTTTTATTTTTATTATGGCCATCCACTTCACATGGTGTCCAGTGGTATCTCATTGTGAGCAGGTTCTTTCTTATAATACATTTAACTTTAGACTTAAAAAAAAAACTTATCTGCCCTTAAATTTTTCTTTTTATGCATTATTTTTCCTTTTGGATTACGTTTGGGAAAATATCTAATGCAAAATTATGAATACCTGGGGATTTGTAAACTTGACAATAAACAAATATTTAAATAGCACTTGCTATGTATACAGTGGGATGTCTCAAAATTACATAAAATCAATACCTTAAAATTCAATATTTAGATTATTTTTCATCATTTTACAAGAGCTTAAATGTATATTCTTATTTATTAACCATTTTCAATATCCTCATACAGTTTCCCTAAATCCTCCACTCTATGGAAAGGCTACTTGTACAAGACCTCGAATTATAAGTAATTTCATTTCTCTTTCATATGCTAAAGCTATGACATATGTTGTACCTCCAGCCAAATGACGGAATATGGTTCCTTTCCTACTGCTTTTCAACAAATCAGTATATAGTCTATACTACAGTATAGCAAGTTTTCTTATTTCTGAATATTCATCAGATAACTTTCAAAATGCCCACCTCCCACCTAACAATTAAAGACTGAACTGATTACAGAATTTTGGCTTCATTTTTACTAAACTACACCATTCTCGAGTATTGTTAAAAAAAATTTTTTTTTGAACATATATCTGCTTTACAGGCAAATCAGTTTCTGTATCAAACTTTGCAATATTTACTTAACTATACCTACAAAATATATCTGTGGAATCTGCCCCAAGAGGATCAACTGAATTGACTATTCTAGTAATGTCTAAAGTACTCAATTTGGTAAACAACAATCTATCAATTAACACAGTATCCCCACAACACACATTCTACTTAGTATCAACTTTCAAAAACATTGTTATTTTTATTAAACAATATAGATGTCAATTTGCAAAGCATGGCAGGAAAGTAAATTTAAGAACAGTATTTAAATCTTTCTTGAGTTTTATATTCTAGTTCATATATTTTGAGGAAAGAATCAAACATTGGTAATTTCAATTTTTTCCAAAAGTGATACATGAAGATGTCTATGATGTAATAATTAGGAAAAAAACTTGTTTTAAAAGAGGAAAAAATAATACAAAGCAATTTTCTGTTACAATCATATAGAGGTATAAGTGAAGGGTTTCTAGAGCAAGACTTGTTCTGAAATAAATCCTTTGCCATTTACCAGTTGTTTAACCTGGTAGCAAGTTATTTATCTGCCCTGTGCCAGTTTTCTCAGCTGTGGAGGGTTTGACAGGCATACCTATACCTGAGCAGGCCAATGTGAGAATTACATAAATAATGCACATTATATCCTTTTAACACAGAGCCTACTGTGCAGTAAGCATTCAGTTAAGTACTAGTTTACTATTAATTACAATAACTACAATCCCACTTTTATAAAAAAGGATTCATGTATTAATCCTTAAGCAATTTAAATGGAGATGAAATTCAAAATGAACATACTGTCAGTATCTAAATATATATAATCAAAACACTATTTTATACTAGGACTTATCTAAGCCTCCTTACTTCTTTCCCTTCTCCCTCTTTTTAAAAACTAATTATTGGAAAGCTAACATCACTTGGTTAGCCACTTGCAGCAGCAAAGGAATACGCTCTCTAATAAATTATTGTAATGTTCACTAGATCTTATTTTTAAAAGTGGATGTAAAAAAAAATTGAAAAATTTGACCAGAACACTTCTGGAATATTCATTTATTACAGTTATCTAAACCTTCTCCAATCCCAAGTAGATTAGGTAACCAAGTTTTAATTCTAAAGAAGAGAATAATTTCTGAATCCTTACAATATCATCTAACTTGGAAAGACAAGACTTCTCAGTCATCAAGGCAAAAATAAATGTAAACAACAAAAAATAATTCAGTGTAAAGGCAAAAACAGGCAAAATATTTGTTGGATATTATTTTGCTATTATATGTTTTCACGAAATGTTGAAAAAGACATTTCCTTAGCTTTTATTTAAGCAGATCTTTAACAATATAATTTGGTCAAATGAACTTGATTTCATTTAGAAATTCAATACAAAGTTAAAAAATAAAATACAGTAACAAGGAAAAATAGAGTAATTTGGCTGTTTTTTTTTTAACAAAAGCTTGACTAATATATAACCCACACTATCATACAATTCACCCTTTAAAAGTGTGCAATCAAATGATTTTTAGTATATTTGTAGACATATGTAAACATCACCATAATTAAGAACATCTCATCACCTCACAAAGAAACCTGGTACCCTTTAGATTTAACTCCATACACACCCCACGGCTCAAAGCAACCACTAACCTACTTCTGTCTGTCAAAATTTCCATACTCTAGATTTTCATATGAAAAGCATCATTCAATATGTGGACTTCTGTGACTGGCTTTCTTCACTTAGCATAATCTTTTCAAGGTTCATGCAAGCCGTAGCATGTACCAATACTTCATCCCATTTTATGGCTGAGAAATACTCTACTGTATGGACATACTCCATTTGTTTACCTATTCATCCATGGATGGATATCTGGGTTATTTCTACCTTTAGGCTACTATGAATAATGGGGCTATAAACATCTGTACGTACGTTTTTACATGGATATATGTTTTCACTTCTTTGGACATACACCTAGGAGAAGAATCATTGGATTGCATGGCAATTGTTCAAACACCTGAGAAACAACCTGTTTTCCAAAGTGGAATACCTTTTTACATTTCCAGCAACACTGCAGGAGGGTTCTGATTTCTCCACACTCTCACAAAGCTTTGTTATTGTCTTTTTCAAGCCATCTAAGTGGGAGTGAAGTGGTATCTCATCATAGTTTTGATTTACATTTCCCTGATAACTAATCGTTGGGCATTTTTTCATGTGCTTATTGGCTATTTGTGTATCTTTTTTAGGAAAAATGTCTGCTCACATGCTTTGCTCACTTTTCAATTAGGCTATGTGTCTTTTTTGAGTTGTAAAAATTCTTTATATATTCTAGATACAAATACCTAATTAGATGTGTGATTTGCAAATATTTTCTCTCCCACTCTATGGGTTGTCTTTTCACTCTCTTGATGGTGTCCTTTGAAACACAAAAGTTTTTAATTTTCATAAAGTCCAATTTATGTATTTTTCTTTGTTGCTCATGCTTTTGGGGTCATAACTAAGAATTCCTTGCCAAACCCAAAGCCATGAAGATTTACCCGATTTCCTCTAAGAGTTCTATAGTTTCGGTTTTTACATATAAGTCTTGAATTTTAGCTTTTGCATGTGGCTATCCAGTTGTCCCAGAATCATTTGTTGAAAACTATTCTCTCCCCATTGAATAATTTTGGCATTATTGTTAAAAAGCCAATGAGTATAGATTTACGAGTTTATTTCTGGACTCTTGAGTCTATTCTATTAGTCTGCATGTCTGTCTTTGTGCCAGTACCACAATGTCCTGATTACCACTGCTTTGTATTAAGCTTTGAATTCATGAAGTCTTTCTATTTTGTTCTTTATCAGACTGTTTTGGGTATTTTAGGTCGCTTGCAATTCCCTATGAATTTTAGAATCAACTTGTCAATTTTTGTGAAGAACTCAAATGGAACTCTGATAAGGACTGTGCCAAATGTGTACATCAGTTTGAGAAGTATTAGCCTCTTAATAATGTCAATTCTTCTGATCGATGAACCTTTATTTAGTTTTTTCATTTTTTCAGATCTCTAATTTCTTTCATCAATGTTTTGCAGTTTTCAAAGTATAAGTTTTGTACTTTTGTTAAATTAATTACAGTATTTTATCCTTAATGCTAACATGAATGAAATTGTTTTAACTTTGTTTTCAGATTGGCTCTCCATTTTTTGCAATGTAAAACTAGAAATATGATTATCTCTAAGAGTAAGAATGTTCAGAAGATTAAAAGCAAATTAATTTTCTAGAAGAAACAGTTTTTCCTGGTACCAAGGACCATGAAATATTTCTTCCCCTTGTCCTCATAAAGAGGATTCTATGTAATACAACACTTCCTCAACAATAAATATAACACCTAAGAAAGGAGTTTGATTCAAAATCACATGTGAGGTCATTTAAAAAATACAGATGTTCTGGCTCCTCCTTAAATCAGGATTTAGAGAAGAGAGGTGGACCAGGGTATATGAATTTAAAAAGTATCTTTGGGTAATTTTGATGTTCGTGACTAATAACTGCAGTAGAGGATTCACTTACCTAATTTCTACTATTATAATTGTTATGCCACTTCTCTATATAAATATGAAAAAATTATCTTAAAGCACTAAATTAAAAAAAATAAATAAAAGTATCTTGAAGCATAACAATTATGCTTTCTTACTTACTAGGGGATTTGCTGAGGCTCATCTTCTCCACAGGTTTTGATAGCTTGGGTTTCTTGATAAACGTTCCACCAGGCTTATTAAATGGTTGCATCATTTTTCTCTTTATTCCTCTTGCAGCAGCAACTGTCACACTGGTGGATTTGTTTTGATAGTCAACAACAATTCCAGGTCTATGAATGCTTCCAAAATCACTCATATGCTGCAAATTTGTGAAATCAAGAAATATTAGCATTATATCCAAAGATAAAGAACGAATTCAAACAAAAGGTGCACATTTCTATCTAATAATTTTCCCCTGAAAATTCCTCAGAATGTAACTATATTTTACATTTCCACTCTGAATAACACATTGAAAAACTTTGTAAATTATTACATGAACTCAAATCCAGTGAATTAGTATTTTTATTTCCAGTAGAACAAATATGGATATTTCCTACCTATTTTTTATTTTTACAATTCAAAATTACCTGAGATCATAAACAACGAATGTGCCTGTCAAAATATTACCACTTGTACAACTCTCTGACAACTCCTCTTCAGAGTTCCTAATTGATGTTTTCCCATGAAAAGACCTTAAAAGAAATTTTTATTTTACTAACGCCTGGCTGAAAACTAAGAAACACAGAGAAGACCATATCTGAAGTCTGAAGTAAAAAAGATCCAGAAATTATTTAGGATTTCTCCCTGTTGAAAAAGGGAATGAGAAGGCGAGATGGAACATTAGTATGAAATAGGAGAGTTAAAGCATAACCATGCATCAACTTCCAAGACACACTTCAGATAAAGAATTGCATCTGACGTTCCATTCACGTTCTTACCTAGAGAAACATATTCTAACCCAGAAGCCTGAGAAGCAAAACTTTACAGATGAAGAGTCATGCAACCAAACGACTCTTTGTGTCCCTTCCTCTTCTCTCGTCATTAACAAAATCTACTACACCGAGGCCACATGTCCATAGAAATTTGTTCGGCTAACCTTACTTTTAGAAGATAAAGATTGAGGAGTGATCTGAAGAGAAGGATCCAATGGGAATTGTACAAGTGAAGATTAAAATAGAAAGTCCTATTGGTTCATCTACTTCATTAACAGGAGGAAAGAAAGAAAAGTCCATTCAGACTAGAATGGTGAATACAAAGTACAGGAATACCTGTTTTTCTAGTATGAAAACAAAATTAATATTTGAAGTCTAAGAAAAAAATCATTTGCCTATAAAGTAATATACAGCATAGAAAATGTTAATTGTTTTCCAAATTTTCAAATTGGAATAGATTTTCAATTTCAAAACCCAAAGCCTAAATACCCCAACTATTTTCGGTAAACCTACAATCATAGAGTATGGTGGAAAAGCAACATATCAGTTGCTTACATTTGTATATTGTGCTCAGGATACCTATCTAACCTAGTAGACTTAAATAAATTAGTGTTTCTGGGTAATTTATATAGTCACATCAAAAAATCTTCATTAATATCCATTAAAGGTGCAATGCATTTTAGTAAGTAAAGAGTTACTGTTACAAATGCAAACTTCTACACAAGTATGACAAACTACACTGATGTACCAAAAGTTAATGAACAATCAGAAACATGTAGCCTACTAGATTTTTTATCAGAAACACTTTCCTCTGCAAAGACAATATTAAGAGCAACTGACTCAAAAAAAAAATTCTTACATTATAGCAAAAATACAGTATTCTTCACATGATCCAACTTCATAATAACCCCACATTCTATATACACTTACTAGGTAAAATTTCGTGTTAGTCAAGTTACCTAAGGACATAAGCATAATCTTTTCACTATATACCCTGAAATTAACACTTGAAGACTAGTGCGTCTACTCATTTAAGCAATAATTTACAAAATATTACTTCCTAGAAAGGAGCTATAAACATGGACAAGTAGGAAATTATTTCTCAATAGTAAAACTAGTGACACGGGGAAAAAAAGAACACTCAACAAGGAAATATCATGAGAGTGAGTTAGCAAAATTATACTGACCCAAGTCATTCTACAACCTATTATACATATCAACTTCCTCACCATGCAAACATGGCTAAGCTACCCTCATCTATCACCAACTTAGTCTCTTGTGTTTAATGTGAACTATGGAGCTTTGAAGAAATTCTATGTGCTAAGAGTTTAGCAGCAAAGTATAAACATTTTATCATACATTGCACCTTTAACCTACTCAAAAACTCCAAAAGGGTTCAGTTGCCTTTTACAATAATCCAAGAACTGTCCCACCGGCACAACCGCTAGTGTTTGCAAGGAAAAAATGCAACTCCTTTTAACCCCTTTTAGACCAAACCTAACTTCCTCACCTTTTTAATAAAGGGAGATTTGGCAAAACTTTATCAACAATCATCTCACACTGCCACTTATTTTCTGAGGTGCTAGAAAAACTTTCATAGGCAACCTAAAAATTATGCTTATGACTAAGCTTTTGCTTCAAAATACACTGGGATGAACAGTGTTTATTATAGTTGAAAACCATGGTCTTGAAAGGGTTTAAAAGAGTGACTAGTGAAAAGAATCTGAAAAGATTCTGTTGTACTTACTCCTCGGCCTCGGCCTCTGCCTGTTGATGGTCCTCCAAAAGCATCATAGTTTCTGCTTCCAAACGTACTTTCAGGATAAGCAGGCGTTCCTCTCCCCCGAGAGCCTACAGGTGCAGGCTTCATATGGGGTGAAGAAAAACTGCTGTAGGAAGAGTAACTCTCTCTTCCTCTGTCCTCCATAAACCCAGGCCTCAATTTTGAACGGGAGTAAGGTGCTTCCCAGCTAGACCCGCCCTGGTTTCTACCTCCGAAAGAGTCAAGGCTATTCCGGTAGGAGCTCTCAAATCGACCACCATAACTACCTCCGAAGCGGCTTTGTTCGGGTTCATTAAAACCATAGCCAGATCTGTATAGATCTCGCCCACCCAGAGAAGACCTGGAGTCGTAAGACTCATAAGGTCCAAACCTGGAAAAGTTGCACAGTGAGGGAAAAAACAAAAGTAAGCTTACTAATGTTAGACAATTCAAAAGACAAATTATCAGATGACATTTATCAACTAAAATTCATTTATACCATACTGGTTTGCACAGTTCTACTATTGTTCACACTTGATTAGGGCTGGGCAGTTCAACACGAGACCAGATAGAAAGCTATCTGAGTCAGTTTTTAAATATGAATTGAGTTAAGCAAAGTTTATCTTTACAATCTGCTTTTTGAAGCTTTTCTATTTTATTAAAAAGAAAATATTAGTCTGTCATTATTTAAGCCCAGCCCTAGT
The DNA here is from genome assembly GCF_902729225.1 of Pteropus medius. Lineage (NCBI taxonomy): Eukaryota > Metazoa > Chordata > Mammalia > Chiroptera > Pteropodidae > Pteropus > Pteropus medius. The sequence continues at coordinate 19,969,709 of NW_024350319.1, read as the reverse complement.
CTTAGAAAAATTCATTTGCTAAAATTCACAAACTACTCAAACTTTCTTTGAATCCATCCCTGATATTGGAAAATACAAAACATTTACAGTATTTTGGCTTTCAATAGGGACACAAATTGAAGACTACACAGATGTAGACTATTTGTGACACAGAAGAGATCCTTTTGCACAACCAATAATCTATATCACAAAACTACTTCAATGTGTCTGTAGTAGTCAAAATTGGGAGAATTATCTCTGGTTATAAAATTTAACAATCTGCCAAACTTTGGCTAAGGTATTGACCTTAGCCAAATCCTCAGTCACTTTCACTTATAGACTAGTAAATCTAAAAAACCTACAAAAATAAGCACATGAAATAGAACATAAAAGTAAAGGACCACCAACATATACCCTCTGCATATGAATTTTCAAGGCAGATAAGAAAGAATACATTTTATAATATCTTCAATTATTTGAAATATTATTTCCTGGAAGGAAATCATGTAAAACTACCCTAAAAAAGGGAGCACACAGTCTCCTCAAGGTTTTAATAGAGTCAACAGAAGAAACAAATCATCTTCTCACAAATCTAAAGTATGGATTACAAAAGTTGCTTGATACCTTACAACATAGTTTTATAAAGGCCCACAATTACACGGGATAAACGATAACATCTACATAATTTATGCACATTACATTTACAATGTAACAGGGCAATAACTGATAAATTAAAACATTTAAATGTGTTACATTACTTCAATTATTTACAGATCACTAAATAGAAGGTACTATTTACTTCTGAATCTTAGTAACCATATTAAAATTGTTCCCCTTTCCAACTACATTTTTCAAAACATCTATCATTTAAGCAAAATTGTTGTAACTGTTCATTTTCTTGGTATTTCTCTACCATAAAACATAATGGCACACTTGAAGCAGAAAGAAGGAAAGTAAGCATCAGTCAGTTCATCCTTAAGGAATCCAGATCCTTCAATTTATGAAGAAGGACGATAGTTTTAAATGTTTCCTAACTAGTTTTACTTCTATTTATTTGGAATCCTTGTGTCTCAAAATAGACCCCCTTTGCCTTATATATGGTCAACCCTAAAGTCTGCAGTAGTTAAACTAGGTTTAAGATTTCCACAGTATCACCAGTGAAATATAAATACATTCTAAACCCTAGTGCATTAAACTAAGCAAAAAGTATAGTATCATTAGCTTTAATACAATGCTCCTAGTCTAGAGCTCAAGTGGTTTTGGTATAAATATTACCTGCCAATAAAAAACCTAGACATGACTTATAGACCATTTTTATTATTACAATATGCTCTTTTACTTTAAAATTAAAACGAAAAGAATAACTATCTTAAATGTTTCTTAGAAATTGAATGTGGCTGGGCTGGTTGAGTTAAACCCAATCTAGTCAGATTGCTTTGCTGCTTTACAGAGCACTCCATATTAGGTAAGATTTTTTTTTAAATCATTTAAGAAAGCTTCACAAATAATATTTCCAATAACACTTTTATATCATTTGTTTGGAACATTCTGATTGATAAGGAATTAAAGGTAAAAGTAAAAGAAACATTCACTGCTAAAGACAGAAAATCTTACTCTATCATATTGAAATGACAATAGTTTCTGAGGTTTTCCTAAAATACTATCTGCCAGTGATCCAGAGATAATTTTTATAACCATTAGTTAACACCTTTAAACATTTAAGGTGATTATTCAAGACCATATAGTATAGTTCAGGTATCATAACATGCCAAAAGAATACTTAAATTAAAATATCCAGAATCTTATAGTCTTCTAATTATTTGGCCAAGTGATTAAGCAATTTACCTGCTACCCCCACCACCACCACTGTGATTGTCCATGCCATATGACTGGTTTAGGTAGGAGTCCATGGATCTTTGACCCCCATAGGATCCATGGCCATAGTCACGATCCATCCCTATAAAGAGTTTAAAAAGAAAAAAATTAAATGATGCTCACCTTAACTGGCACTCAAGAGAAGAATTTTTAGATAAATATCCTTGAATGCCAGACCTCCATAAGATCCAGGGCCATAATCACGATCCATTCCTAAAAGAGAGTCAATAAAAAAAGGTCGGTAAAATATACTCTTCTCTTCAGGAATTGTTACATAAAACACAAGATCTTAACATCAATCATCTGAAATAATATTTCATCATTAACATTTAAGCTAAAGTTGCACTAGACATTGAAGGAAAAAACACATGATAATCTACTGAGAATCAGATTTGCTATAGAAACTGTAAGTTTCAAAGAAAAACATTAGCAACTAAAAAGTTCTATATCAGAATTATTTTCAATTTAATCAATATTTATTTGACTAGGGTACTACTATGAGGTTCTGTAATAGATACTAGAGTACATAATTAATAATAAATAATTACTATTCTCAAGAAAAATCAACATTTAATAATGTCAAAGGGAAAATTTTTGTTATTAGTTTTCTGCATCTAACTGCTCTCAAAATGTCTAAAAACCCATAAGCAGACATATTTTCAATTAGCCTAATGTCAGTTACTTTTTATAGTAACTGAAATAGTTTTTGAGAAGTAAAAATCAGAGTGAGGCCAATCTGTGGCACTGTGCCTATAAATTATGACTCAACAAATATTTAAATCCTCATATACTCATATACTTTGAATATTTAAATCCTTAAATCTTCATATACTTTGAACAGAGGGAATGAATGTGCATTCCAGCAATGCAAACACTAAAAAAATTCTAATACAATAAGAGTATTAAGTATATTTTATTACACTGCCACTCCACCTTTATCCCAACCTATGATGTGAAAAATACAAGAATAAAATGATTACTAAAAATTTACTATGATTATAAAATTTTTTTAATTAAAAACCATTTAGAATGTGTTTCCCATAAAGTCTTTTAAAATCCTCCTCAAATTTCATGCACTAATAATAAATATAATCATATATACAAATACCTTAATTTGTTTTTATAACATTAAATTTTAATTACAATAATTTAAATATTTCTGTTCCTAACAATAATAATAATGAGAGCAACAACTTTATAAAAATACTACTTGCAATCTTGCAACTTTAAACCTGGAAGTGACCTAAATGATCAAATTCAATCTTCTTGTCTTTTAGATTAGGGAACTGAAGTCCAAAGAGATGAAATGATTTTCCCAAAGTCCCATAAGTATCTGCTTCTCTAGCGTCATGCTGTTGCCTCTAAATAAAACACTCTCCTCTACCACCCCAAATATTTGCTTACTGAAATCTTCTAATCTTTTAGAGTCCATTTCATATACTAATCTTTTCAAGGACACGCTTATTGATATTGTCTCAGCTGATTATCACCTTTCTTCTAAATATCTACAAGTCTGTAGCTCTTATCTGGTGTTAATGATACTCTGCCTTATATTCTGCTATTTGTGGCCCTATCTGAAATATACACTAATCTTACTACAGTCAAGGTCTAACTTTTAGTAATTTTTTATATACTCTTGAGCAACAGTTCTCAAAGAATGGTCTATTAACCACTGGAAGTTGCCAAGACTTTTTCAGTCCACAAAGTCAAACTATTTTCATAAATTAAATATTAAGACATTACCTGCCCTCTATCTACAGTGTTGACATTTGCACTGAAGATGCAAAAGCACTGGTGGGTAAAACTGCTGATGTCACAGCACAAATCAAGGCAGTAGTACCAGACTGTACTAGCAGTCGCTGTATTCTTCAACACTGCACACTTGCAGTAAAAAATAAAAATGCCACCTTCACTTAAGAATGCCCTTGATGAAGCGGTAAGAATAATTAATTTTATTAAATCATGACCTTTGAGTACACTTTCTTTCTGATAGTCTATGTAGTGAAATGGGAAGTACACATAAAGCAATTTTGCTGCATATCATAGTATCATAGTTCGCTCCAGGAAAAGCCATTGTGTAAGTGTTTGGTTTGTGAACTGAGTAGCCACTTTTTATAAGGAATATTATTTTTACAAGGAAGACTGGCATTCGAAAATTATGGCTTTCAGACTAGGACATGTAGCAGACATTTTCTCAAAAATGAACGAAGTGATACTGTCACTTTGAGGAAAACAAGGAAAAATATTTGCTGCCAATGATAAAATTCAAGCTTTCAAGTAAAAATTAAAATTGCATACAACTTGTATCTACTACCTTGAAGTTGACAGCTTTTCAATACTTAAAAGCTTTTCTGATAAAATTGGTAGTGGCATTAATGAATTTTTTTTATAATGTACAATAAAATCTGTCAATATGTATTTGGAAAATCTTAATAACTCAGTAAACCAATATTTTCCAATAATGCCTGATAGTATAGGATCATAGTAAAAAAGATCCATTAAAAGTACAAGACATACACCAATGGATTTCAATATAATAGAGTACAAAAAGCTTACCAATATATAAAATGTATCAACATATTTTACATTTTTTTTATACTAAGACTCCATATTGGGTGTGTAACTTACATTTACAGCACAATACAATTCTGACTATCTACATCGCAAGTGCTCAATAGTCACATATGGCTGGTGGCTACCATATTCGACAACATAGTTCTAGACTAATAGTCAATTATTTGTCTTTAGAGTTGGTAAATATACCATATAATTCATGCTAATATCACTCATATAGAGGACGATTTTGAGATTAAAATTAAGTTTTTCAAAATAAGAGGCTTTCCTCTAAGGCGTCATATTAAAAAATAATCTTAGAGTTAGTTTCAGGTACACAAAGCAAAAAAACCTTATTTTGTCATTTCTCCTAGTTTCTATTTTGAGTTAGCAGAGGCTGCCTTTGGATACTAAACCCTTCAGTATTTTGAATCTGTGTGTTTTATTTCATAAGACATCTTAAATTACTAATATTTATTGAACACTCACCTTGTGCCAGGTAGAGTACCCAAAAACTAACAAAACTACTTTCACACAGTCATGACTTTGGTTTAGTGTTCATTGGATTGTTACTATTCAGTTAATTAAAAAAGAAAAGAGGCAATGTCCTTATATTGGTATAATCAGTGTGATTATAGAGATATAGAGTCTGTAAGATGATTTGTATATGTAAACAATATTCTTGCAGGATATCAAATCTAAAAATAACTTTAAAAGTAAAGCTAAGAATATATCATGTCTTTACTATTAAGTGAGAAATTGACAAAAAAATTGGCTTCATATTTTAAATCAAATCTATTTTATCACTTAAATCAGTCTATCCTATAAATGACAAGCTCAAAAAATATTAAAACTCACAATTAAATCACAAGGAAGTAGCTGTGGAGTAGGAGGATAAAACAACTGACTTATCATTAAAATAACTGATGAGCTGTGTGATACTAAGTCTTGAATGGGACTACTATTCACCACTATACTACTAGCATCTTGGTGCAGGCCACCAGCATCTCTCACCTAGATCAGCCTCCTAACTGGTTGTCCTGCTTTTATTTTTGCTCCCTTTATCTTTATTCTGAAGAAAAGAGCCAGAATAATTTTGTTAAAATATCAGTTAAAACATGTTGTTCAATGCTCAGGACTTTCCAATGTTATCCCATCTTACTCTAAGTAAAGCCAAAGCCTTAAAATAATCTACAAGGCCCTATACCAGTGGTTCTTAACCAGAAACAATTTTGCCCCTAGAGAACATCTGGTAGTATCTGAGAACATTTTTGGTTTTCACAAATCAAGGGTGCATGTTACTTACATCTAGTGCATAGAGCCAAGGATGCTGCTAAATATATTCTACCAGGCACAAGACATCACTCCACAACAAAGAATTATCCAGTCCAAAATGTCAATAGTGCCAAGGTTGAAAATCCCTGCACTATATGGTCCACCCCATAACCTTTTTAAAAAATTTTTATTAATTGTCAACTCTTAACTTCATCTACAATTCCCCCTAATTCACTCCACCTACTCCAGCTATACTATGTCTCTTGCTGTCCCTAGAATACTATAGGATACACACCCATTTTTGCACCTGCTGCTCCCTCTGCCCAGAACGCTCCTCCCCTGTATCTGCACTGCTCACTCCCTCAACTCTTTCATGTCCTCACCTTTTATTGTTTCTTAGGTATAAACAAATTACCTTTGATTTTCAATACTCTTCTGGCTGCTTAGCAAAAATCATCTGCTCTAGTCAAACCAGTCTTAAGTCTCTCTGAAGCACAATTCACTCAGCCCTACCATTGTTCCTGCTTTCCCTCTATCTGGAATGCTCTCCCTCCAACCTTTTTTTTTTTTGGTCTGTTGATGTAAGAAAAGATATTATGAAGCAAGAAGAAAACATGGAGATACTGGAAATAGAACTTTCTTCCAAGATATGATGTGGAGGAAATTTGTAATTTTACATGTTTTCCAATGCCTTCTACTTCATTTTGATCACTAGAAAATACAATGACAATGATGAATTATATTGTTGGCTTCGCTTGGTAACTATATATCTTATATTTCCTAAAATCTATAGCATTCTTCCTCTAAATAGCCTCGTGACTTGCATCTTCACCTCCCTTAAATCTATGCTCAAATGTCACCACAGTGAGTCCTTCGCCAGCTATTCTCTTTAAAATTCTCTCACATGCACACACACACACGTCACCCTTTCCTGCATTTTCTCCTTAGCAATTACCACCTTACATACAATATATATTATTTCTTTTCCTTGTTTACTGTCTATTTCATCCCACTGGACTATAAACCCCAAAAGGGCAGGAATATTTGTCTCTTTTGTTCATTGCTATATTGCCAGCTCCTAAAACACTAAGATACACAGCAGTCACTCAAAAATTGTTATTAAAGTCAAATTATATCCCGAGACTAAGTTCTTCATTTATAAAATGTAGATAATCCAGACCTCAAGTGTTATCAAGCAGTGGTCTTTAACAGAGGTGCATTCCAAAATCATTCTGAGTACTTTCTCATAACATAGATAGCCAGGCATCACTTGCTGTAAGAGGACTAGAGTATGACCTGAACAAATATACTTTGAAAGAGCTCCCCAAGGAAGTCTAACAATTACCCTCAGATGAGAACCACTGTTGAAACTAAAATTAAAGAAAAAATAAAAATCCTAAAATCAGTAATAGAAATTTCTGAAGCTCTTTTTGCAACATAGTACATTAAGAAAATAAATTTCTGGCCCTGCATGATTCTGCATTTCAAAGTCCTATATTTAGACATTAAATCCAACTCTCTAGTAAATCCTACTAGAGATCATGGCCTTCTATCCTTCCAAATCTCTCTGATAAAAGCACTAGTCCTACTCAACTCCAGTTTAAAATCCTAGCTTCATTTTTATTCATCCCTCTCAATTTTCTACTTACTACTGGTTAGCCTGCAAGCTCTGTTAATTTTCTCTAGAAATGTCTTAATATTTTTAAAATTACTATTGACATCTCCCAAGTTCAAGGTCTTAAAATCTTTATACCTAAATTTATGAAATGGTTTTCTATATGATTTTCCAATTTTCAGTCTAACTTACATGTGGATGTAAATTAAACTTCTTCTGGTAATGTTATCGTGTTACTATCCTGCTCAAAACCTGTTCTTCAGCACTCAATATGTACTGACTACCTCCTATATGTTGAGTCTTTTTAGCCCACATCAAACCCAAAGTTTCTCTAAATTCTTAAGAGATGATAAACAGAAATTAACTAGACAGTAATTATTCCCATAAAATGGCTCATTCTTTATTTAGTAGTACATTTGTTTCAGTATTATTTTATGAATATATATATTCTTTACAACAACTGAATTTTGCATTTCTCTAGCAATAGGAATTTTAATTCCACTCCCTGGGGTCCTTCACATGTTTTTTTTAATCTCTCTGAATTGTTCCATGCTCTTTTTTGTGTTATAGCTCTGTCTGGCAGAGCTTTAGCTCTAATAACTACCGAATGACATCCAACTGTATTCTGCATGCCTTTCATGATTTTTATCTAGCTCTAGCCACAACTCTAACGTCATACTTATGTTAATAAATAGTCTTCATGTGCTCCTCTAGATGGCTCTTTATATACTAACATATTTGAATAAATGACCTCAAAAATAAGGTCAAAATACATTATAACAGAAGCAGAAGAGAACTAAGCCAATAATGCACTTAATCTACATTACTCAATACCAAAGCCTCTAATTCAACAAAAATTTGGCCAGTTTCTTATAACTCATCACTCAGAATGCAGTCAGAGCCTTTTGGAATAAATTAAAGGAAACATAATTCAAATAAAACAGTCAAACTAATATGAATAGCCCTTTTTCTGATCCCGAATTCCCTAATTCAAATACTATATATAGTATGAGAGCATTAATCCTAAGAAGTGATTCATCACGAGACTAAACAATGACTGAAACAAGGTAGAACTAGCTGTTTATATTGTATGAAGAAAAAAATCTAAAATATATTCTCTTAACATATTTAAGGGCAAATGAAAAGATACTCACCATTAAAGCCCTGATAAGTATTCCTGCAAGCAGAGTGTGTGTAATCTATGAAGACACATTTAACAGAAAGGAATTAGTACAATACTAGCAAAAATCTAAAATTACATACCCAACTATTTAAAACAAACACCATTTTTTAAATGTCATTAACTCAATTATCTGCAAAACTGAGGTATAAATAATTACAACTATTTCATGAGAGAAAACGTATATCTTTCTCTTCACTATCTCCCCAAATGACAGGTTTGTCATCCAAATTATGGTAATGTAAAAATTAGTTTATAACACCTGATTTATAAAAACAGCCAAAAGAGAGGATCCAGTACTGATTTATAAAGTAGCAAAAGGAAAGGCAGATTATGTATCAAATAATATAAATGCAAGGACATCTGGGAATTGATTCAATATAGTATATAATTTTTTTAAAGTTACTATTTCTTTTACAACTTAATTTGCTATAAAGATTTTAGCATCTTATTTGAGAAATGCATATGCATATATGTGAATGTGTGTGTGTGCTCTATCTATCCAGGATAAGGCATAACCAAAAACCATAGTGGCCAATTTTTCTGTCAAAACTAACTTAACAATTATTAAATCCTAGTTAATTTTACTAACAAATACTGAAAGGAATCTAATACAATGGGTACAACAGAATACAGCTACACTACACAGGATTAGATTCAGATATATTGTTAGTCAAATTCCATCCCCCAAATAAAGACAGGGGTGAGGAGGAGGCCTGAATGAGGGAGTATTATATCGCCGGCTTTGTTTATTTAGCACGATCACTGACACTGTTTAGTTTAGGTACACAGTGATAATAAAAAGCAAATATACTAAATTTTATTGTTTTTCAATTCTCTACAGAAAATGGATTCCCTGAAGAAGGGAGGGGCCTACTCTCATTGCTCCCCAACTCTCCACCTTGGTAGCTTCTGTTGCACCTTGAGTGTTGGTACTGTCATAAAACTTTGACATAAAAACAGTATTTTAAAGTTTAACTCCCACCTCTGGCACTTCAAATATTCATAGTTTAAAAGTATCTATATCAAAATGAGTCAAAGACCAAGTGAAACAGCAGAGTGTGCTACTGTTAACAGCTGACCTTCATATTTCAAAGTAACTTAAAAGTATCCACAAGAGTTATTCCAGACCACTTTCATATACTTAGATTTGGCGGCTTTAACTCTTTGTGGCATGAAATCAAGATCAAAGATCAAAAGATCATTTAGTAAGGCTTACGTGCTGAGATCACATGTTAAAGATAAATTTTTTTGGTTGAGTTAAGAGGCTTACAACTAGTTGTTAGCGAACTGGTTTTACCGAGAAATGCCTGGTTACTCGGGATTAAATGTAGTTTAATCATTTAAGCCCGTTTCACATATCCCTAATGCTGTCATTACACATATTACCTTGACACCAATTTCTATCAAAGTTGGGCAAGATGTGAAGACAAGGTGAAGACCTAATTTATTTTACTTTGTGACTGTGTGAAAAGGGTTAAAGAACTGGTGGTGAGAGACGGCTGAAAGGTATTGCTAAAATACAGTTTATTTAATCAGTAAATCTAATCAAGGCAGCTTTGGACAGATCTGAATTTGAAGGGCATGTGATGCTATGCCAGAATTCTAACTTTAGTCCCATCCATATACACAATCCAGAGAAAAATACTTTGGTTCTGAGATATTTCAAATTAGGGGTTATCGACCAGGTAGGTGATTGTGGTGGGTAAATACTCCAGTTTGTTAACCGGAAATGTCTTACTTCCCATTCTGTATAAACATCTACCTATACTTATCACTTAGAGACGCTCTTTAAACTCACTTAAACTAAGACGACCAGAACTATCGCTGTCAACAAGACTGAAAATTGTCACTGGGGCTGAGGATCTACTAAATGGGCGATCTGGGTCACTGCCGTGTGGGGCGAATGCGAGCTGACGTAGAGGAGGCCCCACTCGCCCCGGTGCCCGAGACCGGGAAGTTGGAGGCGTCGGGGCAATTCTCATGCACCGGGGCCGGGGCAAGTCCAGAGCCCGAGTCCGAAGGCCGTCGCGCTCGGGGCGCGTTCTTCTCCGCACCCCCTAGGCCGAGACGGAACTCCCAGGTCCCCGGCGACGGCGGGCGGGATCGGGGCGCGCGGGTCCCCACAAAGGCCGACTCCGGCCACTGGGCCCGCGGCCGGCGGGCGGGAGGCCTCCGGGCCCGCAGAACAAAGCCCACACGGCCATCTTGAGACGGTAAACAGACCCCCAGCGCAGGCCACCCCATCTCCCGCCCAGCACGGCGACAAGCCAGAGGCGGCGCTTACCGTCCTCGAAGTCCATGGCGGAGGCTCGGGGCCGACCGCCTCGGCGGATCTAGGTAGGCTGAAATTGGGCCGGCAGCGAGCGTCCGCGAACCGCGATCCTACACAACCAGTACGCACAACCGAGAGTGGCGCTACCGGCCGGGGAGCCGCAGGCCACGGTGAGGTTGGAGGGCGGGGCCGGCCGGAGCTGCCGGCCGCCGTAGCGCGGCCTGCGATTGGCTGGCGAGGGCTAGTGGGCGTGCCCTCGGGTGGGGGCGGGAAGCAGGATCCGCTGTCACGCTCCCAGGTGCTGACTCTTTTGGAGACGCCAGCGGGAAGGAAGGTGAAAAAAGGAGCGCCAAAACCTGATTAGGGCCGCGGGAAAGCGTACTGGGTGTTCTGGAAGGTCAGGCTGCAGCCCGCCATGTTTGATCCTGGCAAGAGAGAAAGGATCTGGTTGGAATACCTTACTCCTGCCCAAACTAATAGACCACGTGCCGACCTTTTGCTTTTTATTGGCTGATCGGAAAATGTTATACTACTCAGAGTTTCTGCCGTGGAGACATAGAAGTCCGGAACGTTTTTTAGAACTGTGAGCAGAAGAGAACAGATTGCTAAATAGGAAATAATTATGAGACTCATTCGAGACAGACTATTATCAAGATCTGAATTTTAAGGTGCAAAATAAAAGTATAAAAATTCACAGACAGGGGAGATATGTGGCAGTAGTCGTCCAGAACTTGAACAACCACGTAAAACACACGCATATATTGGCATTGTATTGTTGTTACTTAGGAAACAGTATTGAGGACAGTGGGCAAAATTACCCAGAGGGCAACATGGTCATTCTGACCCTGGAGCAGCTTGAACTCTAGGTTAATTTTTTTTTTTTTTTTTTGCAAATGGTGTCAACAATTAATTGATCAAAGGATAGGAAACCACGAATCAAACCATTTTCTCTTCTTCAGGGTTCAACCAGTTGCTGAAACCGAGTTCCAAGAAGGCAGCCTCTGGAAATAGGACTTATTGTAGCCCCAAATCTGGACAGGCCATTGTTTCTTCCTCATCACTTTCTTTCTTCACCAAGTTCTCCATCCTTTTCTTATTTTCTTCTTTTTTTCTCCTATACCTGTTTTCTATTCACTTGAGCTGAATGTGTTGAAAACTGAACTCATAATTTCCCTCTTCAAACCAGTTCACCTTCTTTTACTCTTTCATCTCTGTTAGTGACATCATGAGCAGCCACCCACTAATCCCAGCCAGAAGCCTGCCATTCATCCAGTCAAGACTTAGGCCTCCTCCACCCTCCCACCCCCAATCCACACTGAAGTCTTTCATCTGCTTATCACCTCCTAACATTTCTTAAACTTGCTCCCTCTTCTTCATCCCCACTGCTACTACCTGAGTTAGACTCTCATTTCTGTCCCAAACTATTGCCTTAGCTGCCTAATTAATTTCTCTGCCCTTCACCTTGATGTTCCTAGGCTTCTGAGGGCTGCAGTGAACATGTCATCATGTGTCTCTAACATGGATCACGTCAAGGCAAGATCCTTAACTTAGAGCACACCCAGTAGGATCTGGTCACTGCCTGACATACCAACTTGTTGCATTTTCCCCTCCTCCTCACTCCCATACTCTCCCTTTGGGTTAGCAATTTAAGCTACTTACAGTTCCAAAAACACCCCTATGCTTTTTCATGCCTCTGAACTTTTGCTTATGTTCTTCCCTCTGCTGGGAACACTACCTTGTTAACCCTACTCATCCACAAAACACAACTCAGGATTCACTAACTCTAAGAAATGTTCCCAGATCCCATCCCCACTCCCTAGGCCGGTTTTTCTCAAATAGTAATGTGCACATGATTCAGCTAGGGATCTCGTTAAAATTCAGATTCACATTCAGTCAGTCTGGGTTGGAGCCAGAGAGTTTGCATTTCTCATAAGTTTCCAGGGGAGGCTGCTTGCTAGTGGTCAAACATACTTGCAGTAGCAAGGCCCTGAGCTCCATTAAAAGCCCCTACTCTGAGTTCTCTGGCCTAACCTCTGTTATAACACTGTCTTTCCTGCATTAAATACTCCACACTAAAAGCACTTTGAGATTAGAACCAAATCTTTTTTATCCTAAGTTCCAAGTGTATATGTTAACCAAGTAAAACTGAGTTCTTCCTGACATTTTTAACTTCTTTTTTTCTTGTTATCCACTGCCCCTACTCCCCGCCTCCCACCCCCACCTGCCACCTACCCCAATTTACTTTCTGGCAAAAGAATGAATTTGTTACCTGAGATCTTTTAGTCTTGGCATGACTGGAAGGAAATAAACATTGGGATATTGTTTATATTTTCTTCTCTCTCTCTCTCTCTTTCAGCCACACACAATAATAATACACACACACACACACACAGACACCTACCTTTCTTCCCTGAAAGAGAAACTAACTGCCAAAGAACAACAAACTCCAGAAAAGACCTGGCCTTGGCACAAGTGCATGGAGAGCCAACATATACAGGTCACTTCTCACCTTCGTCCTGTTTCCCAAATAGAGTTTTTTTAGAGACAGTTGGCTATACCCCAGAGACACCACGTAATACCTGATAGTCGATCAGGCTGTCCACTAATTTGTTTATTGAACAAATAATTAATTGAGGACCAACTATGTGCCAAACATGGTTTTCTTACTTTATTGTTTTTGCTTTCCTACCCTCTCAAAATCTAGCCAAGCTACCCTGCCTGTTCCCAGTTTGTTAGGCTCAGATTTTTACCCTGAGGGGCCAATGTTTTGTACAAATTCTTATACCATTTCATTTTCCACATATTTAGTAGTAGGTGGCAAGTTAGTAAATGCCAGACTAGCAAAGTCCTTTGGGAAGAAGAGAATGGGGTTTTTTAAGTGCAGAAGTAAAAGGAATGCGTGGGCTGAGGCCAAGAGAAGTCTACAGGGAGAAGGAAGAAATGAGGAGTTACACACAGGACCTGACCCTGAGGGGCTCTCAGAGAACCTGAGATCTAGAACAGGTCCTCCCTGAGGACCTAGATAGACCCTTTGTTCCTCATCTCCTAACACTCTGCCTGCATACCTTCCGCTCCAGCTACCTGAATCATCTGCTGTTCCCCGAACAAGCCGTGTATTTTGACATTTCTATGCCTTTACTCTTCTTGTTCTCTCTGCTTCTATTGTGTTTCACCTTCTCCTCTGCCATTCTTCAAAGTTTATTATCAATGAACCTCTTTTTAAACCTCTCTAAGCTCTTAGAATCCCCTTCCCTCCAAGTTACCCTAATAGCAGTTATCACAGTTGAATTCATGTTATAATTAGAGTTAGTTATATCTTTGTCTAGCACCTTGTTCATATTCCTTGAGTACCACTGCTTTATATCACTTTATGTGGCCAGTATGTAGGTGCATTGCCACTATTTATTAAAAGGGAGAGCATTAGCCAAAATGCCAATGAAGAAAAGACTTAATCAGACTGAAATTGGGTACCCAGAACTTCAACTGCACAAAACCGCTGCATCCTACAATTACTTTGGAGAGAAGTGACAAGTAGGGTTACAAAGGGGAGTTCTAATTTCACAATGCTTTCCTAATTTGCTTCAAGCAATTCTTCCTCCTCATGTTCTTTAGGGAAATCATCATTATGTAGAGAGAGAATTCAAGAACTAAGAATTACTACTTTATAGCAAAGTGGCCAAACTTAACAAAGTAATTCCTACTGAAGCCTCTGATGACTTATCAAAGGAGAACTGGTTATAGAGCCACAATGGAAATCTGCTGAAAACAGCTGGTGTGACAGCACTGACGGATGTGTTTCATACATATGTGACGATGTCTGTCTTTCTGATTTTAATATATAGCTTCAAAAAGATGTAGGTGTGTCTAAAAGAAATAGCTATTAAAATAATAACTAACCTTATATAGCTTCAAAAAGATGTAGGTGTGTCTAAAAGAAATAGCAATTAAAATAATAACTAATATAGGGCTTAATAAGCCCTATATTTTAATAAATGTTCCAAAGCTCTTTACATATATTAACTCATTTTTTCTGCCCAATAATCCTATGATGCATGTACTGCTACAACCTCCACTTTAATGATAAGAAAACTGAGATCCAGAGAGGTAAAGTTACTTGCTCAAGGTCACACAGCTAAAGAAAGACTAGAACCAAGATTTCAACCCAGGCAGAGCCCAAAATTTAAACAACCGAGGTAGAGCACTTCATTCTGAAGTGCCTGTTGTGTTTTACTGAGCAGCTATTGTGTTCCAGAAGTTTTGATAGATATTTTACATACCTCATTTCTAATCTTTACAAAAAAGTAGGTTATATGCTTTCCCAAATAGGAAAATTAAAAATAAAGTTACTCGTCCAAGACCACACAACTGCTGTTTCAATATGCATGATAAATATTGTATAGTCATGCTTAAGTTTTGGGTGTATGGAATCAACCTTGTAAATCCAATATTATCATCAGGGTCTAAGGTTAAAAGAAAGGTGACTTAGCTAACTTATAGATCATCTTGCATAATTGCACATAATGTAGTCAAAGAGACTACATACCAAAAGCGGTGGTCATGAATGTGTTAGAGATTCCCCATTTTGTCCTGTGCTTTAGGCCTTCTTCAAATTAGAAAAATTTGATTAGTATTATATATATTTCCTTCTCAAAAAAGCAAGGCAAAATTCCAATGTGCTTTCAAAATGTAATAGTTACTTTCCTTCCTTAGGTACATATTATATAAAGTATTATACATTTCTAGAAAATTGGATTTATTCTTTTATTATAGGGGCTCAGTTAAACCTCTGCATTATTGCCACTTATGTTATCTCATTAATGAGTTATAGTCCACCATAAATTTTAATTTATAAGTAAATTGAGAGCAAGCTGTCTGTGACATCTGTCAAGCCCACTGAGTGGAGAATCGATTTGGAAGAAAAGGAAGGTGTCCCCTTTCTTCCTGGCTCTGCCATGTGTGTCTCTCCCAAAGATGCAGGCTTCATTGATGAGGATGATTTTCCTAGATAGAGAAGGACAAGGATCTACAAGGAGTCAGGTTCTTCTGCTGGAATATCCAAGGCTTGTTTAGTATGTTATTCCACCTAACTATGTTGCTCGGTGATTATTTCATCTTTGTGCCTCCCCCCGCCTCCTAGCACTGTACCTGGTGCATGGTAGACTCTTTAAAATGTTCATGGAATGAATAAAAAGGAAACAGACTCAAAGTCATATCCTGTATTTAAATAGCTTCAATTCTACATTGCAGCAACATATATAAATAAAAGTACAGGCATACAAAATTTAAACATGCACACATACAATCTAATCCCCTCCTTTAGAGTCCTTACCGACCACATACACGTAGTTTACAAACAGAAAAGGGCACAGTTCTAGAATCACCAGTAGAGGGCACCACATACCAAATATAGATAATATTTGGATATGGAACATGCTCTAGTTCCCACTGGTCTGAGTGTTCTAAATGGACACAGGGTGAAGAATATTCCTGTGGGCTTGTGCTCTGCAGATACCTGAATTTCTATTTTGGTTCAAATTTCTAATTTGCATAAATTTTCCTCTTTGCCTCATTTCACTAGATTTCATTTTTAGAGCTGACTTTTAAAGCATGAAACAATGGAAAATGCTTATTATATTGGTGTGAAAAGCGAAATACAAATTGTATATGGAATCTGATAATGTTTTTAAAAAGACAAAGCATAAAAATATAATGGAAATAAAAATTCCAAAACATGAACAAGTGATTCTATTTGTGATGATTTTTATGTATACAAAGGCATGCATATTTCCTCTTCTATAATCTTCAAATTTCTTGAGTACTTTTATGTGTGTGTGTGTGTATATTTTTTTGAGTACTTTTATTTGTGTGTATATATGTATATAAATATATTTTTTAAAATATACATATAAAAAATATATTTTTTGAATCAAATATATATATTTGAATCAAAACAAGATGTAATATTCATTAACAATTAATGTTTATAAAAGGCTTTCGTTAGCCAAATATTGCATTCATTCTCTTTGTAGATATAGTTATTGGGGAGAAGGGAAGGAGCCTCTACTGGCCATTTAAGTCAGGGATTCTCAAGCCTCATGCTATTCTAGAATCATCTAGGGCATTTTTAATAAGTGTCAATACTCAGGCCTCACATTAGGGATTCTGATTTAATGATGAACCCCAAACTGTTACCAATGTTTAACTATATTCAAATACTCACAAGATCTGCCATTGAAATAAATTCTCTTCTGTTTCAGTAACTTGTATGTCTTGAGAAGGTGTGGAGTCTAGGAAAAAAACTTTAGAGATTGAATAACCACTCATTAACCAATCAATCCAAGTGCGAGAAATGATCTAACAACTATACCCTGAATCAGGCTGGTCCAGACTCATGTACATCTTACAGCTCTCAAACCTGGCTTGTTTCCAATTCGCCCTCTAACTACCCTGCAGCCCTTGGGAGGTAATTAGCTAATGATAGCAAAGGGCTTTTAAACTAAAACATGTTGTATAAATGCTAAACACAGGAAACACACAGAGGATTTCCACTAATTGCCAATGCTGTTCAGCCAGAGACAGTTGGTTGATGCATATTTCAGCCAATTTCTCCTTTGCATCTGAAATCTTCCTAATCTTTATTCCAAGGAAATAAAAAGAATTCTTTTTTCTTTAATGCCTTTCCTACAATCAAAGACCTAAGATCACCCCTACTCTATTAGAAATGAGATTCCTGCCTCAACAAACCAACATAGGGTAGTGTGGTTTGTGTTAATGAAGTTTAGGCAGTTGGCTGGTTTGCTTGGGTTCCCGAACGCAGGTGCTACACAAAATAGGTCATAGTAGGTGGTCCAATATGAGTCCTAGCACCACCCTACACATTATCTTCGATTTCAAAGAATATAATTTGTGCACATGGTAATAAAACAAATAATATGAAAGAGCTTCCAATGAAAAGCATCAGCCCTCCCCTTCTCCTTGCTCAGTTTCAGTTTCCTCTACAGAAGAAAACTCTGGTTTCATCTGGCGTGAGGCCATTTGATGTTGACCTCCACTGCACTCTATATTTCTCTTCTTGGATTACCAACTAGTCAATATCAATTAACTCTACACTATGAAAGTGAGCATGTGTCTCATACTACCATCTCTTCCCAATGTTTAATAGCAATGACAGTGTTTTCTTTCCTCTATTGGAACTAAACGTTAATATTTTTAAATGAGGACTAAAATTGCTATTTCTTTTTCATAGAGTATCTGTAGATTTCTTATTCTACAAAATGAAGGTATTGGCGCTCTTTTTTAGTCCTCCACTTTTCCTCTCCTTTTCATTTTTATCAGCAACGTTTTACTAGTAACAAATTGTTAATATTTACATTCTATACGCAACCATAAAAAAATACTTCCCTACTTATCTATAGGCTGACTTTATGCTCCCTTCCAAATAGTACAGTATGAAAAGGTGAGATGGGGCTTTATATTGGAGAAACCTGGCAAAACATTGCCTCAGTCAGGTTATCAAAATCAACTAGAATGCTAAGTCATGTCGACAGTATGTAGCCTTGATTTGATGTGACTAAAGTGGCACTTTCCTTTTTGTGGTCTTCCCTACAAAACTCATAACCCCAGTCTAATCATAAGAAAAATATCAGACAAGTCCCAAACAAGGGACATTCTACAAAATACCTCACCAGCACTCCTCAAAATTGTCAAGGTCATCAAAACAAAGAAAATCTGAGAAATTGTTACAGTCAAGAGGAGTCTAAGGAGACAGGATGACTAAATGTAATGTGGTATCCTGAATGAGATCTTGAAATAGAAGACATTAGGTATAAACTAAAGAAGTCTGAATAAAGTATAGACTTTAGTCAATGATGATATATCGATACTCGTCCATTAATTGCATCAAGTGGACAGTACTTTTTACATAAGATGTTAATAATAGGAGAACTCTCTATAGTATCTTTACGATTTTTCTGTAAATCTAGAACTGTCCTAATAAAATAAAGTTTATTAAAATATTAAAAAATGGAAACAAGCCAATACCGCATATACTTTATTATGATCAATATAAACATTGTCCAGTGTTAATATGCTAGGATGACATTTTCCATGGACCCAATGTTATAACCCCCGGGTCTCTCAAATGAGGCAATTTCTAGCATCAAGGTCAAGTAGATTGCCTTTCTTAAACTCTATTAACTGCTTATATTCATGCCTGGTTGTAGTTTGCTTCATGTGTTGTCTGTGACTTTATTGTTCGGAATCTGTTTTTTTTCTCAGGTTTCTAATTGTCATCTCATTTTGTGTAGTCTAACCTGTGGTATTTTCTGTCCAGTTCAACCATTAATCTTCCCCTTTCACTTCTTTAAAAATTTGTTGAAATTTCCAATCCATTGGTTTCTACACCTTCCCATCACACACTTTTTTTTTTTTGTACTTGTTTACTTTTATTTCCTAGTGGGGAGGTAAGGCTCACTCTCCGGTATTGAAAGAGAAGCTTACTTCACTTTCCATACAGTTTCATTATCAATCCTTACTAAGAGTGAACTAACTAGCTGAGATCTGTCTCAAAGGACGGAAAAGTCTATGGTGTCATACTCTGGCCAATATATATAGCCCTTAAAGAGAAAAAAAGTAGTGTATCTGACCAATCGATAGCCTTACTGTCACCTGATCTTTCTAGAAGCACCTTATTCTGATCAATCCAATCCTCTCATACTCGTTTTTAAAGAAACACATAATTGTAGGAAAATGAGCTATTTTAAAAGAATCTTTTAAATCTTTTTAATTTAGCCCTACAAAAAGCACATGTTACTTTGCATTTTCTTGGTTGAGACAAGTGGTACTAAAAGAATCACAGATGGGAGTTACAGTTGTCAAGTTTTGAAAGGCATTCCCAGATCACCTAGCTCTAATCCAAACCCCCAACTTTTCACATGAGGACAAGACCTAATGAAGTGAAGGTACTTATCCCAGACCACTCCATTAATAAGTAGGAGCAAGAGAACTAGAAAATGAGTAAGTTTAACCCAAGGAGCTTTCTGATATGCACCTGAGTCTTAAATAGTGGTTTTCCTCTTATTTCTCTAGGCTGTCCTGCTCTCCAACTACATCCTTTTCAGCAACTCTAAAAAGAGGTTATAACTCTATATACCACTCCATAGAGAGAAGGGTGGGATGGAGTAAGAGAGAACTGCGTTTAGGAAAGGGTCTGTCCTTGCATTTTCCAGGGATCCCAGACACTTGCCCTGGCTGGGATCAGTAAACAAAACTCACTAACTGTGGGGACTTACCATTCCCCCTGTACTTCTTCCTTTACCCCAAACCTACCTGGGAGAGGGAGAATACAGATGGCATGGTCTGGCTCTAGCTATTTTGACAAAATACATGCGCTGTCCCTAGGAAGTAATGATCACTCTTATAGGGGGTAGCAGAAGTTTCTGTTTATATAGTATACTAGTGTCCCCAAAGTTTTCTTATCACCTAAATATTCCTTCTGATACAAATTATTTAAAAAGCCCATAATTGTATGATGTTTAGTTTAGTAATAACATGAGGCAAAGAGATTTTTTTCCATACTCTTTAATTTCTTTGTTATTTTTTGCTTCAGGAACCTAGAGAGGAGAAAGAGAAATGTTCATAGTACATTTGACTGTTTGTTTAATTTTCAAAGCACAAAGTAATGAGGAAGAGGTCCTAGTCCATGTACTACAATTGGCAACTGTTAGTGTACTTCTAGAGGATGTAACTGGAGAGCCTAATAACAAAGCTATATTCAACCATCAAAAACCATGGCACTAATATACTATAACCATTCCTCTGAATCTCATGTTGAAAATGCACCGTTCCTTCCTAGGAGCCAGCTCCATGATACACTGAGAATTTACCTTGGCATGCCTCCACTGATTCTCATTAATTTATTTGAAAATGGAAGAGGACAGCTGTGATTCAGTAAAATGTCTTTATTATGAGAGAGAGCCCTCGTCTTGCTTAGCAACTTCTCTCTATTCTTCCAGAGTCTTGTCTTCTGAGTTACATCTTGCCAGAGAGTTAGAGGGTTCAATAATAGAAATTTCTAATTTTTTGCTTAAGAATATTGGCAAACGTGAGTTTAAAAAGGAAGTCCCTACATAAGAAAAAAAAATTATTTTTGAGGCTGAAATGAATATTAGAAATTCTCAAAATTTCTAATTGGTTTCACCCTCAAAACCAACAAAGGCCTAAATAAGGATGATGAGGTAGCCACATAAAAGCTATATAAAAATAAAAATATGTGGTTGAGATGCAATAGCTGGTTATCATAAACTTATTAATAGCATGGAAATTCTATTAATGAGTGTTAAATATTGGTGTTAAAAATGTTGGGGAACATGTTAGGAGATCAGCATATAGACTGGGTAGTAAATAATCTTAGGGTGCAACAATTTAGTTACATTGCTAGGTTAGTCATATCATTTGATATATAACACATCTCTTTTAATGAACCAAAGAAAATTCACAGAATGAGTGAAATGTGGATTATAATTAAAGTATATCGGCACATATACATCTGGAGTTTGGATCCTAGCTCTGGAGTGAGTTGAGTGAACTTGAACAGTGGGGATAACAATGGTGGCCAATTCATAGAGTCATTGCTATGAGGATTAGATAAAACAATCCATTTAGCACAGTGCTTGACACATAGTAGGCACTAATATATGTTTCATGATTACTCTTTAAAAACTTTTGTAGATTACTCACTTATAGAAAAAATATTCTGATATAAATGGTGAGCAGAGATCTGATGTATTCCTGTTTTTCTGCACTTCCCAATTGAGTCACATTTTAAAAAGGGTTTAAAATGGCATTTAAATTTCAAAGTCACTGCATGAGGATACATAAATATAGGAAATTCTGTTACTCATGGCAATAAGAAAAAGGGGTGTTTTGATTAATTCAACAATTTAATTAAAATTCAGTTAACAATTTCTAAGGAATTGAATATTGTATAACTCAATGCAAAAATAGCACTAAGCTATTTAATAACACTATTTAATCTTTTTTTTCTGTTGCTGTTTCAAAAAATAATTTATGGACTTATTAAAACTAAAGATATTTGCCCTTTAGAAAACACTATTAAGAAAATTAAAAGGCAAGACACAGATTTGGAAAAAGTATTTGCAATGCACACATCTGACAAAGGACTTGTATCTAGAATTATAGAGAGAGCTCTCGCAATGCAGTAATAAGAAGACAATCTAATTTTTTTAAATGTGCAACACATTTTAACAGAAGCATCATAAAATAAGATGTAGCAATGGCCAAAAGCTCCTGAAAATATGCTCAACACCATTAGTCATCAGGAAAATACAAATTAAACAATAATGATGTACTATTATTCTTTGAGAATAATACAGGAAGGGCAAACAACAAAAGACAGGGGAGTGATGAAAGAGAAGACTCTTCTCATAGTTCCCCAATAGAAAGGCTAAAATTAGAAAGACTAACAAGTCAAGTATTGACAAAAATATAGGGTAGCTGGAACTCTATCACTGGTAGGAATGTAAAATGATACAACTACTTTGAAAAACAGTTTGGCAGTTTCTTATAAAGTTCATACTCAAAACAAATGAAACCATATATCTACATAAAAACTTTTATACAATGTTCATAGCCACTATATTCATAATAGCCTAAAATTGGAAAAAATCCACATCAACATGTAAATGGAACACAAATCATGGTGCTTCTAAACAATGGAATACTACTCAGCAATATAAAGAAAAGAACTGTTGATGCAGACAACTGCATAGGTGTATCTCAAAAACATTACGCCAGACTCAAAACGAGTACATACTATATAATTTCACTTATATGAAATTCCAGAAAATATAAACTCACCTACAGTAACAGATTAGTTGCCTGGGGTCAAGGTAGGGGTGATTATAAAGGGGCATGAGGACATGTTTTGAGGTGATAGAAAGGTCCTTTAGCTTGATTGTTGTAACAGTTACGTGGGTAGATAATTTTGTCAAAACTGGAATTGTATACTTTTAACGAGTTCAGTTTATTATATGTAAGCTGTATTTCAATAAAGTTAATTGTATAAAGAAGCAAAGATACAATTTATCTTTAAAAACATAATCAGAGAAGTGCTAAAATGTCATTGCAGAATTAGTAATAATAGCAAAGAATAGGAATCAACTTAAATATTTATTAACAGATATTTAGTAAAATCAATTATGATGAATCTACACTATAGAACCCTGTGCAGCCATTTAAAAAACTGAGGTAGTTCTGTATGTGTGATATGGATATATATGACACGTAAAGTGAAAAGGTAGGTCACTCAACAGTATGCATAGTATGATCTCATTTGCATAAATATATTCCATATAAATGTACATATAAATATGTACATTTATATGCACAAAAATTTCTGAGGGGCCTACACTGGCCTACTGAGTGTTTAACTGAGGGGGTAACTATGGGGTGAGACATTTACGAAGGCACTTTTCATTTTCCCATTTTTTAATTTTGAGTCTTTATAATTAGCTAGTTTTACATGCTTAATCAGCAGAAACAATAGTGACACATCCGTGATGAAAGGCAGCTGGGGGTGGCCTGGAACACCAACCATTTTGTCCTCTCCAAGTGGAGGAATGCTGATTAATGGGGATTTCTAGTTAACTAGATACTGATAAGCATGGATTTACTCTACATTTGGGAAGGAAAACACTCTGCTCATTTTTTCCACCAATCGCTTCTCGGCCTTTTGGCTAAGATCAAAGTGTAGTATCAGTTCTTCCACCAACTGGCTAAAGAAAGTATGTTACTGAATTTGTGGAAGGAAAAATAGAATGACCAAACTTGGCAAGGCAGGTTTTCATGCTAACCACTTTCTCTATCTCCCCCCAAAAACGAATCAATATCTTTTCATCCGGGCAAAAAACTCTGAGAGTACCTGCCTCTGCCACACTTTATGATGACACACTGAGGATAAAGCTGATAAAGAGCACTGCAGCACAGCTTTCTCCACAGATCCTTGGAATCCTCAGGAAATGACTATTTTGACAACCCAAAATGTTCAGATGAAACACCCAAGATTCCCCTGACTTAACAGACAACCTCAGGGCAATCCCGAGAAACAAGCTCAGTGTCACCTTGTTCTAAGAAGAGACTTTCAAAATCCTGTCACTTTCATGCATCTTCTCAACTCTGCAATTAAATATTCTCTTACTGTTTCCCACAGTTCCCCAAGTCTAGACACTATAATTATCATGACGATTTCTCCAATGTTCTAATTAACAGAGAATGAAAAGCCCAAGAAGAGGAAAGCCGGGACCCCGGGACCTGAAGTCAGTAGTCTTATCTGTCAATGCCAGTGAGGGAATTAGGCAAATATAGAGGAAAATGAGTCATCTCTTTCCTCACTTCCCTATCTTCCCTTGTTTGCCCTTCCTGTGTTCTTCACAAAGGAACATATCAACATTTTGCTTCTACTTCTCCTGCTCCCCTATTTAATCTTTCTACCCCACATGGCTCTGCACGGGCCCATCTCGGCCAGCAGAATTCATTAAACTGTCTCTGCTGCAGCAAGACATTGCGTTTGCAGCGTATTTTAGAAAATTTTGTTTTTATGAATAAATTATAAATTTGGGAGTGGGAGGAGCATGTTTCAGTACATTTTTACATGACCACCTACCTATATGCGAGCAACCTGAAACTACTTAAATAGGGCCCAGGTTGCCAATTTGGGACAGGAGGCCTGGTAAAAACATATCTCTGCAGTCTCTCTCTCTCTGTCTTGTCTTCTTCTCTGTCTGTCTCTGTCTGTCTGTCTGTCTGTCTGTCTGTCTCTTCTCTCTGTCTCTCTCTCTGTCTCTCTCTCTCTCTCTTTCCTCTCATGCTTTAAGAAGGGACCTGGTGAGCTTAACAGCAAAGCCACTGTATTTGGTCCAGTGCTCCACCCTCATTCAGCTACCTCAGCAGTGAGTCAAGGAATTCCAGGGAAGCCCAGGTGCAGCTCTGCCCAAGTCAGGGCCACTATTCATAAAAAGGGCTTGATATTTACAGGCAGCTGCAGGGCGTTTAGCTAGGGGCTGAAATTCCCTAGCAGTTTACTTCTGTGGGTTGAGCCACCAGGCCTTCTGGGAAACTCACACCCAGTATCTTATTACATCTGCCTACTCATTGTCACCTCTTTTCAATTCTGATTTTTTTTGTTTCCTGTCCACTTCTCTCTTTGTCTTTAAAGAGATTTGAAGATGTTTGTGGTGAAAAGGGGGCCATCAGCAGAGAGGAGGGGAGGCTCTGAACAGATAAAGGAGGTTTCTGTATTCTCTGTCACTCATTTTACACAATACCACACACACACACACACACACACACACACACACACACAGAGCAAGCACTCAGAGCTCTGTGAGACACTGAGGACCAGGGCTCCAGGATAGCTACCTGCTGGGACATCCCTAAAGATGATATGGACCACGAGAGAGACAGAGAGAACTGCCAGTTCCCTGCGCTGCCTCGACCCCTGACAGCTAGCATACCCCTGGTGATTCCTGGCCCCTGGTACATCTCCAGACTACTTGTTCCCTGTCACCGTTCTCTTTCTAGATAAATGGCTAGCCTTTCTGAAAAGGCAGATGGATCAAAATGACTTGAGGTTATCCCTTTCTGATAATAATATCATTAGTATAATATTTAACAGTTTACAAAGCCCTTTCACTTATACATTATCTTATTTAAGTCTCACTACAACTCTGTGAAATAGGTTTCATTATTATCCCCTGTTTATAGGTAGGGGAATCTGAATGCTGACTGATCAAGCAAAGCAGGCATGTGATGGCTTTGGGACTGAGTGTAAATGCAAGTTCCAGAAACCATTTTCTAAAAACTATTTTTAATATAAATTGCCTCGTCCATAGTCCCCTGGATCAGGAAAGTTGCATTAGGCTGGTGTCACTGGTGCATCAGTGACCACTGAGTGGACTGGAGGTGGGCACCTGGCCTTAGGCAACCTGTCTATCAGTTGGCTAATGGCTCATGAAATGCCTTAGGCAAAGAACTCTACCCAAAGAAGCAATGCCAATGAACAAAGTCATTTGGACTAGCTTTCTCTGGCATTTGGTTTGAGGAATTGGTCTGTTAACAGAGAGGAAAATAGAGTGGACACATTATAAAAGAAAAGCAGAAAGGTCACAAGAGGGAGATGGTATGGACCATGAGAGAGACGATGACAACTGCCTGTCCCCTGAGCTGTCTCAATTCTTGACAGCTTTCTGGTTCCAGTTTTACATCTGTGATAAATCCTCTCTTTCCTAGATGGCCTCAGTGTATCTCTGCTCCTTGAAACCAAAGGAAGCTTTCCACTTTCCACTCTGCCATAATCTTTGCTGACTTATCCCAAAGCAGTGTCTCCTATCAGGTACCCGAAAGGAGGAGAGATGGGGCAAGCAACTCTTTCAAATCCCACTGGAAGGTGGCTGGTCTTATTTCCAGATTTTCTGCTGCTGTCTTTTGCCTTCTGACCATAAGTCAAGGATCTTGCCAAGCCAACAAGCTCCATTCATTGCAGTCTCCCCAGTTCAACTGGTGAGGCAGACAACACCCAG
Source organism: Pteropus medius (assembly GCF_902729225.1). Classification (NCBI taxonomy): domain Eukaryota; kingdom Metazoa; phylum Chordata; class Mammalia; order Chiroptera; family Pteropodidae; genus Pteropus; species Pteropus medius. The sequence goes on along the minus strand of NW_024350319.1, from coordinate 19,943,361 downwards.
AACACTCCACTGAATCCAGGAGGCATCCTGGCTCTTTGAAGATCTATTTTACAAGGATCAAAATATCAGAATCAGAGAAAGTAATCCATAATAAGGTAAACATGCAGTTTTTATTTAAATTCTGAGATTGTATTCCAAGGGGGAAAGAGTCACAAACCAAATATTTTTAGTAAGAAAATACTTTTGAAATTATACTACAGAACAATGTAATTGCCTTAGAAAATCTGTTTTGTAAATACCTCTCTGTGACTAAAAGATGTAATATTTGGAGAAAGGGAGACAGCTGGAGGAATTTTCTATCTCAAGAAAAGACTTTCCTCTAGAGGATATATTTTCCATTCATCTAGATCTTATAAAAGAAAGTGTATTCTGACATACTACCTGAAAATAGTTTTTGTAATTTTGCTTTTTTTTCTCTTCACTTTTTTCTTTTCTTTTTCCTTCAGATATAGTTTTTAAAAAAGTTAATCTCCATCATTTTTATTGTGTTCAGACGTTGGAAGGAGCCACTCTCTGAATACATCTTACCAGTCTTAACATGAAGCACTGGAATAAGCACCCCAGGTGTTTAAATCAGGGCACTTCGAAAGGTAGCTGGCTCTGCAACCCCAAGTACAATAGTCTAGAAAAATAAAATATGACTCAGCTTAAATTTGTGGTAATACCTAGTGTTTCCAACCAGGTGTATTCTGACATGAAGCAGAAAATAGAAAGCATCTGCAATCCTTCAAAACCAAGGTATAAATTGCCAAGCTCTTATTTTTCATTACCAAGGCAGTAGGGCAATTAATAAATTAATTAGGGATGTGTTTAGTAGCAAATAAAAACAACAGGGGGAAACACCTAAGAGTGAAAGATTCAGCAGACTCTCAGAACAGTTAAGTAAGGGCTGACATGAGCCACGAGAGATCCAGGCCCTTTCTTTAAGATTCGACATCCTCAGCAAGTGGCTTTCCTCCCCACGGTCACAAGACCACAAGATGGCTGCTGAACTTCCAGTTCAAAGGTTCAGATTCAAGGCAAGAAGGAAGAAGTGGGGAGGGAGAAAGAGGAGAAAAAGAGTGCCAGGTGAAACTTTCCCTTTAAAAAAGTTCTTTCCAAAAGCCCACCCAATAATTCCTGCTGCTTAGCTAAAATTGGGCCACATGACCAACCATTCCGGCAGGGGAGTCTGGGCAATAAGGAAAAAAACTTTTGGTAAAAGCCAACCTCCCAGTGTCTGTCTGAGACGGAAGAGTAGCGAGGAAGAAATGCCCTAAAGTCACTCACTGAAATAGGAAGCTTATCCCCTCAAAGATAAATGTCTCATTCTAGACAAGGCAGTACATAAACAGCTTTCTGGTTAGTGTCCAGTGTTGTCTCCGAACAACTTGGCTACAACCAGGCAGAACAAAGATGCTTTCTGAGAAAGAGTCTATAGGAAGAAAGGCATTATCTGAACCGGAGACGGCCTGACTGAAGAAAGCTTCGCACACCTCTCCTTGGCTAACTGCTACCTGATTCTTCAAATCTCAGTAGGTATAGCAATTCCTTCAGAAGGCCTACCTTGATTTTTTATATTAAATTATATGTCTTTACTAAATGCTCCCAGGTAACCTTGAAGTTATCTCTCATAACATCTCTCTTTCTCATTTTTAAGGCTTATCTGATGTCTTCCTTTCCCACTAGACATGTAATTTCTCTGAGGATAGAGTCCATATTTCCAGAACACTTAGCACAACATCATGTATACATAATAGATGCTCAGTAAATGAATGGAATGAAACTCATCTGGCTCTCCTACTAATACGTTGTTCTCCTTTGTAAGTTATTACATTTATCATCTGGTTTCCCCCACTAAACTATTAGCTTTATGAGAGCAGGGAGTAAGTCATTTTGATTCACTGATGTATCACAAGCTTTGATCCTCGTGCCTAGTATATAGGTATGGGTAAAGATATTGAACACATAATTACTTTAGTTAATTTATGTGACCTCCCTGACCCTGTTTCCTGATCTGTAATGATAATCACCTACAAAGTAGCATGATGATTGAATTTCTGGCATGTATAGAACTCATTAAATATTCATTGTTTTCTCCCCCACTGTGACCCATAGACTGAAGCCCAAGGGTTTGCCATAAGGACAAAAAAAGAAAAACAGGCAACTCGGGGAATTTATCTGGGATTTAGCCTCAGGAATTTAAACTTGCAAAAGGTCTGTAACAGGAATAAGTGTAAGTATTAGTTTTCTAGGGCTGTCATTACAAAATACCACAGACTGGGTGGTTTAAACAATGGAAATTTGTTTTCTCACAGTTTGGAGGCTGGAAGTCCAAGATCAAGGTGTCAGCAGCATTGGTTTCTTCCAAGGATGCTCTCTCTGGCTGGTAGATCTGTTCTGGCCATCTGTTCTCTGTGTCTTCACATAGTCTTATCTTTGTGTGTATCTGTGTCCTAAGCTCCTCTTTTATAAGGACACTAGGCATTTTGGATTAGGGCCTATCTTAATGACATCATTTAACCTTAAGTACCACTTTAAAGACCCTCTCTCTAAATACAAACATATTCTGAAGTCTTACGGTTTAGTGTTTCAACAGATGAATTTGGGGAGAATGCAATTCGGCCCATAACAGTAGCATGGGAAAATCTGCTACCATTCTTCCCTCAATTCATAAAAAAATCTCATGAGTTTAATAAGTTTTGGTGAATCTTAATAAGTTTTAAAATGCAGATAGACTGCTAGGAGGGTGATCTATCAGTCACTCACACCCTCTTACGAATTGTTTCATTGAGCAGAATGCTTTTCTACTAACTATATTAAATCAAAAGGAAGTGCAAGAAATGAGAAACAAGTAATGTTTGCTCACAAGTTGCTACTGGGAAGGGCAGAACTGGGCAAGGCAAGGAATAATGATAAAATTGATCAGACAACTACTATGCGTCATGTTAAGAATGAATGATATTAGTCCATTTCTTCCATAGTAATATCTACCTTGTAGGGTATTGTGATTAATTAAAACACGATAATATATGAAAGTATATAGCACAATGCCTGGCCCATTATAACCACTCAATGAATGGTAACCATCCCAACTTTATTCTGTTCCTTGAACATCCCAAAATTACTCCAGTCTGAAAACCTTAGAATTTCTACTCCCTCTGCCTAGAGAGAATGTTCTGTCCCAGTCTGGCTCCTTATCATTCAAGTCTTATCTCAGAAGGTCTCTTATCAGAGAAGCATTTCATAACCACCTGTTTAAAGTGAGAACCTCATCCCTTCTCACATCTTATCACATGACCTCATTGATTTCATTCACAGCAATGGGCACAATCTGAAATTACTATGTTCATTTGTTTACTTGTTTATTGTCTTTTTATTCCCCCCTGGAATGTAAATTTGAATAGACCAGGGACCTTATCTGTCTCCTTCACTGCTCTGTCACCACCAGCATCAAGAAGAGGGCCAGGAACAGAGTAAGGCTGAGGGGGTGTGATTGCAACCAACATAGACATGGCTTATACTTGAAACTGATTCAGATGAAAAGAACTTAGAACTCAATGGCCACTCATGAGATCTTCAGTCCAGCCTCTAGGGTCTCCCGTTACAGACAGGGAAAAGGAAGCCATGTCTTTCACAGCATGGATGAGCTAAGACCTGACCACATCAAATCAACCACTGGTCAGCTGAGCAAAAGTGGTGGGGTAAATAACTGCTTGTGTTGTTAGCCCCAAATACCTGGGAATACTACATCTTTTCATTCCTTACAGGGATCTGAGCAATTAATTTGCAGAGAAATGAAATGGCAGTAGAGCAGGAGCCAAGGGTTAAGAAGTTGGTACCTAGTCTTTGGTAGTGCCAAAAAAAAAAAAAGTGTTAGAAGGCTGCCAGGAAAATGCAGAGACCAGACATGCCCATCTGGAGGACCAGTCAAATATCCAGCCTGCTTTGAAGCCAGAGGCTGCGAGGGCCTCCTTTGTCTACAACTGACTTTGATAAGCCCCTAGGGCACTAAAAGTTTATGAACAAATACATATTGGGTGCTTCCTCTATGAGAATTAAAGGATGGAAATTAATTGACCTTTTCCAGCTGATCTCACTGATGGATTTACCCTGAGGAGCTTGGAGGGCTCTGCTCTTCATGATGATTGAATCTCTGGGTCTTCACAGACTCTGTGCTACCGAAAGGCTACTACTTCTTGTAGAGAAAAGTCCAACCAAACAGGCCGTAGGGTGCCTTATTCCTCTCCAACTCTGTTTTTATTCTTCCCCCGCTTAAGAATTTAGATGCAGGGGCTATCACTGTGGGAAAAGGCACTGGAAATAACAAAAAGTTTGAAGTCATGTGGACATAGGTTTGAAATCTACCCACCCATGATTATTAACAAAAACCTTAGATAATTTACATAATCTGCCTGTGCTTCGGTTTCCCACTTTAAAAATAGAATTCATAATACTTCTGCTACAGGATTCATATAAGAATTAAATAAAATTGCAATGTATCTAAAATGCTTAGCACACCTTTCAGGGGCTACATACCAAATACAGTTGACCCTTGAAGACAAATTTGAATTTCATGGATATGCTTATATATGAATTTTTTGTCAATAAATATATAGTCAGCCCTCCATATCCCCAGGTTTCACATCTGTAGATTCAACCAAATGTGGATCAAATATAGTATTTTCAGTCTGTGGTTGGGAATCTGCAGATGTGAAGGACCAACTGTATGCATTGTTCTACATCATTTTATGTAAGGAACTTGAGCATCTGCTAATTTGGGTATCTGTGGGGTTCTGGGAACCAATTTCCCATGGATAGCAAAGAACAGTGTAGTTAAGTTTTTGAGGTGTCAAAAGTTATACTCAGATTTTCAACTGTGCAGGGGACAATATCCCTAATCCATGTGTCGTTCAAGGGTCGATGGTATTTATTTCCTCACCATTAAGTGGGAGGGTGATAATTACCTTTAAGAGGGGGAACATGATGAGGGAAAGCTTTCCACAGCTCAGGTTCCTGGAGAAAATAGAAAAGCAGAGACAAGGAGGAGGATACAAAAGCGACTAATACAGGAAGCGGTCACAGCTGAGTTATCGAGTAGGCTAAAATTACCTTGGTTCATAAGCAGTAATAGGAGGCCATAGTATAGCTTAGTGACTCTACTTATGTTTTTTTATTCAGAAGATCTGGCTTCCTGTTTCAGCTCTGCTGCATGCAAGTGGGGCAACTCACTTCACTTCTCAGGTTCCTTATAGGTAAAATGGGGTTAATAATACTCGACTTTCAGGTTTATTGTGATAATGTGCTGAGACGTAGGGTGGAGGGCAACTGGCTCCCAGCAAGACTTATCCATAATAGCTTTTCTTAACCAGTTGAGAGCTTGAGCCAGCATCTACAGAGGCAGGACTGATAAACATGAACTTCAGTTATTTATTAGCATTTCAGCCAGGATAGGCTAGATTATGCTCTGGGTACAATTAACCCTAAAATTTCATGATTTATCTCTTATTCATCCAACTCTCTATCACGCTTAAATTGGAAGGCTCTAGTCCATACCACTGTCACCCTCACTCTGGGCCCCAGGCCAACAAAGCAGCAACTAGTAGGAACATGACTGGTTGCATGACAGGAAAAAGATAAAATGGTAAAGCATCCTGACTTTCCAAGCTTTCATTCACATTTCACTGGCTAAAGCAAGTCATATGGCGATTCCTTTAAATGGGCTGTAAATTACAACCCACCATACATCAGGAAAGAAGGAGAACAAGAATGTTTGTGAACAGCCCTAATGATTACTGTAGTTAGGGAGCAAAGACTTTGGAAAAACTTAATTATCTCTTTTCCCAGAGAAAGACTTGCCATGAATTAGCTTGTTGAGAATTGGCACATTACCAAGGATAGGTTTTTCTTTTCTCGATGAAAATAAATTATTAGCAAATGGTCTTGCTGAGTTATCTCACTTCTTGAAAATTTTTCTTTTGCCTGCTGCACCTTAAGGTAATTTCTGTAGTCTTCTTTATTGTAGTCAAGAAGATTATCCTTTCTACACCCGTGGATCTCTTCCTCTCTCTCATGTAACGGTGTACCTCCCTTATACAATTCCTAATCACATTTTGAAACATCAAATTTCTGACAGGACTAAAACCATGAAACATTCTCAGAGACCATGGCCAATGTTTTGATGTGCCTTTCTCTTTTCTTGGGACTCAGAAGTACAAGGAAATATTGTTTCCTTTCCAATTTCTAATATGCAGATGTTTCTCAGTCTTTTTCTGTAGGGAATCTTCCTAAAACTCGGGGCGGGGAGTGGTATAGCAGTTATCTACTGTTGCATAACAAATTGCCCCAACACATAGTGTTATAAAAGAACAATGACATTCATATTTCTTACAATTTCTGTGAGTCAGACATTCTGGAGCAGCTTAGGTGGCAGTTTTGGCTTGAGGTTTCTCAGGAGGCTGCACACGAGTTGTCAGCCAGGGCTGAAATCATCCAAAAGCCTGATGGAGGCTGGAAGGTCTGCTTCCAAGACAGCACTAAAAACTCACTTCCAAGTTACTTCCAGAACTCACTTGTACAGTTAGAGCGTTGATAAGGGGCCTCAATTCCTCCCCCCATATGATCTTTCCATAAAGCTGTTAAGGGTCCTGTCCCCTGAGTAAGTGATCCAAGAGAGACAAAGACAGAAGTTGCAGTGTTTTTTATGACTGAAACTCAAAATCACACACTGTCACTTCTATAACACGGTGGCCCCCCTTTTCTGCAGGAGATATGTTTCAAGACACCCAGTGGATGCCCAATCTACTTGCTCTCTCTATAAATTTGCCTATTCTGGACATTCCATATAAATAGAATTATACAAAATGTGGTCTTTTTGTGTTTGGCTTCTTCATTAAGAATAATATTTTCAAGGCTCATTCATATTGCTAGATATAACAATGCTTCATTTTCTTCTACTGCCAAATGATATTTCATTGTATGGATAGAAAACAGTTTCTTTATCTATTTATATTTATTTATTTATTTATTTATTTATTTATTTATTTATTTAGAAATATTTTTAAATTTTATTTATTTTAATTAGTTACAAGTATATAGTAATTGGTTAGATATCTATATAGTTCGTAAAACAACCTCCTCAGTTGCTCCCTCCCTCCCCTGACCCTCCACCTAGTCAATGTATTAAGGCTTACTGCATTCCCTATGCCATGCTCCCCATCCTCATGACCACCTATCAACTACTACTTTGTACTTTTTCCCTTCCTCCCTCCCCCCACTCCCCTCTCCTCTCCTCTATCACCAAATTTGATTAGTTTGTTCTTTTTATTCCTTAGATTCCACATATATGTGAAATCATATAGTGTTTATCTTTCTGTCTGACTTAAATACCTTCTAGTCCATCAAAGCAATATCTTTTTCCATTCTCTTCCTTTTAGTCTGTGCGTGTCTTTTAATCTGAATTGAGTCTTTTGTATTTTTTCTTCTTAAAGAAGTCCCTCCAATATTTCCTGTAATACTGGCTTGGCGGTGATAAATTCCTTTAGCTTATTTTTGTCTGGGAAGCTCTTTATCAGTCCTTCAACTCTAAATGATAGCTTTACTGGATAAAGTATCCTTGGTTGCAGATCCTGGGTCTTCATCTTGTCGAATATTATTTTGCCAAGCCCTTCTGTCCTGCATAGGATCTTGCGAGAAATCACTTATGGGTATTTCCTTATAAGTAATTATCTGTTTTTATCTTGCTGCTTTTAATATTCTTTCTTTGTATTTAATCTTTGTCATTTTAATTATGATGTGTCTTGGTGTGGGCCTCTTTGGATCCCTGATTTTTGGAATTCTCTGAGCTTCCTGGGGTTTTATGTCCATTTTCTTCACCAGGTTAGGGAAATTTTCCACCATTTCTTCAAACAGCTGTTCAACATCTTATTTTTCTTCAGGTACACCAATCAGTCTGATATTTGGAGCCTCAATAGTGTCCTATATGCTCCTTAAATTATTTTTATAGTCTTGACATCTTATCTCTTGCCATTCTGATCGAGTGTCCTTGGCTCTCCTATCCTCTAGCTAGGGCATTCGACCCTTTTCTTTATTCACTTTGTTTATTCCTTCCCCGCTACCCCCATTTAATATACTTCTCATCTCAGATAATGTGTTCTTCATTTCAGACTGGTTCCTTTTTATAATTTCCATTTCCATTTTTATGTTTTTTTATCTCTTTGCTGAATTTATCTACATTTCCCAAAAGTTCATTCAGCATCTTTATAACCAGTGTTTTGAACTCTGCATCTGTTAGATTACTTGACTCCATTATTTCTGGATCTCTGTTCTGTTCTCTCATATGGTTTCTGCTTCTTCGTCTTCCCATTTTGGCTGTGTTTCTGTGTCTGTTTCTATGGACTAAGCAAAGCTTCTAAGTCTCCCGGTCTCATTAGAGTGGCTTTGTGAAGTGGGTGTCCAGTGGCACAGTCCTGAGAGGAATTCAGCTGCAGGCCAAACTTAGCCTAAGCCTCTACCCCTCCAGGGCCACCTGTTAAGATTCAATCCACAGAGGCTGTGCTTATAGTTGCCTCAAAAGGCCACACTAGAAACAGAGGCCAACTGCCTCCAGTGACTCACTGAGAATATACCTGAATGTGGCTTGGGTGGGGCCATGAGTTGGGGGAGGCAGGGTTTCAGGGAATCCTCTGGGCAGAGAGATGTCTGTTATCCAGTTTGATTACGTCGCAGCTATGGCAGTGCTGTATCCATGCACTGGTAGAGGGGAGGGCTCAAAAGGGAACAATGGATACTGCCAGCACTTCTGAACAGAGTGAATCTCGTCTGGACCCTCACTCCAACAATGTCTCTCTGTAAGTCCCTGGTGCCCCCTGCACGCAGCTGAATTGGCACTGGTGCTCAGAACGAGAGAGACCATCACCGCAAAAATCCATTCGCGGATGCGGCCCCTTTAAGAGGCTAATGCCATTGCCACAGCCTTTGTGTCACTTAGCCACTTGAGACCTGGCAGCCCTGCATCCTCACCCCGTCCTACCTTCTGCTGTTGCAGGGTGATTTCTTGGATTTCTCTCTAGTTGTATGGCTTGTTCATCTAGATCCTAGGTGATTTTTCCTTGCTGTTTGCTCCTTGTTTCTGTCACAACTTAGATTTGGTCACCAGAGGGATGAACAGAACCTCTATCATCTACGCCATTTTTTTTCCCTCCTATCCATTTATTAGTTGATAGACATTTGGGTCGTTTGGGACTTTTTGGCATTATATATAATGCAGCTAATGAACATCCACATACACGTTTTTGTATAGACACATATTTTCATTTCTCTTGGGTATATGCCTAGAAGTAGAATTGCTGGGTCATATGGTAATTCTGTTGAACATTTTCAGGAACTGCCAGACCATTTTGCAAAGTGGCTACAGCATTTTATATTCCTACCAGCAGTGTGTAAGGGTTTCAATTTCTCCACTTCCTTGCCAATACTTGTTTTTTTGTCATTTTCATTATAGACATGCTAATGTGTGTAAAGTGGTTTCTTGTAGTTTTGATTTGCATTTCTCTGCTAAAGATGTTGAGCATCTTTTCATGAGTTAATTAGTTATTGGTATATTCTCTTTGGAGAAATGTCTATGCAGGTCCTTTGCCCATTTTCAAAATTAGGTTATGTGTCCTTTTATTATTAAATTATGAGTTCTTTATATATTTTGATATGTCTCTTATTAGATATATAGTTTGCAAAAACTTTCTCCCATTCAGTGGGTTGTCTTTTCATTTTCTTGATGATGTCCTTTGAAGTACAAAGTTTTAATTTTGATGAGTTATACTCTAGTGCTGTTTTAAAAGCTACTTTTTTTCCTAGCTTCTTGTTCAGGTTCAGAAAAATAGTTCTGATTTTCCTTTCCTGCCCTAGATTATTTAGTCTAGCAGAAGCTAACATTTACTAAGCATTTACTACATGCCAGACTCTTGCTAAGCATTCAAGGCCTCCAGGGCTAGTAGAGATCAATATAGCCAATGTGACTCAGGAGCCCATATTCTCAACCACTTCACTGTCCTACCGAACATAGTTTCTTCATCTGACATTTGTTTCATTTTTGCAAGAGGAAAATGGTGTATCTGTTAGTGTTGGACAAGTTACTCTGCCTGTGTTCTTTGTTCCTTCCCTTCCCTGAGGTGAGTCCCCTGCCCCACCCTCTCTAGGACTGCCAGAATCTCCAAACTGTCCAACACACACATGTACTCATCCAAAAAGGCAAAACAACACCCTCGTTCATGACACAGAATACTTAAAGCCCTAATGCCATGACCGCAGTCGCTCTCTGACCCTTGCCCCACCCTAACTATGCTGAGTGTTTTTTCGGTTGTGATAGTCTAGGGTCTGACATTCGGGAGCAGCTCTGACACTCCTTGGAGATGAATTTCACTCTGGCTTTCCTTGGAACCCACATTAAAAGCCCCCAGGCTTAAAATAGTTCAACTGTCAATTCAGTCAAGTATAATCGTGTGGGCAGGAAATGACAAAAGCAAGTCCAAGGACTTCTCAGTTATTCCTTTCACTTTGACAATACTGATGTTTAGACTTCTCTATTTTTATTAAACAAGTGAGGTC
>NW_024350319.1:19875288-19923644 GCF_902729225.1 Pteropus medius | reverse complement strand
CTTGGTCTTTTTGGTGACTTGTCCCCATCCAGGAGCCCACCCAGAGTCACAACAGTATGATAAAAGATGCTCCTAGTGCTTGTATCGCTTAGGAGTTTACAAAGTTTATAGGAGCCCCGTGTGAGGGACAGGGGGCAGAGACCCATATATATTTTTTCTATTATCTCACAATATTGGAGTAAGAAAATTAATCACGTGACAACTAAATGAGATGCATGATCCTTGATTGGATTCTGGGTTAAAAAAATAAAGAATGTTTTTTGGGACATTTGCATATGAACTGTGCATTAATTATTATTATATAACAAATCATCCCCAAACATAGCAGCTTAAAAGAACAATTATTATTTAATCTCTCATAATTTCTTTGATCAAGAATTTGGGAGTAGTTAGATTCAATGGTTCTCTTAAGAAAGTCCCTTAAGACATCATACTGAGATGTTGGCTAGGGCTACAGCCATCTAAAGGGTTAAGTGGGGCTGCATCGCTTCCAAGATGGTTCATTCAAAGGGCTAAGTTAGAGCTGGCAAGTTGGCTCCTGTTCATGTGGTTGCTTGGGTATCCTCACTACACAGCAGCTGGCATCCCCCAAAATGAGCAATCTGAGAGACCAAGATGGAAATTGCAATGCCCCATATGACCTAGCCTTAGAAACCACAATCACCTCCATCCTCTTGTATTTAATCAACCAGTCGTGATTCAAAGTGAGAGGGAACTGCATAAGGGTATGACTAATCATGAGGTGAAGATTGAGTGTTATCTTGGAGGCTGGCTAGTACAGATTTTATATTAGATAACTTATTATATTTATTTAAATATATTTCCTGAATGTGATCACTATAATGTCCTTGTTCTTAAAAGAAATGTGCTAAGGTATTTAGGGTGAAATATCACAATATCTGAATATGCTTTCGAATAGTGAGCAAAAATAACCAAAACAAAAAAAACAAAGAGCCATATATATTTTATATTGTTATATGCATATATAATTATTATATATAGTACTAAACTGTCGGTAGCTTGAGCTCAACCATGGTGAAAATATTTAGATACCACAGAAGACAGCAAACACTACAAACTCTAGTGAGGACTCTTCCTCACTACCTCGGCCTGAGCCAGTTGTTAAACTTTTTTCAGCATATCACTGTGTGTGCATGTATAAACACACACATATATACACATACATGTATACATACAAATACATGTCCTTTGTATACACATATGTATAAATATGTGTGTGTATGTGTGTGTGTATAGAGAGGGAGACAGAGAAAGTAAGGCAAATGTTAAAAATTGTGCAACCTAGGTGAAGAATATATGGGCGTTCTTATACTATTTTTACAACTTTTCTAAAAATTTGAAATTTTTCCAAATAAAAATGGGAACAATTAAAAACATAATTAGGGGAAATATGTAGAGGTATATTATAGATGAAAAAACATTGGTCATAAATTGATATAGTTAAGTTGGACAAGGTGCTCTGAGGGTCTATGATAATATTCTTTCTACTTCAGTACATTCTTGTAATTTCCCACAATAAAAAGTTAACAAACACACACAAAAGAAATTAATATATAAAAGCAGTTAGTCAGAAAGAAAAATTGCTGAAAAATAATAATTGTTAAGAATAAAAATGTTCATTAAAATTTATTAATTGTGCTCAGGTCAAGCTCTACCTGGCATACCTTGGAGGGAGACATGACGCATTCAAAGGACATGAATTTGCAAAAAAAAAAAAAAATCTGAATGTTCAGTAACCATACTAGGGATAGGTTGCCTCTATTTTTATGAGACCTGGACCACAAAACCCAAGGTTGTTTTAAAAGTCAAATTGAATAATTAAACATCAGGAGTCTGTGCATGGCACATGGTAGGCAATCAATACCTGCGTGTTGAATAAGTTAATAAAAGAATGGCTCCCTTTCCTGATCTCTTTCAGGATAGGTAACTCCATAAACAAACATTAACACTCTCCTGGCCAAAGATGGTGACTGTGCAGTGAGGACAATGGTGAGTACAGTCAGAAGGGTGTGTGTCACATCTCCTGAGGCAAATTGTCCTTCCCCTTGGTGTACAGAGCAAGCAGCAAGGCCGGCTTTGAAAATGCAAGACCTGTGCAGACACATCACCCTTGGTTTAATGCTCTGTGGTTGCCATCCTGAGACTTTTAATAACTTTATCTTTGCATTTCAATTTTACAAGCATGCGGATGTGACAAAGGAGCAGTGTGTGAGCAGAGGAGATAAGTATAATATGCATGTCTACTCTTTCTTGCTGCTATATCTGCATATAGAATTCTTGATGTCCCATGAGCACAGAATTCCCATGGACCCCCAGTAATGCCTGAAAGTTTAGTATGACCTCAGGCAAATGCGAGGTCAGTGAATTTCATCTACAGTGGAGGAAGGAGAGGGGAGGACTCACTCTCAGCCCTGAGACTCTGCTTTCTGTTTGAACCAGAATCCGATTTGAATGCAGAACATAGTGGCACTCTAAATGTAAATGTTAGCTATTTAACAAATAACTAAAAAACCTCATCATTTCCTTTCTTATTCATGTTACTTCCCTGTCTTAGCCATCGCTCATTCTGAAAAGGATGACAGAAAGAAAGGGAAAGATGGCAACTCAAAGTTCCTTTTCAAGTCTTCCTTTACTCATCAGTAAACTGAATGTGGAGAGTTGGTAGAATGTGCGCCTATCGACCGATGAAATAAAAAATAGCTCTGTGCAGCATTTCCACTATATTGGTAAGAACAATATCCATATGCACGTTTGAGCTACAAAATACAAATTGTGTAATTTCGCTAATTCTGCATATGAATTTATTGCTCTTACATTTGCATTTAGAATGGACATTGCACAATATAACAATGAATGGTAAAATTTATGCTAGTAATCTAAAATTTTAATTTTCCTTTCCTTAGAATGACATTAAAGAGCAAATTAAAAACATCGTGACGACTTGAGAGAGAATGAAGTAGAAAAAAACCTTTGTGTTTTAAAAGTAAATTCTTTAACTTGAAAATTGCCATATTCTGCAAGCTGTCTCTCAAGAGGTTTTTCATAAAGGAGACAAGACTTCTGCTCCACCCATAAAAGCATCAAAACACATTTCAATATACAGAGCTGAGAATTTTCTCCATCGGGTGTCATTTCCCTTTAATATTAAGATTTGCTCATTAATCAAACCTTCTCTGAGTGGAACAGCAGCTCAAAGCTTGAGAGGAGATTGTTTTTTGTTCCCTTCAGGCTCAAACTGATGCTTAATACAGACCAGAATAACCTGGCAACCAACCCCTGGTTAGACACACAGCTTTAAAGTTTAACTTTATACAAACAGTGCAGTGCAATCCAGGGCAAGGTCTATAAAGGTAGGTCCTGGCAACCTTACCTTTCATTGTCTCGATAGCTATAGCTATGGATCATTATGACCTTTAGGTTTTAACCCCCATGGGGAGATTTCAGAGAAATAATGCTTCTCCTCTTGGCCCCAGGGCCTCTAGCCAGTTGTGTAACCAAAACTTGACAGAGTTCCCCAAGCACAAAGCCCTGTGGAGGGCAGTAGAAGAGTCAGAGAGTGCATTTCACTACGAAATTTGCATGATGGCTGGTAGAAAGCCTGGGACGTGAAATCAGAGATCTCTTCTTATTAGTTGTGTGACCTTGGGCAAGTCACTCACTGTCTCTAGGCATCAGTTTCCTCATCTATAAAGTGGGTGTAATGATACTTATCCTGCCTACCTTGTGAGGTTATTGTGAAAAGCAAAATGAGTTAATTTTGTGGTAAAGTGCCTTTTAATAGTAAAAGCATATCCAAAGTTATAAAATTATTAAAGATGAAGGATTCTAGAAAACATTTTCAGATTAATTTGCTCAGTCACTTAACAAATATTTATGAAGCGCCTAGCACAAGTAGGTTCTATTCTAGGCAATGGAGATACATCAGTGAATGAAAACAGACAAATATCTCTACTTGTATAGAATTTGTAATTTGCTAGCCATGGATAATAACAAAGAAAAAAGTAAGGATGAAGTTGCAATTTTAAATAGGATGGTGTGTCAGATTGTGCCAGTCCTGGCCTCTGATAAATCATACGGGCCTGTGTGCACGCCCCCTCACAAACGGACTCTGCTATTTCTGACTCATTCATCAGGAGCCCTGGCCTTGAGAGGCTTTGAAGCCTCCACTCTTGCCCTTTGAAGCATTCGTGCTGTTGTATGAGGAAGCCCTGACTAAAATGCAAAAGAATTAGGTATTCCACGGAGAGAGACCATGCCAACAGCAGCACTGAAGACAAGCCATATGGGTGAGGCGATCTTGTACGCTCTGGTCCCTGTAGAACTGCCAGATCATTGCAGCTCATGGATGCCTTGGTGAACCCAGCTGACCCACAGAATTGTGAGATATAATATATCAGTGTTTTTAAGAGGAGGCCAGAGAAAGCCTGTCTGAGAAGGTGATATGTCAACAAGAATAGAAAGAAGCTGCTATGGACTGAATGTTTGTGTCCTCCCCAAAATCCTATGTTGAAGACTTAATCCCAGTGTGGCTGTATTTGAAGGTGGAGCCTCTAAGGAAGTAACCGAGGTTAAATGAGGTCATGAGGTTGCACCGAGGAAAGGCCATGTGAGGACATAGCAAGGGGCTGTTGTCTGCAAGCCAGGAAGACAGTTCTCACCAGAAATCAAATTGGCTAGAACCTTGATCTTGTACTTCTATTCCCCAGAACTGTGAAAAAATAAATTCTTGCTGTTTAGGTCACCCAGTCTATGGTATTTTGTTATGGCAGCCCAAGCTGACTAAGACAAAAGCCATGCAGATATGGGGAGAGCATTCCAGTAGAAAGAACAGCCGTGCAAAGGCCCCGAAGTGCAGGCAAGCTGGAATGCTGTGATGTTGAACTCCAGTAAGTAAGGCAGAACTGGAGGACATGGAGTCAGAGAAGTAAGGGTAGTATGCAAAATCAGTAGGCCCTTTAAAGACTTTGCTTTTTACTCTAAATTAAAAGCAAATTCTGTTCAGAATTTTGAGGGGTGGAGTGGCATGTTTTCAAAGGACATGCGTTTCTGTAATACTTGACTTTTACGTAATGATGAACATGTGTTACTTTTGAAATCAGAAGAAAAGACATCAGAACACTCAGAAGACTACATAAGAATCAGCAAACGAGTACAAGCTGTGTCCTTTAATGCCAACATGTGAGTATAGAGGAAGGGGAGAAGCGAGGAGGAATAAAAGGGTAAGTGGAGAGATTGTGGGCTGATTAGAAGTGCAGGTCTCACTATGCCACTATCCTTGGATTCTTTGAGGACCTGTGTTCCTTGTCTGTTCTCCCTCTGGTAATCGCACCTCTGCAGAATGGTGCCTGGTCAGAGATAGGGGCAGGAAGCAGAGGGTGCAGCAAGAACAGAAAACAAAGCATGGTTTAAATTTTTTCTTGATAGGAATCAAGTACATCCGATTCACGCCAGCACTTAGTACATTACCTAGTTTATGTAAGGCATGGGCTAGATTATTTCTTGAAGAGATGAATGAAATGGCCTGAGCGATCTCCCTAAATTATTCTCACCCCACTCTCCCCATTCTCATCCTCCTTCTTTTTTTGGTATAACTGAATTCTAAAGGGGATTTTTAAAACAAAGAGTGGGTATAGTGGAAGGCTGATCTTCAACAAAATAAAACAGTAGAAGTCTGCTGTATTTAAGCCCTGCATATCTCGTGGTCTGTTTCTAAAATGCAATACATTGAGCTGAACCTTCAAGTAAACTTGAGATCTCACAGATTCTCAGCTAATCCTTTACATTTCATTGTCGTTTACATTAAGTGTGGATTGGGACTGGCGGACTTAAAAATGCAATGGAAAGGTTGAATGAGTTGTGTTATCTTGTAAAAGCTCTATTCACTTTTTTTCTTCTTCTTTGATTGACAAAGGAATCAATGAATAGACAAATATGCTTAATGTAAGCCTGGAAGGAGAGTACTTTAAAAATAAACATTCTATTTAAATTGTAAGGGTGCTTTGCTGTAACCAACAGATGTATTTTCCAAACATTGTGTATTACCCACTTTTTTTCTGAGTGCAAGAAGGAAAGATACTTTTTGTTTTATAAATGATCATCCCATTAGTCGTCTGTTCTATAAACCTTACATTTTGTGAATCAGGTATTTTAAAAATAGGGTACACACATACACAAATTCTTTAAAGGAAACAGTGACCAACTATTCTTGAACATAGAGATGATTTTTCATCGTCTTGAATAGATTAGAAAAGGTTGAATACTTTCAGCTCCAATGACTAGTCTTAGTATAAGTTTCAAGTTAACCAAAAAGAAACACAAACTACTGATCAGCCAGGCAAAGGGTAGTGGAATACACCATCTCAAAACATGCCCCTTTGGTATGCAGATTATTTTGAGCTGAAGGCAACTGAGAAGAAGCAGATATAAGAAAAGTTCTCTGCATGCCCCCACCTCACCCCATTTGCCTAAAAGCAGGACTTGAACTTGTAAAGGTGTCCTGTCCTTCCTCTCTATCAGGAAGGATAGAAGTTGATCACTGGAGATAACTCTAGACCCTTAAAGCTCAGAGAGAGCACCAGAGGACTCACAATACAAACTTTCCTAAAACTAGCCATTATCCTCCATTAGTTTCCCCCACATATTTGCCTTCCCATAATTTGCCACCCTAAGAAGTTCAAAGTGCTTTTCCTTTGTCTTGTTACTTCTCTAAACATTTATTGTTCTTTTGTTAAAATGCTATATAAGCCCAGTTCTAACCACTCCTTTGAGTTTACTCATCTCTGGGTGCTCCCATGTGTACACACAATGCACTTGTTAATAAACTTCTGTTTGGTTTTCTCTTGTTAATGGCTTTTGTCAGTCTAATTTATAGGACCTGGGTAGAGGGAAAAAATTTTTTTTCTTCTCCTATACAGCAACCAATTCCTTATCTTCCATACAGGTAAAATAGTCAACATTTTTATTGAGAATCCAATAAATTAGCTCAAGACAGAGTCCCTCACAGCTATTCTTTGGGAATCTGTCCTCAGGCCTTTGGCCAGATGGATCATTGGGTCTGATCCAAGTTTAGAGAACTACTTAGAAACATTCGTAACCAACCAAAGAGGGTTCTTAATAATATGAAGTCTGGTTACTCTGATTTGCTAAGTAAAATAAACAAATTAATAAATGTAGGAAACGCTGCTTGTGAGACATTAAGTCCCCAATAATTTGTCTTTGTTGGCTTTCAAAAGGAGAGAAAGGCACATTGGTTCCTACTTAGGCAGATTTATTTCCTTAGATCTAGTATATTACATTTGACTAGTTTTATTTTCTAGATTTTTTTTTTTTTTTGCTGTGGACAAAATAGTGCTTCCAAATATTTTAGAAATGTTAATGAAAACAACTGAAATGTATTAAGCACTCTAAATACTTCATATACATTAACTCATTGAATCTAGACAACTGTGCTATGAGGCAAATACTGTCATTAACCCCATTTCACATATGAGGAAACAAAAGCACACCCATGTGAAGTAACTTGCCTGGGAGGCAGTTCCAGCAGCTTGAACCATAGTCACCAGACTCTAGCTTCTCAGTTCTTCCGACAGAGAGCAGGTTGCTGAATTGTTGGCAGGAGGGTCTGTTTAAACATAGCGAATTAAATCTGAGGCCAAGGAAATTAATTTCATTTTATACAATTAGAAGAATTTTAGCAACTAAGAACTTAGTATGAGTAGTTAACTTACTACCTCTTATAATCTTATCCAAAGCAACTATGACAGGTCCTGATTCATTGCAATTGAGCACACATATTATTTACTATGTCTTTAGCTCTGGCTGGTGGAACAACTGAGGCCATACTTAGAATGTGTCATTGGTCTAATTTTATTCTGTAAATAATAGAATAACTGTTTACAATATTTTAAAACATCCCTGCCTTTTTCCAGGCCTCCTCTGAGCTCCTTATTGCTCCATCTGCAGACTTTCTTGGTCACTACTGACTCTAATTTTTCTCCTTCTAAATGAGAATATTCTTCAATGTATATTGAGTGTATAAAAGTTATGTTATCTTGTAAAAGCTCTACACACTTTTATAAGAGGGCAAAGATACAGTACATAAAAGTTTTTCAAATGACAATTCATGTTTTGGTTAGAATTCAGTCCATCAAATTGAGCTTACTTTAGGTAAAGTACTAGAACAAATTACAGTGAATAAATAAAGAAGGCAAAAAACATCAAAACATTTGGGATGCTTTGAAATGCTAATCGAGGTGGGGTGGGGTACAAAGGAATCAGCAGGGGCAAGAATGTTAGTTTCGTCAACTTTCTTCATTTTCTTTCTTCTAATCAGTTTCTTCCACTTAAAATTGGGTTCTTTCTCCCCATGGACCACAAATATCTTGACTCTTCTTGTCCTAGCTCAGATGGTAGAGTATAGTGATTGTTGACATCAGAAGAAAGAGACCCAGTAAAAATAAAGGTCAGGGTGATGCAGGTGCCGGTGCCACCTGGGTTGGTAACAGCTTGAGAATCTGTGACTGAAATGGCATGCTGAAAAAAGTCACATCTGCCCGGAGGGCTCAGCAAATGTTAGTATTTTCCTGCACCCACCTTTCTGGACTTGTTGAATGTCACTCTCTACCACATTTACTCTGCATCAAATAGCCGAGATAGAGCTTTCTCATTTCTGAGTAAATGACCGTAAGTAAAGGCAATCATGCCTTGAACATTTAGCGAGGGGAAAATAATGACATTTCCTTGGGTGGATTACCCTGGATTGCCTTTTCATGACTGTCAGACAGCTTAACAGAGGAAACAAAGTCATAAAGCGAAGGACAGATGTTGAGACACATCAAAAAATTTCTAATACTAAAGAATGAAGGAAAATCCTAGCTCGGGGCAGATTTATGTAACTGGATGTCAACAGATTTCAAAACCTCTTTCTGAATTGCTGACAGAGCACCAGCCATGTGCCCTGTAGTCTGGTGCAAGAACATAGCTGTTTGTAAGCATGTCTGAATTTGAGATCCTATCTGCTACTTACAATGTGGCACCAGAGACGAGTTTTCTTCTGAGTCGCAGTTTGTTCATCTCTTAAAGGGGGATAATATCTTTCTCTTGATGGTCTTCCAAGGATCAAATGAGACAAGACATGCACAGCGACTGATTTAGCAGTGCTCCCGTACCCCCATCTCCTGCTAGCTAGGTGACTTTGGGCAGATTCCCTAAGCTGTTTCTCCATTTGTAATATGGGGAATATTCACACCTCCCAGATCTGTTGTGACAAGCAAGTCAGAGTAAGTCAAGTATCCATTTAGTACAGTCTGAGTTATTATCACTACTTAGATTGTCCAATCCACTTCCTAACATCTTCCACCTTCAGGAATAGAAACCTGAAACACAGAATCCCCTAAAAAACAGCAGTGACTTCAAATTGGTAGGTGGAAGGTGTAGTCTTGAATATACATCAGCTACTTCTCAGAAAAGATGAAAATACTGTCAACTGAATTTCTTGTCTACCCTGATGATAAATTGATAGCAAACTGTATTTATGCACTATTTATCTCCAGGGAGCTCTAGACACTGCACTGACATAATCTCACAATATCCCAGGGAAGAGGAGATGAGTGATTTAATTGCCATCTTCAAGAAGACAAAGCGTTATCATCTAGATGGTGACCAGTTGTTCCCGCCACAACCAAAGTGAGGTAAAGAGGCAGTAGGCCTAAGATGCAGAAAAGATCTGGAGATGCACCTTGAAGAGGTTCCCTTCAACTACTGAGTTATGTGGCTACTATTTAAAGTTTTCCGGTGGCAAATTGAAAAAAAAAAATCTTTATAGTATCTACACAGTTTGGCTTAAAACCTGGGTGACTCCTTTGGGTGAGTCTTCCTCAGAAACTACTCCAGCCAACTACTTCATGCCAGGCTATTTGGCAGTTTCCCAGGTACGTTCTGAAAAGGCTCGAAATGAGCAGGTTATCTCATGGTTGAGTGAGCTTTGAGCTGCTAATCCAGACTCAACCTGAAGTTTAACCAATGGAATGGGGTTGTTTAGCTACCCAGGCTGAACAATCTGAAGGGTGTCCATGGGCTGAGCATGAGTGCATATGTCATTAGAGCAGTTATAGGACCTTCAAAACCTCAGGCTCCTGGGAGAATATATATATAACTACTACTTCTTCAGGCAGTGGATGATGGCAGTTTGACTATCACTTCTCCTTCCTGTGGTTGCTATGGTGATATGAACGGTATGGGTGCCAGCAGGAGGAAAACTGATGGGGGGGAGGACAAGGGGGTCTTAGAAGTTGGTATAAGCCACAAGCACCAGCAAAACGCCAATTCCTTACCCACTAGAGCCAGCAAGTGGCTGATAGAAGAGGCAGAACCTAATGGCAGTAGAAAAACTGGTCAGCAGCACCTTCCTCTTCCTAATGACGACCAACTGACTTGTTCTTGATAGATGATATTTAGGACAATACTTCTCAGACTTCAACATGCCTATGAATTACCTGGATATCACCTCGTTCAAATCCAGATTTTGAATCTATCGGTCTAGGAAGGGATCTGAGACTTCATTTCTGTGAAGTTCTCAAGTGCTGGCTCTGCATGGCGGTTTGAGTAGCAAGGTCTTTTGGACTTGCTGCATATATTAGAGGCCCCCTCATCAATAGAGGCTTAAGTTTACTCCTTCTTTTGTCAGGGGCCCAGACTACTTCTATCCTACTGCTGGGCCATGCCTGGTATGCTGCCCTGGTCTGCAGCTTAACCAGTAGGCATGAAGAAGAGGAAGGAGACTTTAATAGACTTATCCAGAAATTGCACATTCCTCTTCCATTCCCACTCTTTTGGCTAAAATGAAGTCACATGGCCACATCTAGCCCCGAGTAATGTTTTAATTTTATACACATTTTATTCTGTGTTCCCAAGTGTCCCCTGAACATTCCATAACCCAGGAAGGAGAAACTGCATACGAGGTGGGGCTAACAGTCTGTCACAGTTGAGGGTAAAAATAATAAAAGCAGAACGTTATTCCCTTCTATCTATCACCTCATTCAATCTTCATAAAACACCACTGGTAGGAACTATTATTATTCCCATTTACAGAGAGAGAAACTGAGGCTTCGAGAGGTTGAGCAGCTTGTTCTGGTTATACTGCTGAGGCAGAAACAGGATTGAAAGCCAGGCACTCTCACTCCAGAGGCTGCAATCTTAGGAAAAAAGGACAGAGAGAGCAGGAGGGACTGGGGCAGTATTTACCATCAGGGGCTGCACAGCAGTGGGAGAGAAGGTGGTGGATCATGAGTCTACGAGGTGAAACCTGTAGGATTGACAGCAGAAAATCATGTGCATTTCCATAAGAAAGACAGTGCTTACCTGGGACAATTTGTACACTGCATTTTTAGAGCCTGAAAAATGAAGACAGGACAACTACTCTTTTTGAAAGTTATGACATGTGAGCTGAGGGGCTTATTCTCCTAATACTGGCAGCATGACTGTCACTCCAGGCTAGGCCAGACTTGAGGCCATGGTTCGTGGCCGGCTGTCCTCCTGCCTCCTTCCCCACAGCAGACACCACCCTAAACACCTGATGCACTTGTCCTAGGAGAGCCACAGCTGGTCAGGACCAGACATGGCCACTTTTTTGTGTTGCAGTCACAAGTTAGAGGACATTTGAAAACTGTTTTCCAGGGTTTCTCTTTTACCCTTCTTTTTCTTTTCATGAAAGGGGCTTTTTGTTAGTACAGCCTTTGTTTGGGGATTCAGTTGATAAAGGGACCATTTTATTGGAATGAATTACTGACGCAAGTGCTGCCAGAAATCTTAGCGGGAGGACAGCACTCTGGCTTTTGTTCAGCAAGGTGAATGCTAACAACTATCGGGCGTAGGTCTCAAGGGCACTTTGGAGTTTGCTGCCTTCAGCAGCTTGGAGTTTAGCTGCTGGCTGAAGTTTAGTCCAGGGGAGGCAGTTAGAGAAAGTACTAGCAGTAATATTAATAAAACCTAGGACTTTTCCTTTCATGTATGAAAAATGTCAAATGGCCAAGACCTTCAGGCCAGAACTTATACAGAATAAACTCTCTCTCTATATTATTAAATCGCTCAATCTCTACTACTAAGAATGGGGTCCCTGTAAACAACTTCAGCATCTCTTTTTGAACCCCTAAATGCTGGTGAAAAGAAGTCAAATAGGAAAAGTAAACCAGATTCGCTCAGCTTTTGTGGGACTCAAACATACATGGAACATTTAAAGGTACTTTAAAATAATTTTCTTCAGATGGTGTTCAAGGGACTCTGAAAAAAGATATGAAAATACTAGTAAGCCAAAACTCAAACATCCCTTTTCCTCACGTCTGGTGTGTGCGGTGCCAACATAAATTTGTGAAGATACATGGGTTGATAGTATATTTGGGCGCAAAAGCTCATCTGCTGTTTTGAGACTCCAAGACCCAAAATATTTCAATTCTGTTAGATGAATCAGCATTTCTTAGGAAACCGCTTTTAAAATAGTTGCAAACAGTGGCAAGGAATGCGGCATTTAAATCAATTGACCGTGAACTCTTCAGAGTTCAAGGAAATCATTAGGGGCTAATAAGGTCAACAGAAGTTTGAGTAAGAGAAAAGATACTCCTCGACATTGTTTGAAGGCCATGTAACACCAATCAGTTCCAAGCGACTGAATCCCAAATATTGATTAGGAAACAAGTGCCTACAGGCAGCTGGCAGTGGTCAAGCTTTGGGAGCGTCACAGAGACTCCAGCTCCTCCAGTTCCTCCAGTTCTTCCCTCAGAAAAACAAGGTAAGCAGTGGGTAGCCTGCCACTGTGTGCTTCTAAAACAACATGCACTTGTTTTAATAAAGCAAAACATATTTCCAAGCCTGTAAAGCAAGGGTCGTAAGATCTGGCCTCTATATCTCACAAACAAGACAGTGTGGCATCCTTCTAAAAATGCCATACCAATTTTTGGGGGCGGCATTACTAAGCAGGGTGCCCTATGCAGTTGGTGGGAGGGCAGTGTCCACCAGGAGCGTTTACAGGCAGTTTATAAGCGTGAAACTTCCCTGAAGCTCCCCTTTAAGGCTGCTCCCATCCCAGCCATTATTCACACAGATTCTATACATCTTCTATATTAGAATGAATTACTTGCATAATTAATACTCATCTACCCCAGTTTGCTACAAAGCTCCATGTAGCCATGGGCTGTGACTTATTCCAATACTGAATCCCCAGTTCCTTGAACTGGCTAGGCACTAAGTAGGTGTGTAATCTACACACGTGAATATATTAATGAATGTGGAGACAAGAATGGAAGGTATATACATGGGAGAGCATTTGCTTACACCAAGAATTTGCCACTGTCTTCTGTCTGATAGTCTAAACTTGGGCTCTCATAAGCTAGTCCTCTATCTCAAGTCTTTTAGGAGGAGAAGGAATGGCCAGGATGTTGCAGCTGGGGTCAGCTCCTAATTGAGCTGCAGTGGCCACAGGCTTTTTGACTGGAGATAACACTTCACAGAGTTTTTGTAAGCTGTACAGCAGGCAAATATTCACCACCGACTGCAACTGGCCAGTACTCCTGGAGTTCAGTCCCTGGGAGGAAAATTAAAGATGTGAGTCCATCTTTTCCAGTCTTTGCAAAATTTTTCAAGCCGAAACAAGGTGTGACAAGAGAATGTCCCGTGTGTCATTAACTGACTCTAAGTCTTTTACAGAGATGATACCACTTTGTCATCCAGAGTGCCAAATAGTTCTTTTCTCTTGAAAAAACACTCCCGTGGAAAGGCCTATGAAATACTTGCCAACCAATACCTGAATAGTTGGCAGGGAATTTTGTGATTTTTCTGAGATGTACTTAGACACTTTGTAAGTTAAAGAAAACTATCATCTAAAATGTACATTCTGTCATCTTTCCCCTGGACATGCCCCCAGTCCTAGCTGAAGACAAACACAGGAAACGTAGTCTGTCACTAAAATAAATAGGCAAAGTTAAGAGTTTTCTAACTCAATGAACTATAAGTCCTACTTTTTTTCCCCCCTCAACAGTGAAAACAGGGCAAGAAATTAAATACTTGCTTTAATTTTGTGCTATCTTCCAAAAGGTGATAGTGGAAGGTTATTAATGATTAAGCCATTAAAAATTTTATTTTGGTTATAATCAGATACATTTATTATTTAAAAACATTTTCTATTTATTGGTAACCCTATATTATAGGTAGAAAAATGCACCATATAATCAGAACTCCAAACTATGCAAAAAACAGCTATTACAGGGAGTGCTATATTCTATTACTTTTTTGTTATCAGTTATTCTTTAAGAACAAACAAAAACCCCAACAAGCTACACACCTTTACTGCATTCCAGAGTTTTAGGAGTGTAAATCTATAAAATGGGATTCTCAGGAGCAGTAGTACCAGTCAAATATTATAAGTGCTTATTTGAGGTGCTTTAAATTAAAACAGAAATCAGTATTTCAGCAAATCTAAATTTTCAAGTTTGGACTTGATGTGTCTTTAGTGGTCTGAGTTAAAGCAATATTGCATCAATTAAGCAAAGCAAATCAAGACACCTCAAAAAAGGTGATATAGTAAGAAAATGTCGATTTAATCATTTACTTTAGCAGGCAAGCAATTTGTAAACATTCAGTAGCGGCAGCATCCAAGTTACAAACAATTTAAAAAGAAACCAGGATTAGTGATTATAATTTTTCCTTCCCTTTCCCCAAAAGAAAAAAAGAAAAAAAGATGTGGAAATGAATGACTTAAAACACTACAAACATTGAACATTCAGTTATGTCTTCTATCAGCCTTCTATGCATCCTCTCTGTTTTATTTTTAAAGATGTATCTACTCCTAAAATGCATTATCTTGCAATAACTTGTAGGTGAGCATTTGCAATCTAGGAAGTTGTTGTTCCTGCACACAGATGTGCACGCATTATCTCAGTTTAAATCCCATTTGCAAAGGGAACATTTATGTCTTGGTTCAATGCTTCTTTGACTTCGAGTGGCAGGGTGTCAAAAAGGTGATCTTCCACAATAAGCCCGCTTTTCTTGAGCAGGCGACACTGGCCCAGCTGGGCTGGCAGGCGGTCCAAGCAGTTCCCCTTCAGCTCCAGCTGGGTGAGCTGGGAGAGCTGACCGATTTTCTCCGGGAGGGAGGTGATGCAGTTTTGCCCCAGATTCAAAGTCCTCAACTTAACGCATTTAAACAATTGTTTTGGCAGACTGTCCACTTTGTTCCCCGTGATATGCAAATGCTGCAGGTTCTGAAGCAATCCTATTTCTATTGGAATCATTGAAATGTTGTTGTAGCTTACATCTAAGCATCTGAGTTTCTGTAAACTAAACACTGCCACTGGTAAGGATTCGAGCTTGTTGTTGGAGAAATACAGTGACTCCAAGTTTTTGACATGGGTGATGGAGGGAGGAATGGTAACGATTTTATTATGCCATAATTTTAAACAAGTCAGTCGTTTTAAATGCTGGAAACTGATGATTTCCTCAATTGTGCGTATGTTGTTCGATTTTAAATCCAGTTCCTGTAAATTAGAGAGGCTGAAAATAGCATGTGGAATTCTCTCTAGCTCACAGTTCTGGAGTTCGAGCTCGGCAACATTCATCATTTTCTTAAGGCTGTTCAGCACTAAGAGTTTAGTGCCGTCATTATGAATGACTAACTTTGTAAGATGTGGAGCCACATCTGTAATGTTGGAGGGAACTTTGGTCAAATTGCTCTTCACGTGGAGAATCTTAAGGTGCCGCAACTCTCGGAGAGACTCGAGTCCTATCATCTTATTGTTTTCAGAGTTCAAATTGCCTATCAAGTACAACTCTCGAAGGTTTTTGAGCAAATAAACCCAGGCAGGGATTTCAGCCACATCGGTGAACTTCACATGAAGGCATCTCAAGTGGTCTCGGAGAAAGCTAAAAGCAGTCTGTTCAACTTTTGCAGGGCAGTGGCAGAGGTGAAGCTCTTGGAGGTTAGTCATTTGAGAAATTTTAGCAGGAATTTTAGCTTCTGGAATCAGTTCAAGTTTTAGCACATCCAGGTCCGTGAGGTCAAAGACAGCATCAGGCACGCCCGACAACATAAACAGATGTAGCTCCTGCTTGTCCTGGGCGTTGCGTGACACATGCTGCCTAAGCTTTTCAAATGTCCACTCGTGGTTCAAACTAATTTCCCTAAGTTTATTTTCACTGACTTCTGACAAGAACACACCGAAACGCTTGGAATACAGCTGGTCATATTGGTCTACCATGTGTAGAAGGAACGCAAAATCGTTTTTGACATCTGGAATGTCACTGAAACTGCTCTCTTCTCTAACTTTTTCAAAAGAATATTCCTTCAAAGGTATCCTGAATAACCAGAAGAGAGTGTAGAGGCAGATAAAACCATACACACAAATAATGGATATGTAACTGATGAGAAGCTTTTTCAGCATGTAAGCCATGTTGTGGGTACACTCAAATACTTCGTAGCCAGTCAGGTGCTCAACTTTCGGCCTGCAGACATGTTCGAAGCTGATGGCGTTGACGAA
Source organism: Pteropus medius (assembly GCF_902729225.1). Lineage (NCBI taxonomy): Eukaryota > Metazoa > Chordata > Mammalia > Chiroptera > Pteropodidae > Pteropus > Pteropus medius. The sequence continues at coordinate 19,907,103 of NW_024350319.1, read as the reverse complement.
GTTTGCAGTGTAGCAGAGAATAAAAATGAACTTGGCGGTTTTGATAACTGTTTGGACCACGTAGAGTTTATAGATCAAGTCACTGTCTTCCACGTGGGCACGAAACTTCCTCACTTTCTCAAACAGGGCTTTGGCCTGTTCCCCGTCTTTTTTATCCAGGATGGTCATGCTGGGGACTTCGATCACAGGCTTCTCGGCTGAAAATTTGAAGCCAGTTTTGTTGATCATCGGGGTACTGGCACTGGGGCTCCCTTCATCGCTGCTGGTAGACACGTGCTTTGGTAGAGTCTGGGCACCGGTTAGTCTCTGCTTGTTTTCCTCCGAGTCTTCGCATGCTGTTTCAGACAGTGCTTTAGTAGTCCAAGGAGATTCAAAACACTTCCCTAATATTGAAACAAAATGTTCTACTTTTGAGCAGGTTTTGGGATATTTGAACCAAAAGTTGCTACTGACCATGAGAATAATAGTATGTATAAGAGCAAGGTATGGAAAGTACTTAGAATACCACGGAAGGGCCAGATGGTAACACATCTGATTAATAAATACATATTGCTGAAAATCCAAGTTTGTTTTTCGGCCCGTTGGATCTTTCTTCTCCTTCTTTGCCTCCTGATTTGGAACTGTGGAATCTGTGTGAGGATATGTGGCTCTGAGAGGTATGTCAGGTGTCACAGCAGCTGCGCCAAAGGAAATGTCATTTGTCGCCCGCCCATGTTGGTCTTGGTCAGTGGCTGCTTCCATCTTCGGGATATTGGTGGTGACGTCGGCATTTCCCGGTGGTGTGTGTGCCTTTGAATTTACAGGAGACGGCAATACTGGCAAGCAGACCACCTGATCTTTGGTAAGTTGCATGGTTCCTGCAAAGATGGCTACCATCAACATAACGACAGCCAGGTAATCCATAAACACGTCCCACCATGGTTTCAGGATTCGGTAAGTTGGCTGGATGTCATTAAGTGAAGCAACTTCTGCAAGGGTAAACATTCCTAGAAAACAAGCACACAAAAGACGTTATTACCGATGTGCAAGTGAAAACATTAAATGAGAAAAACCTTTCACATGCTCCAAACTAAGTTTTCTCATCCAGGTCCTAGCCTATCTTTTTGTCCAAGATGGGTACAGTGAAAAACAAAATAAAAATACATGAGAAAAATGATGTACTAGCTCTTTTCTCCTGGCCCAAGAGAAGAGTGGGCAAAAATGGGTGGGGAATAGACTGTCTTGAAGGTAAAAAATAATGAGTCTGCACAAGGTCTATAGTGGTTAGAGTAGAAAGAGGAAAGTGGAAATTTGAGAGCTATTTAGGAGACAGAACTGAAAGACTTGTAACTTACTGGACCTTGAAGAAGGACATGAGAACAGGATGATATTTGTTGTGGACTAGAATGATTTAAGGTTAAGACTGAAGTTTTGAGGTAGGGGGTTGGGATGACTTCTACTTGATACATGCCTAAATTGAAGAGTCTGTGCACACTATTAAACTCTGGATAGCCTGTGTACCGGCCTCGGGCCTACCACTTAACAAATGGTGTGATTCTCCAAGCCTTATATTTTTCTTCTGTAGCAAGGGGATGATAACTTCTAAGGGTTGTTGGAAAGCTTAAATTAAGTCGTGATTATAAAGCTTTTAGCACACCTTCTGGCCACAAGTATTCGTTAGCTCTTTATGTTAGCTCTTACCACCCTGGTGGAAATGTCCTTCAAATGGTTAAATCAAAGGTCTAGAGTGTGAAAGGAGTCTTAGTCTACATACTTCGGATTTATCAGCATACGTAGCTGAAACTCTGGCCCGATGGAAAACATGTGGAATAAGAAGAGGCTCAAAGACACAGGTGGGCATGGAATGATCAGTGATGAGGACACCGAGTCAGGACTAATAAGACCTTTGATCTCTACCAAAGCCAGTGACCCCGTCAGCAAGGAAGAGAATCCCAGTGCCAGGACACTCAAAAATGTGGTTACCATTCACTAACAGCTGGCAGCTTTACAGTCCTGAAACTAGTTATACAAATAATACAGTCCAAGAACAGCCATTCCGGAAGTAACCAAGAAAAAAACAATGTTTATTTATAGTGGCAAGAAATGGGAATGGGCTTCTGTAATCATGGATGGGAAACAAATGTTTACCTTCTTGAATGTAGAAATTTCAACTTCTTGAAAAGCAACATTACCACATTCTGCTTTTTCAGGAATTTTTCAGGTTCCCATATTCATATATAAAATTATTTCTAAAACTAGCAAAAAGATAAAAGGCAAGGAAAGTACCTAAGGTTCTGGGAATGTATTTATTTTTTAAATAAAGGGTGAAAGGCAGATTTTTATCTCTCTATGCAAAAGTTGCCCAGAGTGCTGTATTGAAAAGGATTCTGAGGCTGACTCTGGCTTTAGTAGGAAATAGTATTATAACTGATTACTAATGTCATTCCTGGAATGACAAAATGGGCAGTGGTGGCATTGGTACTTTTATTCTGCTTATTCTCTCTGTTTCAGATTAAGTCTCAGAAAGCAGGGACCATGTCTTTTTTTCTGAAATTTCCCCACACATCTAGTACTACTGTACAGAGGTGTATGATATTTTATAATAAAAAACAATAAATATCTATTCAATGGTAATAGCGATTCTCATATAATAGTTTTTAAGTGAATATCTTTTATGTAATTGGGTAAACACGAACCCAAGAACTCCAAACACATCTTCACCATTGATTGAGTTGTATTTATATTTTGTGAAAAATGCTGGAAATCACTTCAGGGCTTAAGTATAAAATGCCTGGCACCCAATCTTTGTAAAAAAATTTACTAAGGGAGTGGGGAAAAGAAAAAGAAATACTTGCACCTCAGTATGGGGAAGTGGCAGATAACATTCCCACAGGAACCCCTTTATTCTGAGCTTTTATATCTTGATTGTGAGTGGCTTAGGAATTTAAGCAGGAAGCAAGGCCCCTGGAATGCACAGTGGGTCAAACTAAATGAGAAACAGTGTAACCATGTGCAATGCGAGCTCTTTAGTCACTTTCTAGAAGCATAAAACACAGTACCCATCCAGAGTTTACAGAATGGCTCTTGCTTCATGTACAGAGACTAGAAAACATACCTCACACACCTTTATTCCAGGCAAAGAACTTCATATGGTCACACCAGGGACCACGGTTTTAATGGTCCAACAGTATGGGTGATTAAAAAAAAAAAAAAGTTTTTTGCACATTAATACTTTTTTCTAACAGGATTTTTCTTCATGTTTCAAATAGCTAGGCTCTAGCGAAGCCAAGATATTTGGGTTGGAAGATTGAGGGAGAAGAGAAATTTGAAAGTCACTGTACTGAGAATGTTGGTTACTTGTCTTTTAAGGTTTGATTATTATAACTGGTTTCTCTGCCTCCAGTCTTGACTCTTTCAATCCATTGTCTACCCTGCTGCTTCTGGTCCTTTAGTTAAAACTCCTCTCCTCTGTGCTCTAGGTTGATAACTTCTTCCAGTTTTTCCAACCAGCCATTCTCCCTTGTCTTCGACACATCATGCCTTCCACCTGGAATACTCTTCCCCAATCCCTTTCATGAGGCTACCAGGTTTCTCTCGCTTTTTCCAGGAAGCCCTCCCTGACCCCTAGTCTGGGTGAGGTGCTTCTCTGATGTGCTCCCATAGGACTCTGTACCTCCACCCAGCACAGCGCTTATCACACTGCGGTAGAAACAACTGTGTACCTGTCGGATTCCCCACTAGATTATAAATTCAATGAGGAGAGGGACCATGACCATCTTCTTCCTTACTGCTATGTAGCAATGCCTGACATACAGTGGGTGCTCAATCAGTGAAAGAATGCATGAGCTCTTGATAATCATCTTTGGCATTATCATCATCATCAAAATTCCTCAAGAATATTTATTAAGTGTCTCCATATGGTATTGGGCAGAAGAAAATTTTCTCAAATTTAATTGCTACCATAAAGCAACATGGGCCTAACACAAGAATGAAAACTCCAAGCTAGGCCTCAGCATAAAAATATATAGCTAAAGGACCACACAGCAGAGAAACTGTGGGATCCTTGTAACCAGTGATATTTTGCAGCTGTCAAAGCTTCAATGTTGGTTTTCAAGCACTTTGTCCTCAGGAAAGGCTTTGCTTCAAGGAGAGAGAGAAGGCTGATTACTTTCCCAGAGGAGGAAGAAAGGTAAAGGTAGGTGCAGTATTGTAACCTCACACCAACCCCCAACGGTTGCCAGCTCAGCCCCCCACATCCCTGCAAGGGTGACAACATTTGAACAATGAGACCGGCTTGCCAAGACTGCAGCCTCAGATGGGCCCTTCTCCTCCAGCATGCTGTCTACTCTGCCACTCTCCACCAAGGGTTTGTGCTCCTGCCATTTCCTCCAGCACGATCCCTTTTTTCTTTATGTTGAACTACTCCTTATTCTTCAAGCTCCGGCTCAAGCACTATCTCCTTCGCCAAGCTCCTATCATAATGACTAATAATAATCTGCTTCCGAGGTTGGTCCTTTTGACTAGATCTTGAGTTTCCGGTGGGCGGAGGCTGTGTCTTATTTGCCTTTGTGTCCACCATGTCCACTATTCTCTCTTCTGAAGAACAGAGAAGGCATTTAGCGATGTGATGGTGATGGTGATGATGATGATAATAATAATAAAAGCAGCTATCCAAATGCCCATTAACAGCGAATGGAAAAATAAAATGTATATTCACAAGTTAGAATATATGGCAGCAATGAGAATGAACAATCTGGTTACATGGGTGTGTTCAGTTTACAAAATGTGATCTGCACAATTAGGCTATGGACCTTTTTTGGTATGTATGTTTTAACTGCCATAAAAAGTTTCAAAAAGAAATGGTAAAAGAAGCTGCAGCACAAACAGATGCCCTAGGAATGTGTTGTGACACCAGACTGAGACTGTGCCTCACGCTCCATCCCAAGGCACACCCAGGGCTGGTTGGGGTCATGGGCCAGGGAAGCTCGTGACCTTTCTCTGGCACCTACCCTTGCTGTCTATCTCTCCAGCCCAAGAGAAGGGGCCTGTTTTCCCTGGAGTACAAGGTACTGAATCTGTCACGGAAAAGAGGGCGCAGAGGTATGCATAGACAATGTGCAAAAGCTCTGGCTGGAAACAGTTGAACATACACAGATGGAACACAAGTGGAACATTGCCTGAATGTACAAAGAGGACCTAAGTGGAATTCCATCTAACCTTCACAACATTACTCTAAGCCGCCAAAGTGTTACTATTTTCCCTTGACAGGTAAAGAAACAGGCTCACGGGAGTTGAGTCATAGAAGTCAAATAATTAGTAGTAGAGTCTGGACTTAAAATCTCATCCAAGGCTAAACCACATGTTCTTTCTACCAGATTACATTGCTTCTCTTTACTGTTCATGTTTGCAGTGCTTTAAGTTTGCAAATTACTTTTCTATAAAATATCTCAATTGATTCTTACAATAATCGAGTGAATTCGGCATTACTATTGCTGAATACTATAAGGAAACCTGAGGCACAAAAGCTTAAATGACCTCCCTGAGCTAATTAAGAGCAAGAGCTAACAGAACCTTTCATCTCCAAACTTTTCTCTCTATCACACAGTCATGGCTAAGAGGTGGCTGTTGAAAGGGGGCCATTCTCACTTCTCACTGCTGTCCTTAGCTTTGAGGACACAAAGCAATACAGTTATGTAATCATCTCCCTTAAGGCAACCTTTCATGACATTCACTCAGAATTCAAGAAAACCATGAGTCAGGTACCATGGTAGGGAATACAGAAGTGATGTAACCCAGCTCCTGCCCTCATGGGGGACCTGGTCTACTGGGGGATGGCAAGCAGTGAGCATGCCATTATAACACGGTAAGAAAGTTGCTTTCACCTGGTTAATACAAAGTATAGGAAAGGCACAGGACAGGAAAAGCTCATGTCTGCATTTGGTAATTGGGAGGGTTTCTCAGAGAGATAGTTTTCAAGCTAGGACCAGAAGAAGGGGGACTATTATGGAATGGTACAGAGGGTAAGGAATACAATTTTGGCAGAAAAAATAGCAAGTGTAAAGACATAGAGAGAAATTATGTGTCACAGAAACCACACACAATTCTAGTTACCCCATTATTAGTCTAGTATGCCCCCATACATTTTATGGTTATACTAACAGATGAAAATCAAAGCATGGATGATTTATGGGCCATAAGGCAGGAAACCAGTACTTACCTGCAATGTCAGCTACTGACTAGCTCTTATCTCAAACAGGCACTTCAATTAATGTGTCTGTTATCCTGTCTGACCCATCAAAAACTGGGTAGAAACTTCCTACCTCCCAGAGTGTTTCAACCATTAGCTGAATTAAACATGCAGTAGCACTTTGAAAATTAAAGTTGCTTTTCATATAATGTGTTCTTTGTGTGTGTACAAAGTATATTAAATACATATTCATATAATATAGTATATATTAAGGACATTATGATCCTCAGGTGACTTTAAGTGAAAGTCCAGTCAATGAGAGATCAGTATCTAGCTTTCTGAATCCCATATATCTTGACCTTGTATCTCTTCAGTGATTTAGGACTCAGAATGACTATAAATGGTTACCAGAGGATTTTTTTTTTTTTTTAAACCTGAGGAAGGCACACTTACTAAGTATTAGTTGCAGACATTCTTTGGGTTCTCCTTTACAATATGTCTGTTGCAAAGAACTTAAAGAATTACATGACAAGGAAGTGGATTTCACATTCCAAGGCTTCTCTGTCTCTGGCACATATGTAAACCAGATTAACATTCTTGTGAGCAAACTTTTGTTATGGAAGTCACGGAAGCTTTTTGCACTAGAACTAAAAGGGGGAAGTTACTGGACTTTGGTTGGACAAAGATGAATCAGAGTGAATCACAATTCTTTTATGATATATAATTCTGTTTTCTTATCTGAGAGTATGACCAGTAATAATGGAATAAACCAATAACTAAGAGCCAAGTTCAAAATTAGAAGCTACGTAGATTGGAGAATCCCATGAATATACTAAAAAAACCTGAATTGTACACTTTTATGGTATATGAATTATATCTTAATAAAGCCATTAAAATTTAGAAGCTAGATTATATCTTTGTTTTACTGCCTAAACTACCTTTTCAACAGAAACAGGATAGTGAAAGTAGATAGGGCTGTAGCATAATTGTAGATATTCATGCTAGACTGCATGCTAACTTCAAATATATTTTTAAATGATTGCTAAGCTATTATAATTACACTGAAGTGGTTCCAGAGAAAACTCTTTAGCATTTTACTCATCATCTCTGAGCATCCATGCTTCTTCAGCTGTAAATACCAAAAATACCTACCTCACAGGGTCATTTATTGAAAACGTCCAGTTCAGGGTCTGACACAAAGTAAACCCCAAAGGATATTTCCTGAATCTGAATGCTGAAAAAGAATCTCTGAGGAGAAAAGTAAGCCCATCTTAATCAGTCTTTAACTGATGATTAGGCCAGTGTCTGGAATTTTGAACTAGCATGTAGCAACTATATACATAGAAGTAATACTTCTACATACATAGAAGAAATAAAGGATTGACAATGGAACTTTGTATTCGATTTCATTAATTCTTTCAAAAACATCTCAATTAAAATTACTTATATTTAGGAGGTGGCAAATTATATTAGAAAGGGCAGAACTTTGATGCCAAAGAGACGTGTATTCAAATACTGCTCTTTGCTCATATTTATTAACAGTGTAAATGTGGGTAACTTAGCATCCATTAAAAAACTTATATTAATGAGATTATTAACATACAGTAAAATTCTACTATCAAAACAAAAATACGATCACCTAAAAAGAGGATCGCTTTAAAAATTAGTTCCACCTGCACTAGGAGGTCACGTCCCCAATACCCCTATTAAAAAAGAAAGGCAGTCAAATGGCTTTGAAATGTTACTTAATGAAGCGTTTAGTATATGAAAAAGCAAATAGCTTGATTAATCAATCTAATATATAAATTTTCCACATAAGTATGAGTTCTCTATTTCATCAAATACCAATTTTCATTTTCTTTCTACTGTGTTCTGTGAAAAAATAATCAGCCTTTTTGGCCAGACTGGGGAAATGGGAGAACATCCAAGAGACTGGTGAGGATCAAATTCTCAAATCTTTCATTGAAATAAGTCTAAAAAGAACAAATTAAAGTTCATAAAGAAGCAATAAACTACACCATCCCTATAAATAATCCTTTTTAACATTCAATATACACATGTGCATGTGCGTACACCCCCCTCATATTCAATTCAGATATCAAAAATTCATATGGTTAAAGAAAATAAATGCTTCAGATGCAAAATGGGAAAGATAGAATGACTCAGGTTCCTCCAAAAGAGCTCTGTATTACTAGTATTACATAAATATTAATAGTTATGGATATTACAATTATACAAGATACTGTATAGTTGATGTAATTCTGCATACAAATGAAATAATTCACTGATGTTATTCCCTTTAAAAAGATTATGATAAGAAATTATACTTTTAAAAATAGTTTTCTCCTTACACTATTTTGGTTTAGATACCTCAAAAATAACTGAAAAAATGTTTAGGAAAAAATCAAAATCAGATTTCACATTGGGCAAAATCCAACCATTTCGCTAATCTCCAAAAACTTTTTATAGGTTCACTGAACACCTAAAAGTAGAAGACTAAAGAAAATTCAGAACTAGTGAAATATAAAATGAGCTTTACACAAAGTATATTTTAGTACCTATATTTTATATCTATTTGAGCTTTCTCCCTTAGAATACTGCTATTCGCCGAGAAAACTTACTTCAAAGCTAAGAAATATAACTCTAAACACATTTTAGTAGACCTAAGGCAAAATACCTTAGGAATTAACAAAAATGTATTATTATATCGTTGTGGATTTTCTTGCGTTTTTCTTCTAGCACTCAATTCTAGATGTGAAGGTCCACATTTAAGAATAAGAAAATGAGACTTTATTCACAGGACAATAAATCAATAGCTTCCACATTTTATTCCACACAGTGTCAGAGTTTCTTCTACAAGTTATCCCTAGCATTCCTCCAACCATGAATGCAGGCCAAAAGAATTTCACAAATGTTTCAGTACCTACAGGCCTTACTCAGTGTACCTTCTTCTAGAAAGTTCGTTTCATTCAATAAATATTTATGGAGTATCCTCTATGTGTGCTAGATACAGGTTATAGGGATAGAAAGGGGAAGAATAAAAAAAAAAATTCAGAGCTGTCTTTACTGAGAAAGCAGTCTAGAGAAAACACAGAGAAGATAATGGCAATGGTGTGATTAGCCTGTAAAATGAGAGCCGGCAATTAATGGACTTAATAAGGCTTCAGAGAAAGCCATCTTTAGCTCAGAGTGAAGCCCTTTAGAATCCTAACTTCATCCGTTTATCAGGTGGCCAGTGGAAATTTTAAGAGGGCACTTTGAATACCTAATTCTCTTTTTCTTATGTAAGACAGATAGACATCTTAGACCAAAATTGATCATTTTCCTTTTAAATTTACTCACTTTTAATAGTTTCTTTAGGCATGACTGGCACATGTCTGAAACTAGGCTAAGGAAAGTGAACTAGGATGGAGGTCCCTGACACCTTAAACCAGTGGTCCCCAACCTTTTTGGCACCAGGGACTGGTGCTCCTATGAGAATCTGATGCCTGATGATCTGAGGTGGAGCTGAGGCGCTGAAGTCAGCGCTGGGACGCAGCTGCAAATACAGATGAAGCTTTACTCACTCAACTGCTACTCACCTCCTCCTGTGTGGCCCTCTCCCTAAACAGGCTAAGATCGGTAGCAGTTCTCAGCCTGGGGTTTGAGGATCCCTGCCCTAAGCCACTTTCCAGTGTCAGGAAGTTTGCCGCATTCTCTTCCAGTTGTCTCTGGGACAGAAAGCCCCTCTGACCACAAATGCAGGGGTGTCTGCTCTGCACGTGGACTATTGGGAACCTCTCAAACCTCATTCCTGGTTTATAAAGACTGCTAGAAAGCACCTGAGTACCTTGCCCTGGTGCTCATCTTACTAACCCTCAAGAAACTTCTCAAAGTTAGTAAAAGATACTCAGCTAGTCATACAATATACCTTGGATAGGTGGCATATTTAGTTAAAAAGGCTACTTGGCAGTTTATTAGAAAATCCTAGCCATTAGGACTGAAAATGAATGAAGAGTTAGACAATGGTTGCCCATGATCTTTGCTAAATTGAGTCCCATCTGTCTGTCCATCTGTCTTCCCTTTTTTCCTCCACCTTGGTTTGAATTCCTAACTTAAAGGGAGGAGAGTTTTTTTCATGTGCTTGCCCCCAGGGCCTGGCACAGGCACTTAATAAAGGTCTATAATCGAATAAACCACGTAGACCTATAACAGCATTCTAGGCACTGAACCTGTGAGCCAAGTACCATCTCACTATCAATTCAAGTGACATGTAAGGTTATTATTAATTATGCCAAAGTCAAAATGATCAGCTCCAACAGGCAGTCTTCAATCAATATCCAAATGGACAACACTATATAACTTTTGAATAGGTTATTCTGAAGGTAGTTCATTCTGATTGACCATCTGCATACAATTTGGCTCTTAATTAAACATTCTACCAAACACGAAAATACAAAGGTAAGTTTGGGCATACCCTCACCACGAGATAAAGACCAGATCTGGTTCCTGATGGAAGGCAGGTGATAAGCCAGGGAGCACTCTGGCGCAGAAGCATAGGAGCAACATTTTAGCATGCAGCCAGGTGATGGAACAGGCCAGGGAGGAAGGAGATCCCGAGAGGCAAACTCCCTGAGACAACAAAGCTGCCAGTGCCTCAGGCCTTCCTTCTCTGGTCCTCCCAGGGTTTTCTGCCCTTCATGGATGTAAAAGTTCTGACCATGTCTGTGTGCAGTTTATGGAAGTCCATAAAAACTTAAATCAGAATACCATATTAAAATGTTGAGCAACTGCCCAGAACCTGTTAAGTGCTCAATATAAATTAGCTGCTATTATTATTCAATAAAATTATTATTAAATGAGCCATTTTATATTTAAGAATCCAATAAAAACTCTTCTTTATCATTATGATAAAAACACTACAAGAAGTTTTGTGTCTTTTAGTGATGTACTGATACAAAGAGCCATGGAATCCAACGTTCTCTATTTACTTTTGGTTTCTGAGAAATTTAGCTTAATTTTATACAGGCATTACAAGTATCAATGCTTGGCCTAAGTCTTCATTTAATTATTCACTTACTCATCCCTCCATCCATAAAATATATACTGTATACTTGTGTCAGCATGATGCAAATCCCTGGAGAAAAATCTGGTGAGCAAATTCAGACATATTTCCTTTCTCACAGAGTACACAGTGTAGGAGAGAGAAGTATTCATTAACTGAATTTATATCAAATGGTCAACTAAGAAGCAGAACAGGCAGAAGCAGATTTGCTGTTCAGTGAATGAAACGAGGTTCAGCTTTAGGACCCCTCCCTCTCCCAGGCCCCTTCTGAGGCCCTGCGCTGACTTTTTTATTTCTAACTCTGTCTTCTTCTTCTTCTTCTTCTTTTTTTTTTTTAAAGAGTGCTCTCCAGTTTCAGATTCCAGAAAACCCAGACCTTTGCTTGCATGGCACTACCGATATAGGGAAGAGGCACAAGAACTATACAAACTGAAAAAATATTAAACCAAGTTGTATTCAGAGCCTGCAGTGTGCTGCCAGACCACAGGGAACCTACACAACAACAAAGGCAGATTCCTGCTGAGATTACTGACAAACTACTTATCCATACCTTTACTGTTGCATAGCCATACCATGAAAGAAAAACAGAAAAACAGTCTTTTAAGTCGTACACCACACAAAATAAACCCAACCATTCATTCCCTACGGCCATACCATAGGGAACCTACAGAACAAAGGCTGAGGTTACTAACATGTCTTTAATGCTGCATACCTCATACCATGAAAGGAAAACAGGAACTCTAAGCTTTAATTCACGGAAACTAAGAATCACATATAAACTGAATTTCCTGAACACTCGGGGTTTCATTCTCTGTCTTTGAGAAGAGACCACTGTCTCTGGCTGTGGAGCATTCCTCCTTCTCTAATAGTTTTCTTTTGTCTCTAACTCTGGCTCGCTCTTGAATTCTTTCTTGTGCTCAGTCAAGATCTTCTTTTCTCTCTCTCTCTCTCTCTCAGTGTAGGACTTGAGTACCCACTGAGGGGGATTCGTTCCCATCCTGCATCATAATGAAGGTGGGTAATAGAGGATTTTCCTCCAATCACCATGATCAGGGAAGAAGTCAGGACTGAGTGAGCTGTGAAGAGTACAAGGGGTAGGCTAGGCAGAATGTCCAAAGGCTCTGTGGTGGTGAGTGAGGAGGAGGAGGAGGAGGGGAGTGGAAGGCTGGGAGAAAAGAGGAGAGAGGAGGAGGAGGGAGGAAAGAGCTTGGTCTCTTGGCCGGGAGAGAACAGAGGAGGAGCAAGCAAAAAACATCTGAAGAACTGAAAGGTTAGCAGCCTGCAGCTTAGGGAGTGAGAGAGATGTGCTGTGTGACATGATACTGGGTTTTGCAAGCCATGTGAAAGTTTTTGATGTCACTGAACTAAGGGCAGTGGGAAGCCATTGATGTGTTTTGAGCTGGAGATGGGAGGTGGCTAAAAACTTGTCCCTCTTGAAAGATCACTATGGGCCTAGTGTATAGGTTAGTGAGGGAAGTTGTGAGATTAGTAAGGCAGCTATTGCATTACTCTGGGCAAAGGATAAAGGTAAAGATTAGGCTGTGAGTGGTGAAGAAGGGAGTAAAATGGATGCATTTATGAGCTAACAGACCAAAGAAATAACAACAGGAATTAATAGATTATATGAGGAGAGGGAAGGAGAGAGAAGTGTCAAGGATGACCCCCCGATTCCTCTTAATTCTCTACTTTGTGATTCTGTACTCTTGTTCTTTTATGTCCATTCACAAGGTTTTATTGTAACTATATTTTTCATATGCCCTTTGAATCCTTTTTGCTTCACACATCTTCCAGAATCACCTATTAATCCTTTTTAAAAGTACGTAGATTTTATGTAATAAATGAAAAGTAAGCCCTCACATGCTTGGGCACGAAATCTATAAGCTTAGACAGTTCAAAAAACATTACTGTATCAACATACAGATGATTCAATATCTATCTTTTTACAATGCTTCTGGGGTGAGGCACATTAGTCAAAAGAAAAATAGTCCTGTCTTCATCTGGTTTTAAGAGTACATACATATAATGTGTTGTACGGTACAACATTATGTGCAATATAATAAAAAGGAGCCAGCATATAATACTGTAAGAATTCTACAGTCAAAGCCTGTGATATTGATGCTAATAAAATTTGGTTTCTAGAATAAACTAAAATAGAAACTAGTAGGAAAACAAAAGCAAAAAACAAAACAAAACAAAAAAACTTCATTATCCCATAGTTTCATTCTTTACTGTGTTTTCTTCGGGTCAATATTAAAATGAGTTTGCATTTTCTAAGTAAATAATAGCCAAGCAGGGGGTAGCAAAGATACAAGGGGGATTATTATGAGAACAAAACCAAATCCTTTAAACCTGCACAAAGATAATAAAAAAATGAAATTATGCACAAATAACCTAGGCTCTTTTTACTGAGCTAATAATTTAAAATTGAATTTTAATTCTTAACAAGTTGGTAGCATAATGGATAAGAATGTGGCTTAAGTAGTTAGCATGCCTCATTTTCACCCCCCTCTACCCCTTACCAAATCATTTGTAAAATGAGAATACAAATAATGCCTCATATCACTGTGTAAAGGTGGCCTTTCAATTTCCTTATCAACGAAATGGGGATAAACCACCACTGTGACAAGATACACACATCATACCCAGTATAATGTTGAGCACACTGAATGTTTCTACCTCAACTATTCCCCAAAATTGGCTCTAGGTGTCCAGAAAAAATTGCGAAAAGTGGGAACCCCTGAGAAAACCCAGGGTTTGGAATGTGGCAGCAATAGGTATTAAGAATGACTATGAAGGCTTCGAGGGGGGAAAAAAATCAATGAAAAAACAAAAAAAGAACAGAAAATCAAGAAAACCAATGTAAGGAGAGGAATTGTAGAGAATAAAGGTATAAATCAGTCAAAATCGACAGAGATTAAGGACAATCAAAACTCTTAAAAATAATTAATAACCTTTGGCAATATAATCTCTTAAGAGTGGAATTCATTATTGACGTTAGAAACCATCTTAGAGTTAACTAAATATTCCCCCAAAGGGTTAGCCTTTTAAAGTAATGTGAACAAAGCCTTATTTTGGAATTATTGACAAATTGGTAAACTTGGCTGAATACCATTTTTGTCCTATTTCAAAGGATTTGATAAAACAAAAGAATGTTTTATTCATATTCAATTTACTTAATCTTGTTTGTAAATATTTAGTATCTATTTGTGCAGCTCTTGTGAAAATTACAAATGATCTTTAGAAAAGCAGGTCTGACAGGACATTTAACTGGAAGTCCCTCACTAGCTAAGGTATGCATAGAATTCACAGTCTCTTTCCTTTTCCCATGTTATAATGAACTTGTAGAGTTTTCATGGAGAGCCATAGTTATGTTACGATTTACAACATTTTCCCTCAGTTATAAAGAATTAGTGGAGCTGTCATACTGAATCACAATTGAACAGCTTATAGTTCGTTAAACCCGTAAACCTTTTTGTATTGGGAAGGTACGGAATATAAATAAGTATAATTTCTAATTCAGTATGCTGTTACTTATTTTAGATGAGTTGCTTCTTTTAAGATTACACCAAGAGCTTTGACTTTGGGAAACTTGGGATATTTCTTTTCTGATAAGCCATGATATTTTTTTCACTTTGAGAAAAAAAAACAAAAAAACGAAAAACTCAAGGTAACATTTTTGAAAAAATGTGTTACATACTACAGTGCTGCTGATGCCAATGTATTTATTTAAGTGCCTGGTAACTTTAACTGTGGAGATCATTAACAGTGCTTCGCAACTCATTTCATGTCATGGCTTACAGAGCAGAGGACACTTGCACACACACGCCCTTGGGTAATGAACTGAAAAGAATGCACATGACCAGACCCACCCTTTAGGCTCTACCCAAATCAACTTATATTTCAGCCATCTGGTACTCACTCCTGGAACATCCATTGGGAATTCCAGACTAAAGTATCAAACACTGGATGTGAAATAAGGTCTAAATCTTTTAAGTGATAGAATTTATTCATCTGAGGTGTGATAATTTTGGGAGTGATTAAATGCTGTCTTCTTCTTCAGGAAAACCAAAAACAATCAAAACAGATCATTATAACCGAGATAAAATTTGCTCATTTTTGTGATTTTACATGCAACACACGAGGACTATAATTATGTCCATGTTCTTGATGGACCAGTATCATTAGGTAGAGGCTGTTAATGCTATGAAATATTTAAGACTGAAGGTGGTTATTTATCTTTCACTGATTCATTCTAAAACACTGTTAGGTACTAGGGACTTGTAATTGACCTTGCCCATCATAAACTTTACGAAACCTTTGTTGTCATAAAGCCAGCAAGCTCATGCCATTTACATTTTCAACAAATATTTGGCATAGGTAATGTGACAGGTGTTGAGAATATATACACAGTAGAGCAAGACAGATACAGGTCTTGCCCTCTCGGAGCTTAAAGATCTGTCCATGCTTACCTTCAGTATTCTGGAAAAGAAGAAACATAAAGTACTAACACCATTCTGCCCAGAATTATTTAAGGTAAATAGTTCTAGTATATCCTAATCAAAAACGACAGCAAAGTATATGAATGTCGAGAAAATGATGATTGCTGAGACCAATGCAATATGCAATAAAAGTAAACATATTCATCTTCTGAACTGGAAAACTTTTGAGAGTGACAAATGTTAGAGAAGGTAGAGCACAGGATAAGGTATAACTGGGACTCTTCCGGGAAAACCAGGTGTTGATGTTACCCTAAGTATAGGCCACATGTGCTAGAACATTCTGATGTTATTATGTAATGCTCATATATAAACACGAGTCTACATTTTTTAAAGCGAATAATTTGTAGACACTTCCTATCTTAGCTATTTCACAGCTATCAATCGTTTAAAAGTAGTTGATGCTTCAGTATAGTCTTCACTGCTTTCTAATTGGGGACTGTCTTTTTATCATGAGAGTATATTGCATGTTATGATTATTTTCTAGTAAGAAATCTAGAGTTAAAAAAAAGATAAAATAGAAACCATCTAAACATCATTTCCCACACTTTTCTACATTAGGAGAGACATAGAAAATGATAATATTTGTACTGTACAAAGCAGAAAAACTGATGAAGCTGCTCACGGCTGCTGTGCCGTACACTTTGGGCTAAGAGAATGTTTTAGCAAATATGTACTTATTCTGGTAGCAGTGTGCTATGGCATACCAGCCAGGAAACTGATCCAAATAATGCAATACACTGTCAGATGTTTGTTTACACATGAGAGTAAAGAATACAAGAAGGGATGAAATGAATAATTCCCCTTAGAAAGAGAATAGGTCAACATTACCTTTCAGAAGATAGTGACAAAATGATACCACAAGTTATACTGAACGTGAAAATATAAATGATGAGACAAAAAGAGTAAAAGTAAAGAGTAAAATTCCATGCTATGCATTAATCTGTAGATATGCTCATGGATATGGTACCATCAAAAAAAAATTTTTTTTTAACCACAAATGCATTAGTTGAGGATAAGAGCTACAAACTGTCCTTTTCATTTGTACGTCCTTAGCCCTGAATGGCATACTTTCTGAAAAGAAAAGAAAAAAGTAAGAGGTGTTGACTCCTACTACCTACATATGGCCACTGAAACCTTCCAAAGTAGGTCCGGATGGGTTTAAAAAAAAAAAATTACTCATTTACTCCCAGTACGACTTTTTCATCAACATAGTTCTTCTTTCCTGTGATAAGACTACTCAGTATCCTCCAGAAACCATTCTCCTATTCTCCTTTTTGGTAACAGATACTGCTACCATCACCATCTAGTTTAGATGGGAGCAGTGTTGTCCAACTCAGGATAACATTTCCCAGACTCATTTGCAACCAGGTATTGCTGTGTAACTGAGCTGGGCCAATAGGATGTAAGAAGAAGTGACTGTTCGCTTGGTAGTAACCTCTGTCAAGACAAAGCTACTTGATTTGGCCCTCCTTTCCCCTTTTTCTTGTTAGCTACAAAATGGGGAAGCAGGCCCAACCTTAGAAACCAAGTATGAGGCCTGCCAGTGCCTGGCTGCTCACATTAGCACTGCCGTATGAGAAGGAAATAATTATCCTATTCAAGCCGTTCTATTTGGAAGTCTCTGTTACAGCAGTGACTGGTACCATAATTAATAAAATTCTGAACTCCTAAAAAATGCCTCTAAATAAAAGCACAGAAATAGAAAGACTCTTCTTATAGTTGATCCTTAACTCTAATGCAAGAATTTCCATAACTGCTGAAGACTTACAGTGGAAGATATAAACAAAATAATTTCATATTAACAAATAATCCATTAATGTACTTAGACATTATAAGTAATATAACTAAACATAAAACGATAGAATAGTAACCATAAAAAAACTTAAAGGGTAACACTCATGTCAGACAAAATACAATTGACAATTAAGGAGATGGTTTTATTCAGGCTGTTACAACAAGGAGAAAATTCATTAATAAGGGCTGTCTCAAAGACAAGGAAGGGTCCTGGAGTCGCATAGGAGCTGGTAAACAAGGGAGTCATTTGACAGTCTTATGGAAGTCAGGAGGAAGGATGGAGGAGGGTCTTATCTCAGAATATCTGAGAGCAAGGTACTCCTTTCTGGTTTCCCAGAACACAAAATGGTAGGCAATTTTCCAGAAACAAGGCTCCAGGAAAATGCAACATTGTTAGATCCAATTAAGAAAGGGGCAATAGGGAACCCCTCCTAGGGTATGAATGGGTCGGGGCGGGGGGGAGACGCAATGATTTTAGTGTTCCAATTTAAAAAGAATTCTATCCAGAGTACGGAAGAGGGAATGGAGAGAGAAAAGACTGGAAGAAGGAAAGTGAGTGAAAAAGTTACATCAGTTAAGATGATTTCCGCGTAAATTAAATTTTTTAGCTTGAATAACTAGGATTGGTGCAATAACCTGAAGAAGTCTAGTGGTCAGGTCTAAGGTGGCATTACTTATGAACGATCGGGATATGGAAGAGGAGATGACCCAAGGAGAGTACCTACAGAGAAAATAGTCAAAGAATCTGGAGATCACTAACACTCAGGGAACAGGTAGAAGAAACGGATTCAGCAAAGGAGGAGAAGAAAGGGTCGGAGAGGGAGCAAGAGAACTCTGTCCTGGAAACCAAAGGAGGCAAACACTTAAAGAAGAGAGTGGTACGCAACATCACAAGCTAGTCCCGGAAGTTAAAGAAAAAAGAGTGGCTGCAGTTGAGTCACTCGAAACTTCAGCCTAAGCACTGAGCGAAGAAGTATGGCTCGCTGTGGGCAAGGATTAAGTGGGGAAGGGGCTGTTCGCGTCTCGAACCTCGGCTGGGGAGAAAAACAAAGCAACAGCAAGAAGGAGAGGCAAGTCTGATGGCAGGGAGTGTTTTTTAGGATAGGAAAGAAACAGGGAGGTAGAAGTTGATAATAGCAGGGTGAGAAATTAGACATGTTTTATAAGTAACTATTTCTTATTTTGAGCATGAAGTTAAATCATATACAGCAAACACATTTCTACTAGGAGCTCTGACTCAAATATGTAGCATGCTGTTACAACTAAATTAAGGTACTAAGATTAAAGAATTCATAATTTTACGGAAATTCTTAAACAGAGGTTGGATATATTGTTTGCTTTTCCCTTCAGTAAGTTGGTAAATATTAACCTTGCTAACCACCATATTACTTATCCAGTCATAAAACTTTAAAAGATCCTTTTTGGGAAAGTCTAAATTAAAAAAAAAAAGCGCCTTGCAAAAAATAACTCCACAGCCCACATAACCCTGAAATGAAAACACAGCACATGGACATATGAGTAACTCCGTATATGTTCCAGTAATGCAAACAGTATCTGGCTTTCTCACCCATTCAAACTCCCTGTGAAGGCCCAGCATTAAAAGAGCTCAAGTCAGAATACACTGAGAGGAAGAAGGTCAGAAAAAATACTTATTATGCCAAAGCAGAGTAGTGGTGACAACCTACAGCAGCTTAATTTACTTCTCATTTCCCTGGCTGCAGTATGGAGGGGGAAAGATGAGGAAGGGAGGAGAGGTGGCATGTGTTGCTGGCATCTTTAAGTGGCAATCTCAGGCTGTATCTCATCATTCAACACTGAGAGTACTGCAAATATACAGGAGGAGACAGGAAGGAAACTATCCTTTATTGAGCAACCAAACACTCACATACTCGAGCTCATTAAATTGTCACATCCTCCCTGGACAGTGGTATTACTGTTCTAGTTTTACTGAGAGAGAACTGACGTTTAGAAAGCTTGAATTTGACCAAGATTGCACAGTTATTAAATTATGCCCTCCCTCCCCCAATTTAAAAATTATTAGAAGGAACCCTTAAGTGAACGAGACAAAACGCTGGTGTTCAAAGGCTGCCTCAGGACACAAGGAGCAAAGTGTAAAAAGTGAATTCACCACTTACAACAGAACTGCCATTTAACAAGTGTTATCTAACTAAAGACTATCATCATCTCGGGTTCTAAAAGCACATGCACGGACTCCAACTAACCTGACTCTTACAAACTGCTGAGACAAAGAAATAGTTTCAGCTTCATTTATCAATCAAGAAACTGTTGGTTTCAACAAGGAAACGGCATAGCTGAGCTTAGAACTGCAGAGTTCTATAATATCCAGTGCACTAGAACAGGCCCCATGAGTGTTACAGCCTCACAATTTTACTTACCTTCAGGGGTTTGCCAAGTCAGACCAAATATTCAGTATAAGTGTTTCTTTAAATTTAGGTTATGAAGATTTCCTTTTAGTCTGAATTCATTTATTATAAACTGTAACTGTAATTCTTAAAGAGTAAATAACTTGGCCCAGCCAGTTCATAAATACAAAATATGTACTGACTACGAACACAGGTACTGCCATGGCTATGATTTTAGTAATATTAAAAGAGGGCTCGGGGACTTAAACCAGAGCTAAGATCCTTACTCAGTGAGGGGGTGGGCTATTTTTACTATATTCTTATAATTCTACTTAGCCAAATAAATTTCCTTTAGTGCTTCTGAAAAGATGTACCATTGGCACCCCCATACACATTCTGTCTCTTAAATTAGTAATGAAAAAAACTGGCATTAGAGAAAATATTTTTACCTGTTATTTTTAATTATGGAGCCACTGGTTATACAATCAAACCTACCAAGTTGAATCCCAGTAATCTATATTTAATGGCTATTTTCCATAACTATGGAGAATGAGGAGGTAGTGTGTTGCTTAAATGACTCAGGACTTTATTTACTAATCATACAACACAAGCAGAAGAAAAACCAGCTCTGAATTGCACAAGCATAACTGAGATAGTAATACCACTGCTACAAATTACAGGCCTCCTCTAAATCAGACTGTTATCTCATATAGAGCTTCCTGCCCAGTAATATCTGCCTTAATTGGTTTTCTTTCTGTTGCTGTTGAGAAACAGAGTGAGCCAGCCTAGGCAGCATCATGGGAATTTCAGACACACATACATACCCACCCACCCACCCATTTAAAGCCCAAGTGAGTGTATCTAGTTTTCAAGGAAATACTAACAAGGAACAGGTTGAGAGTATATTCCACTGGTTTCAAAATAAAGCATTCTACCCCTGGAAAAAACAAACAAACAAACAAACAAAACGAAAAGGAAAAAAAACAAAAAACAAAAAACAACCTCAGAATTATAGAAACAGGAAGCGGCAGCTGGATTTATCATCCTTCACTTCCTCTGAGAGTCACAGTAAAGAACTCCCCATAGAGACAAAAGCGATGGAGGGGTTAGCCTCCTCCTGCCTGGACCCACACCGCCCACAGTGCTGCTGCTGCTGCTGCTTCTAACAATCCGGGTAGGCCACTTCAAAATCACGCTGCTCATCTTATCTTATAAAACTTTCTGTGCCCAGACCCCACATTGTGATAAAACAAAAAATCTGTCTAGAATTTAAATACACATATATAATTGCCCTTGGTCTTAGAAGAGCCTAGCTCTCATCTCTCCTGTGGGTCTCTTCTGGGCTTTCTTCTGCAGGCTTCAGTTGGATGATGACACACCCTGAGGGAGTGCAGCCTCCTTCTGGTTAGAGATCAGGCTTCCTTCAGGCACTTATGATTGCAGCTGAAGTGCTTCATTTCTCTTAGCCTCAGTTCTCTAATCTGTGAAATGGCAATGAGGCCATCTATTCCACAACACGGGTGTAATAAACAGTAAGTGAGATACAGACTGTAAAAATACTTTGTAAATCGAACATAAATAGTAACGGATTAGAACAGCAATATACATCTTTGTAGAAGGGTTTTTTTTACTAGTTCCAAAGCTTCCACAAACATTATCATTTCATTTCATCCTCAATATGATACAGTAGGACAGGTGGTGATGGCAGCAGCAGCATCACCATCTTCATTATCAACACTATTATTATTATTGTTTTCTAAATGGGCTAGTCTGGAGGAACAGAGTATGAAAATTGTGCCCTTGCAAGCATCCAAATCATTAGAAAACATCTCTATGAGTGATAAGTACTAGACTGGGAGGTAGGAAAGCTGTTTTCATATTTCAGGTCTGCTAATCTAGGCAAGTTCCTTAATCTCTCCAGGCAATATGATTCATCCATTTGTCACCAGGCTGGTGGGAGACAAAAATAAATTAGACCTGGTTCCAGCTCTTGAAGAATTCACTTGGAGGCAAGGGTGGGGGATGAAAAGAAGTGACATACAAACAGATTAATTACAATTAGTATTTACTTAAAATACAGAGTATGAACAAAGCGCTGTGGGATTACAAAGCAGGAAATGACTAACTTTGGGGGACTCATGGAAGAATTACTCTTATTTGTAAACTGGGAAAAGAAAGAAATCAGATTACATACTTATTGACGTCCCTTTTGGGGCTAAAATTCTGAGCAAACTAAGCTTAGAGAGATTGTCAGCAAAATCAATGTACAGCACAACTCCTCTTACACATCTGCTCATAGCACACACATAATTTAAAATAATTTACATATTTTAGTGCTGGAAAACGTATTTTAGAAAAGTTTGAAACATAAAAATATCACTCAAATACAAATCATACTGTAAGTCTGTGGAAGTTTTGTGGAAGCTGGGTCTATAGTTAGCCCTAGGTGTAATAATGACAAGACTAGATTCTAGAGCCAGACTGGGTTTAGCTTTTGAGTTTACCAGATACTAGCTGTGTTACGAGGCAAGTTACTTGATCTCTCTATGAAATGGTGGTGGGGGGTAGTAGCAGTAGCAGTAGCAGTAGTAGTAGTAGTAGTAGTAGTAATAACAATAACAATAATAATAATGATGATGCTACCACCTACCTCAGGTTTATTGTGAAGATTAAATGAGTTAATACAAGCACTTAAAACAGTTCTTAGCACAAAATAAAGGCTGTATGAGTTAGCTACTGTTGTGATTTGTGAAAGTGTAATCATTGGCATTTTTGGATTGCTTTTCTGAAAATATTCTTTTAAGCCTGGAAGTTTCTGATTTGGTCCTATTCCACAATTTTTACTTCTTAGAAATTTATAGAAAGTGATGAAATGTAGGTTGTCTGCTTCAGAAATACACTTCAGCAGAACTTTGAAAAAATGTGACACACTAAGTATGATTTAAAAAAACTTATTTCCAGTGTCAGATATGAAACTAACACAGACAATACAGGTTTAAGGAGATAGAATCAGAAATGTTTGTGTTTCAGAAAACTGTAGGCCTTTAAAGTCAAAGTTTTGAATGATATTTTAGAAATTACAGAAAAGCAGAAAATGAAGAGGGAGGGGCGCCCATACTCCCATAAGATTTCTATTGTTTTAGTTTTAGATTTAAAACATAATTTATAGTACTTTAATATTATAAGCATTCAAAGTAATATTAAAGATGCGAATTTAGCCACTCAGCAAAAAATATAAACATTTAAATAAAGTTATTTTTACTGAATTCACACAGAAATTTAGCAAATTATCTGGACTATTAACAGTACTTTATTATTATTAGACAGTACCTGTCAGGTGAAATGGATTGTATACAGATAAAAGTAAACATCTGTAAATCAAACTGGATGTTTTAATTGGCAGTATTAGCAACACTCACCAAACCAAAAGATTCTGCATTTAATATTTAATATATTAAACAACAGTACTCCATTGGCTTTCGACCAACATCAATACTGACTGACTCATGGGGCCTGTGGTTTTTATCTTAGTCAATAATGCTTTGGTTCAAGCCTCAAAATTAATCATTAAAACCCGCTGCTGTAAAAAATGTTTACCAGAACCCCAAAAGAATAGAGAGGCAGGATTTTTATCATACTCTTATTACCTTCTGGAAAGAATGGGTGCTTTTTCTCAATACCAAACAGGTTTTCTTTGTGACTATTCTTAATGCTTTATAACATAGCCATAGGAAATGTAGCAATATAATTCAAGTTATAAATTACTGAGATTCAAGTATGTGCCAGGCTAATTGAGAAAGAGGTTTTACAAAGACTATTTATTTGGTACAATTCCTATAGGCAAATTATTTCCCTAATTTTAAGGGTGAAAAAAAATCTTAGAAATGATAGGCAACATCCTCATAAAGTCACAGAGCTAAAAACTAGTATACAAGGAAGCAAAACTACACACACACACGCACTTTTGCAGGTTGTCATTTTAGAGAAATATAAGGAAGGAAGGTATTCAAATATTCTTGATGAGGTTATTGGATTATTCCACTTAATTCTACTAATCAGGAATTACAAATGATACGATAGAATAAACTTATAAATGCTGTTGTGGACATATGGTCAAAAATTTAGGAATAAACTTTACAGGAACAGCAATTTTAGGCACCCTTATAAGGTTAAAAGACCACTCTCATCTAACCAATCCTTATAATCAGAATTAATTAAAAACAAAAAAGTACAGTGATGTTAATAATTTTATAGAAAATATTTAAGATAGGGTTCAACATTCAAATAATTCGGTGCCATTTATTAAGTTTCTATTATGTACTAGGAGTTTCTATTAAGTTTCTCTAATGCTCAGAAAATAGAAGAAGATTCTTTCATCTCTTCTTTTAACTGCCTAATTTTATTGTGTGACCTTCTGATATATTTGGCGTAATGATTTCTATATCCTAGATCAGTGGTCCCCAATCCCCGGGCCACAGACCAGTACTGGGCCACACAGCAAGAGGTGAACAGTGAGCAGCTGGCAAGTGAAACTTAATCTGTATTTGCAGCCACTCCCCAGTGCTAGCATCACCATCTCAGTACCACCTCAGGTCATCATGCATTAGATTCTCATGGGAACACCAGTATCTGGAGCCGAAAATGTTTGGGGACCGTTTTCCTTACCTGTGGGGCCACAGATGATTCCAATTAGCAAGTTTCCAGACTGCCCTGTCTTTTACTGTTTTTGTAATAAAATATTAAAATTATGTAGCTAGTGCAAGTACTAGGAGGGCTATTACTTTAGGCTCATACAAAAGAAAATTTAACAGTTAATCCTTCTAAGAGAGTTTTATGATTAACATGACTATAAAAACACCAGGTTCTTCCAGGAGAAACTATATTCAGTCAACCCCCTTTTCCCAAAACAATTATTTCTTTGGGTATCCAAAGTTCTATTTCTAGAAGAAATAGCAAAGCTCTACTGGAACTCTAGTTCTGACACTGACTAACTATGACAATTAAAACCTCTAGGTCTCAGGTTGAGAAGCCTATGTCAGATTGTGTCTTAAAATCTAAAGTCAAGCACATCCTTCAAAGAAAGCCATTTGCCTCTCATCCCCATCCCAAGGCAGAAAGCCATTTGCTTCTCATCCCCAACCCAAGTTAGCTGCTCAGAGTAGCTGAGTCTCCATACTACTTTATTCACAGTTCATTAGGGTAACCATTAATATATTGTTTGTTTACCCAACAGACTGTAAGCTATTCCAGAGGAGAAACTGTGTCTTATTGATCTTTGCATATTTGTCATCTAACAGTTAGGTTCTAATTGCTTGGTATACAAAAGCTATGCAATAAATGTTTATAAAATAAATTCTTCAGATTTACCCTATGAAGCATTTATTTGGTACCTTTTTTGTTTGGACCCGAAGACCACATTCCAGAGTTATACTAAAGTTCCCACCAATAAATTATCTGCAATTTAGAAATAGGGCAATCATGTGTGATAATGACTAATAATACAAGTTTAGCACATTTTAAGTCATAAGTTTAAGTGAGTTCTATAAGAAAAAACATTCCCTTGGAATTTAAGATCTCTAAGATCCTGTGATGCTTTAACACTCTGTGACCTGCATGGCAGAGTCTTGCCATTTTTTCTTCCTGTACTCTTCCTCTATTATGGGAATAAACATGTATCATGCTTATTTTTAATAATTCAACTGTTTAGGAGAAAAAGTTATTTCAAAAGGGTGTCTACGGCCATGCCACACCGAACGTCCTCAATCTCGTCTGATCTCAGAAGCTAAGCAGGGTCGGGCCTGGTTAGTACTTGGATGGCAGACCACCAGGAATACCAGGTGCTGTAGGCATTAAAAAACAAAAACAAACAAACGACAAAAAAAGATCAGTGGTTGCCAGGGCTGGGGGGAGGGAGGAGTGAACAGGGAGAACACACATGTACACACAAAAAGGGTAGAGACCAATTCAGAGCTAGAACAGAC
Source organism: Pteropus medius (assembly GCF_902729225.1). Taxonomy (NCBI): domain Eukaryota; kingdom Metazoa; phylum Chordata; class Mammalia; order Chiroptera; family Pteropodidae; genus Pteropus; species Pteropus medius. The sequence goes on along the minus strand of NW_024350319.1, from coordinate 19,881,256 downwards.
CAAAACACTTGAAGAAAAGCAAAAGAAAAAATGTTAGCAAAGTTTAACAAAAATTTTTAATGGGGTGGTGTAAGTTAAGAGTGAGGTTATATCAGGCCAGGGCAGGGTAGAGATATATGGTTTTTGGCATGAAAGTGTTTAGCTTTCAAGTTCCAAAACAAAATTTCATGTAGGACTTGTCTGATCCTTGTTATTTATTTTTCCTGTTCATGCACATTCCTAGCAGTTAGGAACAAAAGGGAGTGAAGGCTGTTGGCACTTGTGTATAAAGACACTGGAGGACAGGAAGCCCAGTACCTGAAGGATGGCCAAAACCCCTTTGGGACCCTTTGTGCTCTGAATGTGACAGATCACAATAGCCTCTCTGCATGAATAAATGCTGACAGGTTTGTAGAGAGGAGCTTGAGTTACCCACTCTTTTGTGTTTCTTGTAAAGTAATACCTGAGTCAAGATGAACTGGGGTTCATATTATAAATCCAGATTCCTAGGCTCCACCCAGACCTACCCCTTTCTACTTGAGCCCCAGAGATCTGCCAAAGAGCCTCTGACAGGCTGGAATGCAATGAGCAACAAAGCAAACTAAATGCAGCTTAGAAGCCCTTGCCAGCAAGGCTGAGCTGAGATGATGCGGCAGGTGAGAGCAGTGACCCTTTACTTTTGGAGTCATTATTCTGGTTCTTACCCAGTGGCTACTACGAATGCACCCACATGGACTGGTCTTATCTCAGAGCCCATCTGGGAACAACATGGAGTGGGTAACACAACTTGACTTGATACTGGGGGCAGGTTTTTCTGAAAAAAGCCAGCCCCAGGTCCCGCTTGACAACCAGCTCCCAAAAGTTTGGCTGAGGACACCAACAAAAAGGTCGTGGTATACTTTAAATCTATAAAAAATTCTGTTCTTTGTAAAAAGCACACAAGTTTGGGCCAAGTAGAAAAAGGAAGCTGGGTGGGAGGTGGGATTGTGGGGTTCTGTTAGTTAAGTACTACAATTCAATTTCCAAAGCTATGAAATTAGTACTAACAGTAATAATAATAAATTCCCATCAGTGATGACAGTAACTTTACCTTTTTCTATTCTTCAGCAGCTGCGATGCATTTGCTTCTGTTTCAGCTGACTGTCGCCATGCAATATATTAAATTTAGGGTAAAATTTACCTTTGGGTGTAAGTCAAATACACCACCAGATATTTGGAAAGCAGTACCATTTGGCATTTTTCTCTGAAGATGAACTGTTCCTCATCAATTTTTAGTCAAATAAGGATTAATTTTTTAAAGCCTAAAAGTGGTGCTTGAAAGAAGCTTCAGATGTAGGAAGGGAGCCAGAAGCGAGAAGGGATGGCAGCCAGTTATAACACCAGGGAAAAATGTGACAGCCACATATAATGTGCTTCTACTCCACATTTAAAGCTTTAGCTAAAGCCGTGAAGAAGGGCAAAGGGCAATCACAGCTGTACAGATGCCTTATCTCCCTTCCTCACTGAATGCACCTGGTAAGTAGGGCCAGGTCTGATCTGCCTTTGAAGACCTCACAGCAGGTGCTGCGAGATGACTTTTATTCACCCTCGTAACTTGGAGAGAATTCTCCACAGTAATAGACCTGGCCTCTCTCCTCACATCCTCCTTTCTCCTTCTTTGCTTTGGGATCTGCCTGCCTGCAGAGATGGTGAATTCTGGCCTCCTCTCTTGTTGGGTGGTAGGCTCTCTCTGCTGGTTGCCAGCTTCCGCTGTCCTGCTATTCCAGAGAAAGAGTGGGTAAGTCTACGTGATTCGAGAATGAAATTTCAGAAGGCCCATTTGGTGGCAGACCCAAAGCCACATTCTCCAAAAAAGCATTTTCAGTAATACAGATGATACTTTGCTGTCCATCAGCCTGACTCCTTAACTGCTCTCAACTGCTTCTTAATTCGTGCATGGAGGAAGGGTTATTTATGCATCCCTTCAAGAGTGGGTAGACCTCCTTGCTTTGTAGTTTTTAGTGACTATTTACCGAAGAAATATATACACACACATATAATATATATGTACAATGTTATACATATACATATATATATATGTATGTATATATGCAAATACACATATATGTATGTATACCTATACATGCAAAAATGTGGTAGGAAGGAAACTAGGATCATCTGTTTTGTCTTGTTCATGGGTAAGTATGTGACTATATCCTATGCCACCAAATTCTTGGGAAAGTAGTCCAAAACACAGTATCTAATTTCTGTGTGAATTCTTAGAGGAAAACAATTCATCAAAAATATATTCAAAAGAGAAATAGCCCTATCAAAAATATTATTGGTGGCTTAGCACATGGAAATGGGTTTTTGACCTATGAGGATCATTAACCACCTGGGAAGTTTCTTCTAAATACTTTATAAGCAAAATGACACAGGTGAACACTTAACCCTTAGCATGATTTCTTTGTGTGTGGTAAAATAAACCTGAAAGGCACCATGAAGTTTCTTTACAAGCTCTTCCCTATTTTCACAACCAAATATTATATACTACCGATCCTTTATAAGAATTATTAAAAACCTTCAAAATGAAGTGTTTCCACGTAAAAATTCAAGTAGCTAGCTATTTGTCTGCTACTGAAAAAGCCAACCATAGGTAGAACCATAACAGCAAGGATACTGGACAGCTGACAGAGCGATTTTAACATGTGTCATCATTTTCATTCATCCTCCCAACTACCTTGTGAAATAGGTGTTATCACCAACCTGAAATTAGGGAATAAAATTGTGTTCAAGAGTTTCAACTTCCAGCCCAAGATTACTGAGCTAATTAATAGTGGTGGCACTGGGACTCAAACCCAGGTAAGTGCTGTCTATGAACTCATGACTGTGGGGCTGGGATGCTAAGTATCTATATCCTTCCCTGCAGCACTGTAGGAGTAGCAAACAGAGTTGCAGGTAGAGGAAGCTAGCCCACTGAGTTCAGATGCCCCCGATCTACATTTTATATTCCTGCAGTCTTTTTAGAGAAGAAATGTGAGTGAACTCATTTCATGTTATTTCCTTCTGTCCTTTCCCTGGGCCTGACCCACAAAGACAGAGCCCAGGAACCACATAAGTGGACAGTGGATATCTCTAAAAAGTTTGAACTATATGTTGAACTATAGGATCCTCCATTAACACCAAAGAAAACCTGAAGGTCCAATTTTCTCAAATTCCTCAGTGTTCAGATGGTCGTTTACAGAGATGAAAACTACAGCTGAGCGTGGGGACCTTGAAGGAACCAAGAGGGTAAAATGCCTTTGGCTTTGAAAGAAGTATGGGGGTGGGGGAGGGTAAAAGACATCCTTCCAGAGTGCTCAGAAAGATATTTCTATTGTCAAGTTTTCATCCTGTCCCCTCACCTTAATTCTTTAGGCCTCACCTTCTCTGGTTCCTGGAGTAACAACAACAGGCTTGTATCCTGTGTAGGGGAAAGCTGGGTGCTCTCAGGCTAAACTGGGAATTCCATGATAATTACTCTCAGGGGCAAAAACAATGAATAACTGGTGCCTCCCAGGCTACTGGAATCATTAAATAAAATGACAAGTATAGATGTTAGATACCAGAGTTATTAAGAGACTCTTAAAAGTATACTTATGTTTTGGAAGAAATCGATTCAGAGCTAACTATAAAATTTCTAGGCTCAACTCAAGGCATCAAATTAAGAACTCCATTCAAGGGAAGTAATAGATTGAAATGTTCAGTCTACAGCCACGCCACCCTGAACAATCCCAATCCCATCTGATCTTGAAAGCTAAGCAGGGTCGGGTCTGGTTAGTTACCTGGATGGGAGACTGGGGACTGGGTGCTGTAGGCGTAAAAAAATAAAAAATAAGGGATTGTAAGCTGACAAGGTCCTTGGGGAATTATGAGGCCAAACGGGTGGACAATTACCAAGCTCAAAAAAAAAAAAAAAAAGAAAAGAAATGTTCAAAGCATTCCTTACAGGAATCGGAATATGACATTACCACAGTTATCAACATCAAAAAAAAAAAAAAAAAAAGAAAAGTGAGAAAATAATTAACATTCTTGAAGGAAACCCTCTTTCTTAAAACAAACCGATCAACGCCACCAGAATCCTGAAAAGACACATTTCACTCTATGGTAATCTTTAGTAAAAGGCGAAAGAGTTATACAATCTGAAAAAAAACCAGAACATATGAAAAGACACTTTTCAATGTAAGTCACTGCTTGCTTGTAGAGTGAGAGGAGATAAGACACCTAATACCATCCTTTCTGGCTAATCCTGCCATTTCTCTCAGTGGTGAGAACAGTATCACCTGAGTGGAAATTATACTTGGCAATGTGATACTGTGTACCTCAGTGAAAAGGAATGCCTATCAGACGACTTTTATTTTGATCAAATAGGGCAAAAAAAAAAAAAAGTGATGAGGAGAATTTAAAAGACGGCATGACTAAAATATATTTAAGAGGAAGACTTTCTGGAATTTCCTCTTGTTACCAATTCGAGCAACTTCCTTCTTGATGGAAAGCTGCTCAAAATCAGTTCTTCCTCTCCTCCAACACAAAATGATACTACTTTCCCTATGCTGTCCCCAGCCCTCCATACACTACTCAGCCCTTCTTCCTTAGAACATGCAGTAGTAGTACCGTAATGGTTAAGTCACCACTCAGGAATCACAGTGCTAGGGTAAAAATTCTAGCTCTGCCATTAATTAGCTGTATGACCTCCAGGCGGATTCCTGAACATCTCTGTCCCTCCCTTTCCTCACCCTAAAAGGGAAAAAAATAGCACTCATCTCAAAGGCCCTGGTGAGGATTTAAGGAATCCACACTTACACTGCATTGAGCAGTACCTGTCACAAAATAAGCACTCAATACATTTAACTTTGATGACGCTGATGACGACGATGACATGGGTTTAACCAGACTGTGGTGAAAATAAGGAACTCGGGGCTACTCACAGCCTCTGCAGAAAGCCATGTGCTCCCCTAGGCAACCACACAAACAGAGTCCACTAGAAAAATGACCTCGTATTCTGTGGGCTCAGGAGACTAAACTTGGTTTTTCTTCTCAGCAGCTACAGCAGCTTATCAGAAGGGGCAGGCTCAAAGGACAGAGGGCTTGAGTCTGGAGAAACTAGTTTTGGGCAGCTCTAAGAATGGGAGCAGCCAGCAGTCCACAATCATGGGATTCAGAATTTAGAAATAAAGTAACAGGTCACTCAGATACGCACATTTTGTTAACATTGTAAAACTCTCCACCACCTTTCTGTCAAGGTCCCTTCCGCAGGGAGCACCTTTCAGAAACTGCTCTGCCTCTCTGTTCCTATAGCACTCCTTCAAATATTTATGGCCACTTTTGGCATTTAATCATTCTGGAGAATAACTATGTCTCCATTCGTCTGTACACTCTGGAGGAGCACGAGGGTGTCTTATATTCTTACGTCTCTCTTCCTGACTTACTCTGTCCCAGGGCCTAACCCCACCACAGAAGTGTTCAGCTGGAAAGCACACAACAAAATAGAAGGCCCCGAGAGAGCCCGTACTGCAGAGATGTTACTATACTAAAATAAGCACACACATGGCGACTAGAGAGTAAAGGGCATGGAGCAAAGAGAATGCTTGCCTCTACCTCCTTGAGGCTTTAGTGAAAACGCTGAGTCCAAGAAGTTCGGAAGTAGAAGTTTAAGCCTTCAGTGGTCCTAAGTACCGAAAAGAGTATAGTGTTTCTCCAAATAGAAATTAAATTAGAATAACAAACCAAAAAAATAAGAATAAGGAAGTCAAGCAAAAGTCTGATTTTTTCCTCATGATGACTGCTTGGATATTTTTTAAAGCAGTAAATATCAAATCCTTCTAAAAACATTTTTGAGTAGTGCTTTTGCTTTGCAGGTGCCCTGAATGCACGTGTAGTCTTCTCTTTGGTAATCTAGCCCTCTGTGGGTACCAAAGGGTTTCCTCCGGATGGAGAGGCTGGCATTAAAGAATGGAGTCGGGCAAGGGCA
>NW_024350319.1:19603586-19868575 GCF_902729225.1 Pteropus medius | reverse complement strand
TCTTAAGTTCATTTGGAAAGGATCAGCCAAAAACTCAAAAAAAAAAAAAATACTTGCAAATACCAAGACACAACAATCCAAACTAATAACTCCAGATATACATCTACCAAAACTTATTTTCCAATATGTTCTATTGAAAAGACTAAGAAAACAGTTTATATCATCTGATTCATACCAAGTCTGTAATTATCAAAAGGTCTCCAGTCTATAAAAAACCTAGTGCATGTTTCAAGGCACTATTTTACACTAGATATTAATGTGTCCAAAACAAAAACCCATTATAATACAGATGGGTTTCCTACTTATGAAATATCATTGTATCTACTTGAGGGAAGAAATGTATACTTGGAAAGATGGGAACATTTGTACCAGCCATGGAGCATCCACAATTTCCAGTATTTTGTTCTGTTTTCAGATGATAACTTTGTTTCTGGGGAAATGTGGTAAATCTCTTGCATTCCATTCTACCTTTTTTTCTAGCTAAGCAAAGAAGGCCAATTTAAAAAAGATTTACTGGTGTGATACTGGTTAATAAGATTATATAGGTTGCAAGTATACAACTATGTATTATATCATCTGTATATTACATTGTGTGTTCACCACCTAAAGTCAAATCTTCTGTCACCACATTCTGGATTTCCTTTACCCTTTTCTCTCTTCTCCTCTCCCCGCTTCCCCTCTGGTAATCACTAAACTGTTGTCTGCATCTATGAGTTTTTATTTGTCTTGTTCGTTTGTTGCTTTCAGTTTTATACCACAAGACCAAATTTAAAAGCATAAAATTAGATGCTTTTTAGTGAAAAAATCAGTAAGTATATCTGTCAAGTAACTAGCTCACTGACCACCTTTCTGTTCTGAGTATGCCAAGCTCAATAATTACATGCTAAATGAATGAATGAAAGAAAAAATTAACCAAATGTCAATGAAAGGTCATAAAGAACAAATAATTTCAAATTAACTTTGTCTCATCGAATCTTACCTTTCTGTGGTATAGTAAGGAATATCAGAGACAGTCTACCTTGACTTCAAAAGTCTTTAACAAAGATGAATATAATAAATGGGAATTTGACAGAAATATTAATCCAGTGACAATTGTGCAGATTCCTTACAGGATGAACCACTGTACCTAAAGAGAGCTAAAGAATGCCAGCGGGGTTTCTCTGTGTTCTTGGTCCTGCCTTAACCTATACTGTTATCAATCATTTGGAAGGAGAAAAATGTTTAGATTGCACAAAGCTGAAAAGATAGCAAATGGGTTGGAGAACAGGATGAGCTATCACAAAGGTCTCCTCTGGCTGAAAAAACACAGGCTAAAACAAAGAGGACATTTAATAGGGATCAGCCTGAAGCCTTGAACTCAATTTAAAATTTCAAGAGTAGAGAGACGGAGTTCCCAACACCTGGCTTAACAGCAGCAGCACCCGTGAAAAAGGTCCAGTTTTTATCACTGACTGTGAGCTTTATCTGGGGCAAAAACATGGCCTGGCTACCGAAGAGCCACTACAAGAACATGCAACAGAATAACATAGCATGATCAGGGAGGGTGAACCGGGGTTACAAAGGCCCTAAAAACAAATCATTTCATTCAAGCTTCTGAGCACTTATGATGTGATAGGCATTACACACAGAGCTAGAGACGGAGGGATAACAGACCACAGGTCTAATGTGGGAGAGAGAAAACCAAGAATTACCACAGAGGATGGGCAGGATGATGGCAGAGGGGCAAACTGTAAGTTATGTGAACAAAGAGAGGTATTTAGTCCATGCATGCGGGTTGAAAAAGGTGCTCCAGAAAAGATAATGCTTGGGGCTGAATGACCCAATCCAGAGGGTGTTGTGAAAAGTAACTGAAATCCAGAGCTTAGCACAGTGCCAGGCACCTAGCAAGTCATAATAACAATGCTGGGTACTACTATTATTAGAATCCATATTATTACTGTTTTATGGTTATTGTAAAAATTGAATGCTCCTTGACGACTTTTCCTTAGAGCAGAACCCCAATTAACAGATGTAGAGAGAATGATGGAAACACAAAAATCACTGTAAGGCAAACACACACTGTATGTAATAATTGTTGCAGCCAAGAATCACTGATGGATGATAAAATTAGTGGGCACAAATATGAGAAACAGAATATTTGCATAATCTCAAAGTATCTCTCCACAAGATGCTTATTACAAAGGGAAACATATTAGCTTTACAGTGGAGAAACCTGACAGACACCCCTCTAACCAAGAGATCAAAGTTAACATCACCAGTCACAAGACTTTGCAACATCATGTGCCTCTGAATATGACTGACTGGGAAGAGTGCGTTACTTCTGTGGTATTCCTACCCCAAACACACAATGCCAACCTGAAAAAAGGAGAAAATACCAGAGAACGCAATTGAAAAACTGCACAAAATAACTGGCCAACATGCTTCGAAAGGGTCAAGGTCACAAAAGACAAAGGAAAACTGAGAAACTACATCATAGAATGGAGGAAGCAGCGCCATGTGGGATCCAGGGCTGGATGCCGAGCCAGAAAAGAACACTAGCAAGGGAGAAAAAGGCAAAATCTGAGTAAGGTCTGCAGATTGGTTCACTGTACACACAACTGTTAGTTTCCTAGTTTCTATAACTGTTGCTACGTAAGACATCAACACTAGGGAAAGCTGGGTGAAGAGTATTTGAGAACGCTCTGTACTATGACTTTTCCTTATGTCTAAAATTATTTCAAAATAAAATGCTGAAATAGTGGGTGTACCTAACCCAGGAGCCAGAGATCCTGTCAGGAGATTAAAGGAGCGAAGAGAGGCTGCCTCATACCTGAATTTCAAATTTTGAGACTGTAAGGCCAAACCCTATTAGGAAGACTGAGTGGAGGACAGAGGGTATACAGAGCCTGGGGCTAGAAATACCAGAAAGCTGGTTCTGACCAAGAAAATGTAGTGAGAAATATTCTGAATCGAAGCATATGTGGGAGATAACTGAACCTGTTTTCTATGACTCAGCTCCAGCGTCAGGAGCATCTATCAAAACACTATTTTGTAACAAGGTGGCCCCCAGGCTCCTAGGGACTCTTTCTTGCAATGCTTTTGAAGTACTGGTGACTTTTTGTTTTTAATAAACTATTTTTAATAGTTTTCAATTTACAGAAAAACTGTGAAGCTCCCACTAAGAGTTACAATATAGCTCATCCTGTTTCCCCCATTATTAATCTCTCACATCAATATTACATTTGTCACAATTAATGAATCAACATTAATACGTTATTATTCATTCAAGTCCACACTTTATGCTGATTTCCTTGTTTCACCTAATGTCCTTTTTCTATGCCACGATACCACATTACATTTAGTTGTCCTGTCTGCAATTTGGAGTTTTGGGGAGGAAATAAAATGCCATTCTCATCACATCAAGAAGAAAGAGACCGTGACTTATTTACTGCTCATCTTAACTTCAACCACCTGGCTGAGGGACTATTTGTTAGGTTTCCTCCTTTCCATTTTGTACTCTTTGGAGGGAAGTCGCTATGCAAACCCCACATTGGCGGAATGGCAAGTTATGATCTACTTCTTTGATGGTGGCGTAAACAAGTAAATCATTTGCAACTTTTCTGCACAGATTTGTCTGTTCTCTCTCATTTACTTATTTACATCAGTATAGAGTCATGAGTATTTATAATTTGGGCTGCAATTCAGTATTTTATTTTTTTGCTCAAATTGTTTCTGCTTTGGCCACTGGGAGCTATCTCAGTTACCTCCTATGCACCTTTGACAAACCTCCCTCACTGCGGGGTTTTGTGAGCACTTCCTTGCTCCAGGTTCATCTTGTAGACCCCCGCCCCAGCCCTAGAATCAGCCATTCTGCAAGGAGTCCTGGTTCTTTATACTAGAGACAGGAATTAGAAACCAAGATCTAGGTGCTGGCATGCTACTGGGGTACTGTTGATAGTAGGTCCTCTCGGCTGATAGAGCAAAGAAAAAGATGTGTGTATACCAACCTGTATGTACACACATATCTACAAATATTTCTATATGTGTCCATCCATATCTATATTAAGCTAAACATGAAGACTGATATCTCCAACTGTAATCTATTACTACATGGATCATTCCTCCCCTTGCTTATCTAAAAACTCCCATTCCAAAGTGAGAAACCAGGCTTCCACCACCCACTATCCATTTACTTAATTATTCAGAGCAGTATACATACAAATAGTGGTTTCAGAATCATTAACCTGTACTTTCACTCTCAGGAGAAATAACTTTTTCAACTAGAGTTAATAAAGTGCTTATGTGCAGAGTCTTTGTCTTTAGTCTTGCAGTCTCCGCTCATTTCCAAAGTTCCTTGGTCAGTACCCTTTCCATCTACTCTCTTCAGTTAGTTAATTTCATACATTTGAAAACAGATTCTTTTGTCATAGTCTGAATTCCATCCTGGGATCCTCCAGTCCCCTAAATGTCATGTATTCTCTGAGGCATTTTTTTTAATAGTTTTTTTTGTTTGTTTGTTTCTCTTTGATGCATCAGACCATCATCTCAGGCTATGGCTAGTCTTAATCTTCTTTAAGAATTTTCTCTTCCACTTCAACTTGTGGCTCCTAATCTGTCATTAGCCAAAAAACTAAGAAGATGAGTTTTGTTAGCATTATAAACAAGAATAAACAGATAATGAATGAGGGCCCGAAATGTTTATCTATGCCCCCTATGGGAAAGCCTTGATCGCCATTGCACAGGGCTCTCTGTCCTGTCCCACATTTTAAATCAATGATATTGTTATAGAAACAGCTTTGATTGTACAAAGCTTAAGAGTATAGCAGATGGAATAGAAAGAGAATTAGCCATAAAAACACCTCAACAGGCTAAAAGATGAGGCAAAACAAAATAGGCTAGATTTAGCAGGGATCAAGTTAAATAATTTAATTCAAAAAATTCCAGAGCACAGATCAGGTGGCTTAAAAGCTACTACATCTATGAGAAAAACTTCAATGTTTTTATAGGTCAGGAGCTTAATATGAGGCAAAGACTTGGCCACCAAACTGTGTACAAAAAAAGTGCCACGTACTAAACCTGATAGGTGCAGGGGAAGCCAGCATGGTGGGCCCTACAAACTCAAAGACTGAGAGTAGCCACATAGGATGTTCTGAATATAAAAATTCCTAACTAAAAGAGGGTCATGGAGGGTCATTCCATCCTAGGCTTGTGGCTCCCTTGACAAAAGTCTTTACCTAAGTGAGTCTATTTTCTTTTTGTATCTAAGATAACACACCTTTGAAATGTCAGACTAATCTTTTCCAGACGCCTCAGGGCTCCAGAGCAGGAGACCACAGAATCCTTCATTGTTATCTTGGTCCCTGTACCATTTCTCTGAGCTGTAAATGTTAATTATTAACTATCCTGTACCTACTAATGTAAAAGAAGTACCTGTCTATGTGTCTGTTTTACTTTTTATCCAATCTCAGAGAACCCCACCCCTGTTTTCTCCCACCCCCTTAATCTACCACCAATGGATTTCATGCAACCCTCCTTACACCTCTTTTGATTCTGATGTATAAAATAGGCTGCAAAACTGCCACTCTACAGAGTATTTTCTCAATCCACTGAGATTTTGCTTCCTGGAAATTGTCATCAGTTTGGCTCAAGTAAACTGATAAAAAATTCTCCCAGGTTTGGACATTTCTTACGTTGACAAAACAAACATTACCAGAAGGACAATGATTGGGATGGGAGGACACACCCCACAAGTCTTTGCACTTAAAAGATCAAGCCTGCTATTTCCATTCAGTTTAGTATTGGACATCAAAGCCCAAATGTGACACTAATAGATGAAGCGGGGCTGGGAAGGGTCTAGAAAAATCAATGCAGCAAGCATTTAGTGAATACTGGGATCTGCAAGGTATTACAAAATGTGCTAGCATCCGGGATGATGATAATGAAAATAATCAGCTTATCACATCCCAAACATTGCTCAAAGGATGTTTTATAGTTTAATTATTTTAATCAGACCTTGCTCCTGGGTGATTGTCCAGATAGCTGAGATTTCCAGATTTCTGCCCAAATGAACATCACTGTATTCATTGATATTTACTCATTCTCCCATATTGTATTGTGTTTTCCCTCATTAAAAAAAAAAAAAATTAAATAAACACCAAATTGCTCTCCACCGTTATTATTTGGCATGGCTTTTTAAAAAGTGACTTTTTGATTATAAAATTAGTAATACTCAACAAAGAAGAAAAAACAAATCAGATAATTTGTTAGCATTCATGGTATTCCCCTCCACTTTCCGCTATGAATAAATTTGTGGTTTTCATTTCACACTGAAGTTATCATACTGCATATGTATATTTGCATTTGACCTGGGTAACCCGATAAGCATTTTCTCATTTACTAAATAGGCTGTGTTACTGTGAATTTATGGGCTGTGAACATACCATATGTTTTGAGATTAAAAAAACAAGGAAAATGTTTCTGCCTCTGCCCCCTTTTAAATCATGTATGGCTAAACGCTTTAGGTTTCTAAAAAATATCCTTGCCCTTGTAAATGAATGCTAATAGGAAAAAAGCAGCAGCTTCTTAATTGCTATTATGATTTAAGAAGCACTTTATCTGAGTGGATAGGAGAAATTTTACTGAGTATACTAAGTAGATTACAGAGGTACCAGACCCTTTTTCCACTAGTTAAAACCTTTAAGAAGAAACTTAGACAAAAAAGGAAACCCTAAATGTGACTGTTACACATTACCGCCCTGTCTGGACCTCTTGAGAAGAGTACCTCCCTGTCTAAGGTAGTCTCTCCCACTCTTCAGAGAGTAGATGAATTTGCAAAGAGAGAAATCTTATGTTATTTAAGTTTCTATTACCTGCCACAGATGAGGCACTAGAATATAGAAAATGGGAGAGAGATTTTCAAAAATTAATGAAATTTATTACAGATGAGGTATGACTTGTAATAGATTCTCTCATGAATATCCTTCTCAACTTCTTACGGAGATAAAGGTATAGTCAGTGAGGTTAAGGATCTCAACAAACCAAAATAATTTTAAGTTGTGAAGACCGAGCTTTAAAATAGCAGTTGTCTGTATGCCCAAGAAACATCTGGTTGTACCGAAAGAAAATTGATGGAAAGGAACCTGGGGAGCAAAGTTAAATGCCTTTTTGCCTGTTCTGCCTTCACAGCCTGTGCTTTGAAGCCATGTTTTCAGGAGCTGAGGTTCCTGAAAGAGACAGACAGCAGACCTCCACACACGAGGCCTTCACTAATGCTTATGCATGATGTATTTATTACATCTAAGGAAAGGGTTAAGGAGAGACAGTAAATACCAGCAACAGCAAAATCTGGATTCTCTGAGGGGTCTAGAAAAATGTTTCTTAGTGCACACAGGACACTTGTTTTTGCCTTCTTGCTTTTTCAAAATCCCCTAACTCAAAAACATCTCCCTCCACATGGTTTAATACTCCGGTACTATCCTTACGAGAATGCAGTGATGCAACTATGAAGGCAATGGATTGCAACACAGTCAGATCTATGATCAAGATAAAAGCAAAATAGAAAACAGAAATATATGTGTCAAGATATAAAGTTCTTCATCATTCTTCAGAAGAAAGATTTCTAGGCCCTGATGTTTCTTTCGTGACTAATGGTTTATGCATACACACATGCATATTTTAAAATATAAACAATGCTGCATGCAGCATTTTAGGCAGGAGAAACAGCATGAGCAAAGGCACAGGGGCAGACTGAGTTCACTCTATGTCTAAGGTTAAGACACCTGCTGTGATTATAGCAAAGAATTTGTACTGAGTAGTCACACAAAATAAAGTTAAAGGGTTAAGGTTTAGCTAAATGTCAGGAAACTGAATTCGAAAGAAACTTTTTTTGTTAGGCAACTGAGCGCAAATTCACAATAACATGAAACAGAGCTATAGAAAGCATAGTCACACCATGATATATGAGATATATGGCGGGTATAACACAGGGTAGGAATATGGGAGAATGAGAGACAGTAGAGTTTGGCTGGGAGGTTGTTGCCATAATTTAGCTGGAGATGAGGTCAAGCACAGTCAATGGGATTGTGGCAGAAAGAGCAAATGTTCTTTCCTCAAAAGGAGAAACATAGGTGGGAACTGTGAGTCTGGATCTGAGGGACAAAGGTGAGGAAAGCTCACTGACGCCAAGATCTGATAGTATACAAACTAAAGGAGCGATGCTTGTTATTAATTATCAGTCATTGCATTTCTTTGGCTCAGGCTGTGTCTGAGAAGTTTTATATAAACCTGATTGCTTTCTACTGTCACGCCAAGTCTGAGAGGAATTATCATGCTAGTTTACAGTGAAGAAGGGGAGACTTAGAGACATTAACTAGCTTGTTGAAGGTTATGTGGCCGAATGAGTTGGGACTCAAACCCATATTTGTCTAACTCCATGGCTCTTATCCATACTAGTGCTTCCCAAGTGTCAAGGCTTGAAAACACAGAAGCAGCCTGCTCGTCTCCATAAATTCTTTCCTAAATTAACACAGTCCCCTATACACACAATACCTACCCTTGCTTCCATTAGTTTACAGTATAACATCATATATATGAATTCTAATATTTGTATGTAAATATATACGACATTTGGGAGCACTAAAGTCTGAACAGATGTTAGGTATTGTTTTTATTATTATGTGGGCATTGTCCTTCAATGACTAATGCCAGGAAATAGAAACTCTCCATTACAGAGTCTATCTTGTTTACAGCCCACTCTAAAGAGGAACTTATTAAGGCTTACTATGAGATCATTTTCCTTTATACCAAGGTATATAGAACACATGCAAAATCTGCGTTCACGCGTTTAGGATTCTTGCAGAAAGGCCCATCTGCAATTTTAGGTACAGGCTGTGGCACGACAGATGCTGTTCCAACAACATGCCCTACTTTCTTTAGCAATGACAAAGGAAAGGTTAACATGAAACACATTCTAAACTAGCTGGTTTGTTTTCCTATAAACTTTACCTTCAAAGTATTAGTAATAATGAGTAAGCAACAAATGGAGCAAAGTAGCCACACTGTCAGGCTCAGATGCCCTTCCTGAGCCGGAGTTAGCAGAAGGTGCCTGTCTGGGCTTGCAGGAAGCAAGTAGCTTTTCTAAAGTCTCTTATGTCTCTGTTGACCGATTCTCAGATTACTAGTGCTGAACAGGATCTGAAGGGTTATTCGACAAAAGAGGTAATTAAGATCCCTAGAGAACACTCAGCGTTCTGCATTTTATGCTCAGTCTTCAACATTCCACTTACACCACTGCTACAAGTTAGATGTTGTGGAGCATACAACAGTATAGCATTAGCCTCTTCTGATTTCCTTTCTTATCTCTCTGCCCAGCTGAAACCCCATGGACAGTGGCCCCAGAGTCCCAGAATCTACAGCCTAGGCCAATGTCTCCAGCAGTATCTGCAGCAGGGGCTTTGTTGAGAGTGCCCTGCACCTCCACCCGCAAAAAGCTCTCTCACCATCTCAGCATAATCTTCCACCTCAGAAAACCCTCCTTCTTCCACTGGTCTCTTTCCCTTACCCTCCAGTCATATTTGGGTCTCTCCCCACTCTAAAAAGAAATCTCTCATATGTTAGTAAAACTGGAAAATCTCCCCCTCCCTCCCTATGTTCATCCTGTAACCCTTTCGATCTCCCCATCACGCTGCTATCAAAGGTAGTTTCTGAAAGTGCTTTCTGAAAAAACCCTTTAAAAACTCTAATGTCTACTAAATTAAGCCTAAACTCACCTGACTGGCAGTAGAAGCCCCTCCATTATCTGCCTCCATCCTATCTCATCTCTCCACATTTCCCCATATGCCCTATACTCATCACCAAACAGAATTCCATGTTGTTCCCTGGGCTTACGGTAGGGCTCAGGCCATTTTTGGTGCTTGGAATGCCTGAGGCCACCTCCTCTCTTCTCATGTGGGACTACTACCTCCCAGGCCTGGCTCTAATGTCACTCTTTATAAAAGAATGCATCTCTATTATAATGAAGTTCATTCCTGTCTTGAAACATGCATTTACATTTGTTCATTAATTCAACCAACATTTATTAAACTCTTGGGCACCAGGTACTAGGCTGGGAATACAAAGACGCTTGGAGTCTGTAATACATACAAAGGATTAAATAGTGAAAAATTTAAACAGCGGTTATGTCCTTCTAAAGGTACTGTGGCTTCTCTTCTCCTGAGAGGACTGTATGGTCTCTGAGGACAGGAAACGAATGCTTTTGGTCAGTATCATCCTCATCACTCAATACATCTGTGGGCTTACAGAACTCTCAAGCAATCTCAATTAAAAAATAAATGTTAATGCATTGTAATTTATCTGCTTATCTTAAGATGATAGACATAATTTTTTTACATCCCCAACAGCCCAGTCCAGAGTATGGTATATAGTTGTCACTCAGTAAATCTGAGGAATGAATGGAAGAAAGAAGCTAACTACTATAACAAAAGGGATGTCTGCCTTGTTTACCTTTGTGTCCCTGGGATTAAGTACAGGGGTTGGCACATAATGGGAACATAACATTTAGCAAATAACCACAGCCACGGTCCTTGAGGAACTTGTCTCTAAACCAACTGCCAGGTTTCTAGTCTCATGTCCCAGCGCACAGCCAAAGGAAGCTCTGTGAACAGAATTATGACAAGAAACGGGAGCCCTGGTTCCAACTCTGTCCTGCTAGGCAGAGCCTTAGCACCAGAACCTCCTAAGACCTTCTTCCATCACCTGGGCAGGGACCTGGATGAACTGATTCCAGACTGAGGCTCCTGAACGGCTCATAGAAAAGCTTAAAGTTATCAGGGCCAACTCCGTCTGTTAGTTCATGGCCAGGGGTACCCTCGCATGGCCTTGCTGCTCTGAGCAAAGGCTCACTGGACCAATGACCACTTCACTCAGTTATCAATTTGGAAATGAAAAGCAGAAGCTAAAAATAAAGATCAGTGAAACTGTTCAAGGTTAATGGGATGGAAACCACAAAGAATTCATGCCTGAGGGCAGGGCCCATGGTTCCCAGAGCCAGCACATTATCAGCACCTCCAGGTCAGCACTTTGTAACCTCTCCCGTGCCTCTTCTCAGAACTGCTCTAGTATCTGTGTCTTGGAGGACACAACTCAGTGCTTCACATGCGCCTCCACCTCATGTGGTTTCAAATTCTTTCTTGAATAAGGTGGGGTCCAGGTGCAGTTTCATGTAAATAAATCTTATTTCCCTGACAGAAAGGAATGTTCTCAAAAGTGGAGGGTGGTCTGGGGTCTAAATACGAACTGCACTGTGTTTAGGTAAAAAAAAAAAGTGGTCAGCATTTATAAATTGGAAGACTGCATATTAAAATCCTGACTATTTTTTTTAAACTGGAAGATCTAGCAGCCTAAGATCTACATACCCATGGTAATAACCACATGGCTGTGTGACCCACTGTCAGGACCATGTGCCTGTCACTCAACCAAGGTCACCAACCACTCCTTATCCTTTTGATAAGAAAAAAATGCTTACTTGCCTGGCCTGTGACTACCTGAGATTGGAAACCATATTTTTCTAGTCATCCCAAGTGAACATCAGCCCATCATCCCTGAGTCCACTCCTTCTCCTCGCTCCCTACATCTCATCAATAGGAAGGTCTGCTTATTTTTTAAACATTTCTGAAACTTCTAATTTTCCAAATCACTCTCTGGTATTCACTCTTAGTAATCTGTTAATCTCGCTGGAACAAAATTCCACTGATCTGACACCTTTTCACTGTCACTGAGATACCTCATGCCCTCTTTTTCCACATGCCTTCTCTTATAAAAACACTTCCTTCCTTCCTTCCAACTCAGCACACCTTGCCTCTCTTTCTTTCTTCATTCTACTCATCTGGCAAATCATAGTTCTTGCTCTAAATCTAAATCTCTGCCTACTCTGCACCTGCACCTGGGCTGTACGGAGAAAAATACATCATCGCACTGATGAACAAGTTTCATTTAAATTCATGACCACTGAATTTTCAAGTTCAGCCTGGCAATCCCACTCTAATTCCCTAGTCCATCATCCTTCCCCTTTCCTAGACAATTATTTCATACGTTCTCCTCTCTTTAGAAATCCCTTCTTCATCTGTAGGTGAAAGACCTTTGCTTTATATTTTGCTAAGTAAAAAGAAGTAATCAAAGAATTCCCACATGCTAAGCTTGTCTACTTTTATCAACCTTCCTGCATTGATACCTGTACCCTCCCTTTCCTTCTGTTTGTGTGAATGAACTATCTGCCCCCAACTAAAGCAACTCCTGCATCTGTACTGTATACTAGATCTGCCATCCTACCGCTTCTCTAACTTCTGCACCATCATTTCTCCAGCAGTTGTTTCTCTCCCTCCTGCATCACCATCTTCCCCTTGCTGCTGGGCTGTACCTGTCAGCAAAATGCATGCTATAATTTTCTCCGTCTTAAAAAGAAAAAAGCGAAAAAAAAAAAACAAAACCCTTATTCACCTCACATCCTCCTCCAGGTTCTATTTTACTCCTCTGCCCCCCTTTGTAGAAAAATTCTTTAAAAGACATGTCTACACTCATTCCCAATCTCTCAAAAGCCAATTAATCAGGCTTTCGTCTATCTCACTCCATCAGAATACTCCACTCCAGCTACCCAGGCCTCTGCACTGATCCTCGAATACATCAAGCATTCTTCTGTCTCGGAGCCTTTGCTTACGGTGTCCTTCTGCTCCACACACTCTTCCCTGAACTACATGTACATGGCTTCTGCCACCGCTTCCACCAGGCTTCCCCGATGCCCCTCTCACACACACATCTTGACACAAGGCCTAGTCCCCTTTTTGCACTTTATTTTTCTCTCTAGCCCTTATTGCCACATGACATATTCTAAATTTGTTCGTTATCCATCTTTCTCCCCTCTCACTGGCTTTCTCATGATTAAGTTTTCAATGTGATGTCTATAGGCTTTTATTCTCTATGACCTGTGGATATTCTAAGATCACAGAATACTCCTGGATTATCCAGAGGCTGATAATTCAAAAAACATAATTTGCACTCTTTAGCAGTATCTTTTCTGGGAGGCGAGGGGCATGTCTGCAGCTCTCGGACAGGTGGCTAAGAAAGCTGCTAGGGGGCACGTTAGGTGAGTCACTCCAACACAATAAAATCAGTGCAGGTCTCCAGATATCCTGCTGCGTGGGGGGTTATGCATACAGAAACGTGCCACTTTTAAAATCACATCAAAGTACGTGCTTAGCATAAAACTCTATTCAATCCGATGCTTTTAAACAATGTTTTCAAGATCAATTCATAATCATTCAGGTGCTAAAGTCATCTGTGGACACAGCCATAAAATTTCTTTTTCCCAAATTACTCAAAGCTTTAATCACTATAGTATATTCAAACCACTGCTTGGCTAAAATGATACCATCATTTCTTTATGAATTATCCAGGGAGGAGATAAATAAAAAAGTATTATACTTTGAAAAAAACTATTCCATCAAATGGCTCTGCTGTTATTTTTAACAGTTGAAAAAGAAGTCATTTTGGAAATCTCACCTGTGGAAATACGCCAAAACCTAGCAAAAAGAAAAAACACATAGGCACGTTATAATCAGGATTACAGATGACAGCATATTGCATTACTGTAAAGCACTGCACATAACCTGATTTTCCAACCATTAAAAAAATGGCGTGACTACTAAATGGAATATTGTATAGTTGTATAATACTGATGGTTTTATATTAATTTGAAAAAATGTACATCTCAAATGGTCTGTGTATCACAACTTTACATGTTAAGAGACACAGAAAGATATCAAGATGTTAACAGTGATTATGCTAAGGTATTTTCTTTTCTCTATTTCTCAAAATTTATCATATTGCCTTTATAATTTAAATGTGTAACTTAAATTTTTAAATGAAAAAAATGAAGACAACTTTGACACATGCATATAAACACATAAAGGTTCAATTCCACATGCTATTTTGTGAACTACTAGGTCTTGAGACGTGAATCCACATTCTGTTTCAAGTTTCCAGTCATTCCTAACTTCCTCTTTGGTTTCAGGCAATCTCTACTTAATTGTTCTGTTTT
Organism: Pteropus medius; assembly: GCF_902729225.1. Classification (NCBI taxonomy): domain Eukaryota; kingdom Metazoa; phylum Chordata; class Mammalia; order Chiroptera; family Pteropodidae; genus Pteropus; species Pteropus medius. Next base: position 19,854,507 of record NW_024350319.1, on the reverse strand, counting down.
CATGGCCAAGTAGTTTAGATTTCTCTAAATTACAATTAAAAAAAAAATATATATATATATAGACGGTAACAGAAACGTATCTCTTCCAACAGACTAAATATATACAAATATCTATCACTATCATTTTATGTGAGTCCAAAGAATATCTATTTCCTTTACCTCCCTCATGTTTTTAATTATGAAAGAATGATGTACACATTTTACAAACGCAAAGACTGAGAAATGAAGTGAGTGGTCACTGTCTCACTAAAAATTTCACAGTATATCTACAATTTTGGAAGAAGTTGGAATAATTTTGTTAAAATACAAATTCACCATTTATTCAACAAATATTTAGATGTCGCTAGTGTAAGGCATCGAGTGATAAGGTATGTACACTTGTAAATATCACTAGGCAAGTCAAATGGGGATGTGACTCAACCTTATTATTGAACTGTGTGTTCTCACCAACTGGCAGAGTGCATGTTGTGACGCATATCCCTGCTCAATTAATGTCAGCTGAGTAGAACACTGGGTGAAAAATGTCACAAGAGATATAAAGAACAATAAAGGAAGGAGAAATCTGTTTGGACTAGGAGGATTAGGGGTAGAGATGGAGCTGGAAATAAGAAGCAGCCCAAGATAGGCAGGTGAGAAGGAGAGAGTCAAACTGCAACAGTTGGAGCCAGTGGGTAAGAACCTGCTTTTCATTCTGTAGGAGATGGAGTGCCATTGAAGATCTTTAAACAATGACATGATACATGTTATTCTTGAAAAAATTAGTCAGACATTACACACTTAAGATAGCAAGTATGGAAATCAGTTCAGGGACTATTGCAACAGTCCTCTCAAGAAGAAATAAGGTGCTAAACACAGGAGGTTGAAGGGGGATAGAAAGGACATAAAATATATATGACACCAAGCCTGGAACTACCACATACTCATGGGGTAATATTATTGCTCCTCATGTTATGGATGAAGAGACTAAGTCCACAAAGCACACTCAGAAAGTGGTAGGAAAAAAAAGAAGAAGGAAAAAAAGGAACTCAGGTCTCTTAACTACTAGTCCTGCATTTTTTTTCTGGTTTATGACAAATGTTCAAACTTAATGAGATTTTTCTGTATTACAGTCTAGAACTGGAATCTAAAGCTCATCACTCCTATGTCAATATATCTTGCCTGAAACACTTTGCCTCTGATGGTCCCAGAAGTGACTCTGGAAAGTCATCTTTTCCATTTGGATTAGATAATCTAACTCTGATATGCCTTTCCCATCTCTTACCCAGTCTCCTGTCCCCACAAACCCTATATTCAGCAACACCAGACTACTCAACATTCCCTCCTTCACACACACATCCTGAACACATTCTTTCATTACCCCTAACCAACATCCTTATCTGCAGAATGAGGGTAACAGTACCAAACCTCGCAGACATGCAAAGCACATAAAAAAATGTCTTACATACAGCAGATACCAAGTAAATGCTAATTATACCTGCCCTTTGCAACCTTATCTGTCTTTTAAAGTTCAGTCCACAACAACTCCCTGATTGCTCCAGGAATAATTACATGGCTCCCTTTTCGCATTTTTTTCCTTTATAATTTGATTCTGATATTTTTCTTAGGCTCATGTTTATCCTGGCTAAAGTACATATGTCTAATCCTCCAACTAGACTGCAACAGCAGTATTACATTTATATTTTTATCCTCCATAAGGCTAGATAGGAATAGATCACAAGTAAATAACTGCTGAATTCATTCATGTATGCTCTATCAGTAAACTGTTTTAAAATGAATTCGCAAGGAAGATGATTATACAACGCATGTCATTAGAAGAAATGTATGTATTAGAGTACCACACTTGATAAGTTAGTCTCATTCACCTATGGTTTAGGAAAAAGAAATAATTCCTTGCACACAACACTATACATAAGGTAACATCACAGATTTAATAAGAAAATATTTACTTCTGTTGTAAGATTTTGGAAGTATACACTATCACAGCATACAGTACCATGTCATCTAGCTACCTGTCTATTTCTACATCCCTAACAGAATCATCCGATTGAGCACATCCAAGGTCTGTTAGCAGCACACTATGGGCCAGCTCTGATGCTTAACAAATGTTTCCTTACACTGAGCCTAAGTCAGTCTTCTTAACTTCTATCCATTAATTCTAGCTCTGAAATATACGTTAATAAGGTTTCTATCACAAAGAAATGTATAATTGGAACCACAGTCTTCACATTTGCAAGCTGTATCCTCTCTCTACAGTTCATACAAAAGGAGAGAAAAAAATACTGAATTTCTAGCAGGAGAAAAGTTTTTATTGCTTACTTTATTTTAGCTGAGTGATACGAATGGGTGTCAATGGGCTGTAGATAAATGTGTTGGAAGAGCAGTAGATAAGTCTAGCAGGCAAATGCAGTGGGCAGATAGAAGCCAGAGGTACAGAGAAGTGCCCAGGAAAATAGGGCCTGTAGTCAAACAGGTGCACTTATTGGACGACCTAACCCCTCAAGGGTTACATCGTATCAGAGACTTTAATACTTCCATATCCTCTCTCCTTAAGTTAATGACCACAGTTTTAGGTTGTGCAGGGTTTCAAGCTAGAGGATGTTAATAGTTGGCCATTTCCTCATCCTTTCTGCTCCGTATAAAATGAGCCCATGAAAACTTTCAGCAGGTTCAACGCATCTCAGATAGATTCAAACACAATCTAGAATTTGAAAATGAAAAACAAACAGAACACTATGACCTAAAGGATGGGATCACTACTTGCATAATGAAGCAGCCTATGCCATCTGGGCAAGGCTGCCTTATATTATTTCCTTATCAAGGAGTGTTGCAACACAGTCTTACAGATCAAAAAGGCAGCCTTGGAGAGCAACTGTTGAGCCCATAATATCTGCTGAACACTCTGTTGTTCCAGCCTTGGAGAACAGATCTGAGGACTGAAAAGTATTGTTGTATCATTACTGTCTCTAAAACTTAAAAGGAGATTTTTCAAGAGGCTGCATTCATTGGCTTCTGGGAAGTCTTTAAAAGTGATACTGTTCAGCTATGGCAAGTCTATAGCACTGGATTATTAGTACATAATACTGAAGATGAGCAGGTAACAATCACTCAATTTAAAAACCCATCGTGATATCATTCTGAATATTTTTTCTCACTTTTGGATTTCTATTACTGTTATCATTTATACAAATAATTGCAACTCCCACCTCCCAATATGTTTCTGCCGGCCTGCTCACGCTTCTATAAAAGGGAAGACATCAAGCTTACTCATGTTAGGAGATTCTGACACATCTCAAGATAAAATAGCAACATACTTTCTTTCAAATATTAATAGGATTTCTCCAGCTGAGGAACAAGCATTAAGAAACGTTCTGCTTCTAACTGAATATGCCTAAGTTATTTGTGAAGAGTTTCTGCAAAATAATCTGGCCATCTATCGATGTTTACAGTGACCATCAATAAAACCCAGACAATACCATGCCACATATGTCACATGCTGGGTTAACTGTAATAAACCTACATGGAAAGATATGAAGCATAGCTGGTCTCTAGATCAGAAACAGGCTACATTAGTTTGGTTAATGTACAAATGATCCTGGAATTCAGAATCCACTTTACTTTAAACTAAGTATTTTTTTCTTTAGAAGGAGAGGGGTTACTTTCCTATACTAGACCATAAAAAAACTTATGAAATGGTAATAAGAGCAGCAAACACAGAGTTTTTACTATGTGCAAGGCACTGTTTAAGCAGTTATAGCTAAACTTCGTAACAATTTTATAAGGTAGGTACTGTTACTATCCCTGTTTTACAAATGAAAAAACTGAAGCAAAGAGAAGCTAAGTAATTTGACCAAGGTCAAAGAACTGACTGAGTGACAAAGCTGGATCCTAACATGGGTAACTCTTAAAAAAAAAATCACAATGGAAAAAAATGAAAATTCTTCTAAAACAAATCCTTTCTAGATGTTCCTTTTCCTAGTCTCTCTTTTCTCAGCGGCCTGAAGTAAACCCTTGCCAGTACTTAACTGATACCCCACAGCCAACCCCGATCTGAAACTTTTGCTCTGGTCCTCCTCAATCTGATACACCAGCCAAATATGGCTATTTAAATTTAAATTAATCTTTAAATTAAATTAATTAAAACTAGATAAAATGAAATTTTCAGTTACTCAGTCACATTACCCACTCATCAAGTGCTCAATACCCAAACTGCAAGTGTCAGTGGCTAGTATATTGGAGAGAGCAGACAGAAACTGTATCATCCTTACAGAAAGGTCTAGTGGACAGCTCAGCCGTCCGACAAACTTTTTTAGTACAGGGCCAAATAGTAAATATTTTAGGCTTTGTAGCAATTACTCAACTCTACCATTGTAGTGCAAAGCAGCCATAGACAATAGATAAACAAATGAATGTGGCTATGTTCCAAAAAAGGCAGCTGTCCCACAGGCCATAGTTTACTAACCCTTTTTCTAGATAACTGGAGTTTTCACTTAGATTTCCCCTTAATTTTTTGATCTCCCACTATCCTGTAACTCATCTTCCTTAACCAGCAGAGAAAAGAACTGTAATAGCAGGATTACAGAATCTCCCTGCATTCTCTATGGGGAGAAACTGGTATCACAGAACTCTCTTTCCTATTTCATCTCTTTCCTCCAACATGAGCAAATGCACACCTTCGAACCCAGGAGCTCTTACAGAGCTCAAAATACAGAGTTTTGAGCCCCATCTGCAAAGATTGATTTACTGGGCCTGAGGTGGAGCCTAGAAATCTGCATGTTAAATGAGTCCCAAAGTGGTTTTAACCCCTGTGGTCTCTGGACCACAGTATGAAAAAGACTGCTAACCTTTTAAACACTGGGTAGGAGAAGGGATGGAGAGTTAGTCAGTAAATTCCCCTTATAAGCTGTTATCCCCAAACCATAGAGAGAAGCAATCGCTTAACCCAAGCAGCCCCAGGAAAGTCCAAGTGACAACTGAGCAGATGAAAGGTCTCAAATGGGTCCAGCAGGAAAGAGCTCTGGGTACCAGTCAGAAAACAGGACACAGGAAACCTTTCTTTTTTTTAAAAAAAGGGAAATTGATTATTTGGCTCGCACTTTACAAATTAGTCACTTTGCTTCCATGGGTTTCATAAGAACTCTTTAGTAAACTTTTCACTGTGGATTTTATGTGGTCGATGTGTTTTGCGATATATGGTAATATCCTCCTAGAATTAGAATTTGTCATCTTATTGAAAAATAAAAATTGTATCACTATTCTGAAACACAAACAAAAAACAACAAAAACCCTAAGTGAAGAGTGTATACTGTGGCCCAGAAGACCCTAGGTGATCTGCCACCTCCCTGTACCCATGCCTCAACAGTCTCTTCTGCTCTGCCTTGATCCCTCACTCAATTCTGCCAGGGTGTCTCTTCCTTGACCATAAAATTGCCTTAAGACATTTGCACTTAGGTTTCCTCTGCCCAGAATGATTCTTCTCCTGATATTCCACCTGGCTTGTACCAACACTTCCTTTAGGCTTTCTAAGGAGAAAGGCCTTCTCTGACCACTAACACCCCCTTCTCCTGTTGCTTCGTCTCCTTATCCTGCACTTATTACACAATAGCTAACAGATGTCCACAAAATGTATGCTTATCAGCCTCATCCTCTGTTTGGTCTCCTTGAGGATAAGGACTTTGTTAGGTTTGCTATTGTATTTCTAAATAATATATAGTAAATGATTAAATGAATATATGAATAAACATTCTCAGTAACCAGTTCAGCCAGCCTCCATTCTACCAGCCTCTTAACAACTTCTGACTATTGCTTAGCAGCAATCCCCAATCTTTTTGGCACCAGGGACCGGTGCTCCTATGAGATTCTAATGCCTGATGATCTGAGGTAGAGCTGAAGTGGTGATGCTAGCTCTGGGGAGTGGCTGCAAATACAGACAAAGCTTTGCTCACTCGCCCGCTGCTCACCTCCTGCTCTGTGGCCCTGTTCCTAACAGGCGACAGACCAGTCCTGGTCAGCAGCCTGGGAAATGGGGACTCCTGGCTTAAGGCATTATCCATATTTTTACCAAGGAACAGCAATGACAACCTTTTAAATGCCAATTTTGGCTACAAGTCAAATTAAACATCTACACTTCATATCACTGCATACTTCATCAGCCCGATATGATATGGCATCCAATATCAGTACATCCTGAGTAAAGAGGAATACAAACAAATGGCAACACGTGGACATGTGGCCCTAATCTTTACTGAGCACAGACTTTTTTTTGAGGTGATAAAGTCACTGCAATATAACAGTAATCCTCATTACTCTTAATATCCAAGTATAATACGTTTCTCAATAAACAAAAAGTAGTTTCATACTTCTGAAGGAACAATGAAGGAAAACAGATTCATCACCAAGGGGGTCATATATGATCCAATTCTCATCCTGTTACAGATGAGAAAATTGAGACTCAAATAAATTAAAAGATCTGTCCAAAGCTACACAGCTAGTTTTTGGAAGAGCCAGAGCTAAACCCCTGGTATCCTGTCTCTCAATCCAGAGTCCTGCATTTACAAGCTTGATAATCTATGTAAACTGGGACCTTTTCCTCCTACTTTTCCCCTCTAATGATCTTTTCGATTTTCTGTAGAGGAAAATGAGTCATTAAACAAAGTACCCACAGACCTTTTGATCGTTAAGGGCTCCATAAATATTTGAGTGAACCGAACCAAATCTGGATATGACTTCTCCTCCTAAGAAGCAAATGTTTAATACTTAAGACTATCTCATTCGTGATTTTTGGTTCCCATAGTGATAAATAACATTTACTGCTCCATGTGGTCTGGCTTACATCTATGAACAAGCATTTCCTGATGAATGGCAACTCCCGCAAGATATAATTTCCCAAATACTTTAGACAGCTGATGAGGAAAAAGCATTCCCCATAGAAAAGATTAATAACCGATTAGGTCATTCAGCATTGAAAGGCACTCTAGGTTTACTATAATATAGCTGATACTCTGCCTTTATAAATGTGCTTTAGGAACGTAAGGGTAAACATTTGGGCTTTATAAACAAACTTGACAGCATTATAAAATTTAAGATTCGAAGATTCATGCCATAAATTTGATTCAATAGTTTAAATCAAGATAGTTTTCAATTATACATAATGACAAAGATGTATTTCATATTTCATTTCTTCAACAGTTAGTTTTAGCTTCCCGGGAGAGTCCTGTTTTATAAGATAGTGACACCCCCCCCCCCACCATAAACAGCATATTTGGAACATAACAATTATGCCAGTCCATTTTGAACATAAACATGGAGCGATGTACAAAGAGAAACCATGGAAAGGAGCCATGGGCTTCAATAATCACCTAGTCTTTTCACCGCTTCCAGCTGCCTTTTGTGTGGGGTAGTTTAGTGTTTCTGTAAGAATTAAACTTATCAAAAACATTTAAGGTATTAGGACTTTAAAAATACAAGAGGAGCCTAAGAAGGGTGTATATGCAATTATACATTTAGAAATATTTTTTCTTTCTCCTAGCATCCTCTTCCCAGCAGGCTATATCATAGAAACTGGTTTTGATCTCTTTCCTATTTTGTGTTGACAGATTTCAAGGGTTAAGTTAGAGGGAAGGGGTCAAATATTTTTCAAAATATTTGAAAAATATGTATGATACGTATGATTACAGAAGCCTGTACACACCGTTTCTAAAGACACTTCAACAAAATTGCCTTTGGTGAGAATGAGACAACTGTTCACAGTCTGGACAGAATAAGTAAATCTCAAAGCCTGGTTGTAATACTGCTTAAAAAATCTATCTTTATTTATCTCAGGTCATGAACTCTTTCCACCTACAATTCCCTAAATTCTATTCCAATTTCAACTGCATACTAATCCTCTCTCAAATTTGTGGAAATTAAGTAAAATATTTTAAATTAAGAGTTAAGTCTCTTAAAAATATTTATTCATGCAAACTTTGCACAAACATCATAAGCACTTACATACCTTGCACAGTGCAGGAGGTAGAGGGGTAAAGGGCCTGTGGTTATGAGTATTCGTCCAGAAAGTGAGGGGTAGAGTTAGGGGAGATAACAAAAACAGACCAGCATTCAATTTAGGGATATGCAGTTGCATTAAGTAAGCAGACAGAACTCAGAGGAAAGTTAAAGAGCTAAATACATAATACTATTTGGTTTCTTCAAAAGACAGCATAGAGTAAGCCCCTGACATAACTGGATATATTTCTCATAATATGGCTCTCATTATGGAAATTCTCTCAGAGACGTGGAATGAAGAAGCCAAAATTGGGGAAAGCAGAACAGATTGCTAATGTGTTTGGTACAGAATATGATTGGCTTGGTTCATGTCTTACTTCCTCTGTGACAAACAACAAAGTCCTGGTCACTACAGAGGAAGGACCCCATAAAGAGTAAAAAAGGCATCAGCAGCTAACTAAATGCCTCTATTCCCCACAGCACCAGGCAGTTTCAAACAGCATGCCTTGGCAATGAGTATCTTAGTGTGGCATGGATATGCAAATTGTTTGGTCTGGAATGCACAGTTCTGAAAGCAACTATCAGAACACTTCCTATGTTCCACTTCCAGATAATAAGGCTAGTCATCATGCACCCAGGCCAACTCAATTCAATGAACACTTAGCATAAAAGCGCCATGTAGTTAGCACCATGCTAGTTACTGTCAGTAGACAATATACATCGAAATCATATTTGTTCCTAAAGAATTTGCATCTAAGGTAGAGACCAAATATATTATTAGAAAAGTGATTACATATAGACCTAAGTCATATTTCAATTTATGAAATATACATTGAAATTCTGTAAGAGATTGCCAGGTACTGAGGAAGAGATCATTTGAGGAACTGAACTATACTAAGTTGACAGAAATATAATGGCTCCAAATGCTAAATGAAGGTAAAAGCCACAGGTACCCAAAAGGAAAAGTATAGATGTGAGGTAGCATTTGAAAGCAAATAAGCAAATATAAAGATGACAAAACAAAAGTACAACCCCCTCCCCCAAAAAACTCAGTGTTTTCAATGGAGTTTTACTATGAGAAAGAGCCACCCCAGGTACCAAAATAAATCTGACTACCTTCTGTACCAAACAACAGGTAACCAGATACTATGAGTCACCAATGTTTTCTAACTGCAAATCTTCAATTTTATATTGAAGTTGATTAACATAAATCATTATAACGAGATAGTTAAGGCATCTTGTTAGTATTCTTCTAAGTAGCAGAAAGAAACAATAGTGCACATAAAAAAAAAAAAGGAACACTCTGCTATCAGAGACCTAAGAGTAATTATGACCTATGTAAATTAATGTAACTGCAAACGGTCTAAGAACTCAAAGCTTTGAATTCTGTTCAAATATATTTTAAGTCTGAGCGTAAATATATTCTTTAGGAGTGGTGAGATGATATCTCTTGAATATGTGAACCCCAAAAGACCGTAAGTGCAGGCACTTAGAAGAAAGCACTTGTGTGTTTTTAATTAACCATTAATGAGGCTCCAAATACCAATTCAACCCCAGGTAATCATCTACTCACTTTCTTTAACAAAGTACAAAAAAGAAACTCTGTTACAGTGTATTATCCAGGAGATTGTGACACTGACCCCTAGATACACATGAGATAATTTGACTCTGTAAACATAAGACAACTGAAAGAAAAGACCAAAGAAATTCATCACACTAAATGCTTGGGGTGTGTACCTTCTAGCAGTGGCAAATGAACTTTCCTTCACTAGCATTTTATCGGTAAACAAGTTACATAACTTTGCAACCTTGAGGCATGAATGAAACAACACAGGAAGTATCTTCATCATCTACTACTCAATATAGATTACTAAGTATCACATCTCAGAAACGGATTTTGAAGTAGAATTATTAAAGTTCAATTCTGTGCCTCAACTGAAGCTGTGGAGTGTCCTATAGAAAATATCTAAATTTAACTCCTCCAAGAAGGATAAAATGCTGAGAATACTATTAGTCTATTGAGAAAATTATCAAACTCAACTAATGTTCATAAAGCTGAATTGGGAGGAAGACCTAGTTCCAAGTTGTTGCTGCCTACAGTGCCTGTTCCCCTTAAACTAAATCTCTACCTTTTTATTTTATTTTATTTTTACTTTCAAACTCTCTCTCATCCCCTCCGACAATCACCAGTTTGTTCTCTATGAGTCTGTTTTTGTTTTGTTTGTTCATTTCTTTTGTTTCTTAGATTCTGCATATAACTGAAATCATATGGTATTTGTCTTTCTCTGTCTGACTTACTCAGCATAATACCTTCTATCCATCCATGTAAGATTTCATTTTTAATGGCTGAGTAATATTCTATTGTATATATGCACCATAACTTCCTTATCCAATTGTCTATTGATGGGCACTTAGGTTGCTCTATGTCTCAATCTTGAGGAACCTTATAGCCAAGGATGGGATGAACGCTGGGACTTACAACTGTGAAAGCACCTGCATTATCAGACTTAACTCCTCTGGAGATGGGCAGAGTATAAAATGTCTCTCATCTCCTAGTGAAAGAAAGTTGTTTCTTGAGTTTTCCCTTGTAAAAGCTCCTATTTATAATAAAAATTTGCAAAAATATAGTAAAACTTTAGTAAAAAAGTACACATAGTTTAACTAAACACTATCTTACACAATTATTTGAGGCCGAGAGAAACTTTAGGGTTCATCAATTTTCTAGGAAAACTAAAGGACAGGCAAACACAATTTAACTTCTTTTATCTTCTAACTAAATTGACTAAAGCACCCATGATCAAGAGAACCACAAAAGTTCTCAGACCATCTGAGCAAAGCCTTTAACCTAAGTCTACTACTGACTTCTACGTTCTTCACCCCATCTCTACTCCAATCCTACAAGTCTGCAGCAATATGGAACCTTTGCAATGCCTCCCAAACTAGAATTTTAAAGGCCATTCTTCAAGGTCTCTCTCTCTCAACTCTCTCACAGCCGGAAGTTTGCTAAGTCCTAATGGTTTCACCCTAGAAATCTTTCTTTCACATTGTGTCTTTCCTCCCCACTGCCTAAATCTAGGTTTAACCCATTTTCTATTTAGAAAAAAAGAAAAGTGCAGCTCTCAGCGCTAATTTTACATAAACACTCCCTGAGGCTGAAACAAATCTGACTGGTTTTCAATGAGAAAATAAAATATAAAAACTATTTCTAAACAGAAATTATCTCTAATCCTCATGAACAAACGCATACACAAATCAGATCCATCAAATGAATCTCCAGCTAACAACTGTTTGAGAACAATGGTAATTTAACATCAAACATAGGAATGCTACATTTTCTAGGATTTGATATTTTCGGCGATCAAGAATTGCTATATTTTGTAAATGGAAATACCACTACTAAAAATAGAATGCTATAAATAAAATTATGTCATTTGTTTCCAAAGATCATTGATATATTAGAACAATGTGAAAATAATAACAAAAGCGAGATATTTCGTGGCAAACTTTGGGGGTAAGGTTAGGACTATAATTTGCAAATTATCTTGGCGTAAATGCTGCAGCCACATGCACCACTGGAGAGTGTTTTTGGGGGCAAACAGGAAATTGGTTAACCCAAACTGAATTTCCTGACACCTATCTCCAACTACTCCAACCTATCCTCCACAATGCTATCAGCTATATTTCTTCAGAAAAGAAAATCTAGTCATGACTCTCCCTAGGTTATAATGCTGTGATGGTTCTAGATCAAGTCTAACCTTCCCAGGTGTTCACAAAACTGCGACAACCAGGTGCAGCCATGGTTGTGATTCCTGCCACATTCAACTGCACCTGCAGTGAGCAGGCCAAGGAAGCAATGACAAATCTCCATCAAAGTAATACCGAGTCAATATGTACATGTTTCCCAATTCCTGTTGCAGATACTCAGAGGGGTAAGGAAGACGTGCGCGTGTGTGTGTATGTGTGTGTGTGTGTGTGTACTGAGTACTGTGGTTGAGAGCATTGGCTAAAGCCTGGAAACCTCCCAGCCTGCTTCTTTAAAGAAGGGGTACACTGGGAAAGCTACTTAATCATGCTGAGCCTAAATTTTCTTTTCTGTAATATGGGAATAAGAGTAGGACCCGCCTCACTGAAATGCTGTGTCAATTGACACAATATACACTGCTTAGCACAGTGCCTGGCATACAGAGCTCAACAATTAGCTCTTTATTACTGTTAATAGTTGATTTGCCTTATTTGGGAAGGGTGGGAATAAGGAGAGATTTTCTACATAAATTAACCTCACTGGCACCATGGAATTCACATGGGTATATGATGGTAGTTACCAGAAAGATTAGGCAGGCATTTTTAAAGAAATCTGTGTAATCTGAGGAGACCTAAGAGCTTTTAAGAACTTAATGTAGGGATGCTTTATTTTGCAACCCTTTTTACATAACGCAAAGTTCCCTGCAGGGACCATTAGCTTCTAACTCTTAGGTTCTATGATTCTAAATTCTTGGACTGTCTGCTGCAATCGAGGTTACACTTTCTTCAAAACCAGTAGCAAATACTTTGTGCTAGACACCAAACAAAGAACTAGGGTCTAGAAAGATGAAGGCCATTTTTCTGCTTGGTTGTGGTGGTAACTTAGCGCCCTGAAAGGAAATCTCTTACCTTTGGGCCCATCTTCCACTTTCTTTTCTTTCCTTTGCTTATCACAGACAATGACTCCATTTATCAGGTTCCTGAAAATCAAATTGTTCAACTGCTCCTATTTAAATTCTGACCTGCCAGTAGTGCTTAACAATGAGGGCAGCTCTCGCTCTGCCAATTCTTGAAATCATAGGAATTTGAGTCACAATTTGTACCTTTTGAGATCCCCAAAGGGTGTTATTTCCTTCTTAAATTATAACAGAGTCTAGGAAAACTTCGTTTTTAAGAAAAGAAATTTTAATTAAATATCTTCACATGAAAAGATGCTCTACATCATTAGTCATTAGAGAAATACAAATTAAAAATAATGAGATACCACTTCGTCCCTAAGGTGGCTATAATAAAAAGAACAGATAATAACAAGTATTGGCCAGAATGTGGAGAAATTGAAATCTTCGTAAACCACTAAAGGGAATATAACATGATGCAGGAACTTTGGAAAAGTCTGGCAGTTCCTCAAAATGTTAAATATGGATTTACTATATGATCTATCAATTCCATGCCTAGGTATCTACCATGAAAAATGAGAATATGTCCACACAAAAACTTGTACACAAATGTTCATAGTGACATTATACACAACTGTCCAATACTGGAAAACCCAAATGTCCATCAAGCGATGAAAATGTATAAAATCTGGTATATCTAGTTTCAGTTTGCAAGATAAAAATGTTTTGAAGATCTGTTTCACAAAAATGTGAACACTATTGAACGGTAACTTAAAATGTTATCTGGCAGTAAAAATAAATGAAATACTGACACATGCTACAACATGCTAACCTTGAAAACATGCTCAAAGAAGCCAGTCACAAAGGTATACATATTCTATGATTCTATTTATGTTAAATGTCCAGAATAAGCAAATCTAGAGACAGATAGATTATTGTTTCCCAGCAGCTAGGGAGATTGGGAAGAATGGGCAATGGCTTGTAATAGGTATGGCACTTCTTTTCAGGTGAAGAAATATTCTAAAATTGGTAGTGGTGATGGCCGCACAACTCTGTGAGCATACTAAATGCCACTGAATCATATATTCTAAATAGACCAGTTGTATGCTATATGAATTATATCGCAATAAAGCTATCAAAATTATATATGCAAAAAAAGAAATAAATGACTTGCTAGGTCCTTAGACTAAAGCCATGATGTTATGTTTGGCTTAACAAAATGTCTTGAACTTGGGCGGTCTCTGCAAGATTTGCACCACATTTTCCTTTTAATGTTAAGTATAGGAGCTGACATACTTGAAATCTTCACTGCCCTCCCTAGCCATTCCTGCTATATGCTTACCACCCTCCCTCCTCAATAGGTGCTCCATGTTCGAGTGACAAAGGCTGCAGAGTTTCCCCAGTTACCAAAGACAGCCAAAGACTCCTACCAGAACGTGTAAGGCCTCAGTGAGACCCAAAAACAAGGTTTCTCCATCCCTCTCACCATGAAGTGGCTATGGAAGATGCAGGGATAGGCTAGGAGGCTAGAGAGAGGTAGAGAACCAAAGGAATGACCCACAGGAGCCAGACACTTCTCGAAACACAATGATATGACTTTTATATGTTTGTGCATGGTCTCTGGTTGGCTATGAGCGCTATAAGCAAGAGTTTTCAAATGGAGGTCAAAGGATCCTTAAAGGACCACACAGTCAAGAGTCTGTGACTTCTCCAGAATAAGCTTTCAATTTTGTGTTTTCACTTGTGTTAATCTAAAAGAAACTGATATAAATACACGCTGGACCATCTGAATGACTCCATACCAACAGGGCACTGAAGTTTGCATTTAGGATTGCAGGGGCACCAAGCAGTCCTCATCAGCAACTGCACTTGTGATATACTGGCAAAGCAGAGAAGGCAGTGACAAAGGTCAATTTAAGACTATTATCAAGTAAGACTTTGAATTCATAACATCATGAAATAACAGGCAGACGAGTACTGTACTATATTAATTGCTACAGGCTAGTAAGAAAAGGACAGAGGCAAACTTGATATACAATCAGTGTAGTCATATCAAGCGAAGGTCAAATGACATTAAGGCATTCATAATAGTATCTTCATAATGGCACAAAGGTATTACAGAATGAAGGTTTTGTTTTAGCTAGAAAATTACAAAGGCAATAAGAAAAAGTTATGTTCAAGTTGTTTTCAAAATAGTGTGAATGTGTCATTTTGATTTTCTACTAACTTCCTTCAGCAGTCTCTGCATGTACAAGACAGTTACAGCATTAGCAAGAAAATCAGAAACCATTAAAATTGTAATTCAAGGACTGGTACAGTTATGGTCAATGGTCCTGAGATAGGACCAAGCAAGGTCTTCAAGTCCATAATGTACTTCTCAATAAAATGCTTATTTCAAACAAATATTCTTTGCAGTAACATTATCATAAAACTCAAGACTCATGTGAATTAAGTATATATTAGGACCTAAGGCAACAAATTCATACATTTTTAAACAATCTACATAGGTGACTTAGTTTCAGCAAAAGAGCATTCATTGATTATATTAGTATTTTTAATTTAAATTTAACGGTTTTAAAATATCATTTGCATTTTTATTTTTTCAAATGTTTTAATAGTTGCATAAGAGCAATAAGCATAAGGTATATACATCTAATTTCATGTTTGTATATATTTAGAATAATTAAGCAAATTTATGTCAACAAAGGGAGTTTGCTGTAAACTTTTAAAGGAAGTAATACAGCTATGTGTGGTAAGTACTACTACAAGTAATAAAACAAGAATGATTTGAAACATGTTCATTCATTCAAAAAACATCTGCGCTCCTACTGTGTGCTAGACACTAGGATATAGTGGGGAACAAGAAAGACATGTCTAAGACCTCATGGGGCTGGGCATCTATCAGAAAAGACAAGGAAACAAAGAGAAACAAACAGCAGGGGAACTTATTTAGTTTAGGAGTTAAAGGGGGCTTCTTGAAGGATATGATATTTAAGACAAAAGGAAAACATAGGAGTTAGCTAGACAAAAGTGAGGCAGCAGAGCGGGAAAGAGTGTGGTAGGCGTCAGACATACCCTGAAGGTTTGCTGTCATGAAAACAGCAGATTAGAGGAACAGAAACAAGTTCTGTGAGGCTGTAAGTGGTGTGTGTCTGAAGTACAGTGGTAGAAGAGGTAGGGTAACGGGTGAAGATTGCAGATAGAGGCAGGGACTTCCTCTTGCAAGGTCTTGAAGTCTTCTTAAGTAGTTTGGCTTTTAATTCCTTATGAAGGAATTCGGAGGGCAATGAGAAGTCAGTCACTAGACGACTTGACGTAAGTCACTGACATATTGAGTTTTGCTCTGTAAAAACCCCTCAGGCCTCAGTGTGTAGAGAGCACTGGAGGTCAGAGGCAGGGAGCGCAGCTGGAGGCAGCTTCAGCAGTCCAGGCAGGACATGCTGGTAGCCACACTGCAGTTTTGTAGTGGAGCAGAATATTGGAGAGTTTCAAGAGATAGCTTACAATTTAAGAATTTAAGTTTAAGACAGAATTGAGACAACTTGGCAACTGATTGTCGTGGAAAGTAAATAAGAAGAATTTATTATGGAAATGTGCAAGTGGTAGATGGTGCCTTTCACAAGATGAAGAACTGCAAATCCTTGTAAGCTGAGGACCACGTGCCTTCAAAGACTGCTTTATACAGTTGTTTGAATTTTTTTTTTTTTGCAATTTCATACCTCTGCATCTATTATGAAGATTTTTTAAAAAACAAAAAGCAAAAAACTCTACTGCCTTGCATAATCACTCACACCCAGAGGCGGCAATATTCAAAACAAGTCTCTGTTCTTTTTGTTCTTTTTGGAAAGTCTTGGTTCAAAGGCAAAAATCAGAGAACAGACAATTTTCTTCTTTTTTCTTTTTTCAAGATGCCAGAGTGACCAGCCTCCCGGCAGACAAATCTTTTGATCCTTACTATTGACATGTTGCTTCAATGCAAACACAAGAACTACTTAAGACCTTTCTCTGATGGGACTACGGGAAACAGCAGCACAGAGGCTCTCAAGTTTAAGAGGCTCCAGCTCTACACTTTATGCCTCAGAAACGAGGATTTAAGTATCAAAAGACATGGGAACTTAAGTTCAAGAGACCAATGCATGCACCTGGCAGAATTTAACCCCACATTAGACTTCTCCATGAACATTCACAATTTTCTGAGAGCAAACAACTCTAGTAAAATGTTCCCATGACCCACCCTCCCTCACGAATATTTTTAATATTTCAAAAATGCTTAAAAAATGGAACAAAGCAATTAAAAAATCCCAAAGGGTCAGAGCAACCGGAATTAGTTTAAGAATGCATTACACATGAAAGACACTAAGGCTTTATAAACAGGGCATCTTCTTCACACCAAAGTACAAGAAAACAAAGGAAGAATCCAACTAATGCAGGACACAGAAAACATCATATGAAAGAAAATTCATGTCTGGCCTTGTCTATGACAAAAATCTCAAATAAACAAGTGCTTTTTGTGCACTCCCTAAAAGCAAGGAGTAGAAAAAAAGGAAAATCAGAATCATTTTTACTATCTTGAAAATGAGAGACAGAACTTTATCAATATTCCAGGTTATCAGGATTGCTATGGAAAACAGAAGCAGAAGGCCCCGGGGCCACCCGCCCGATTACCTCCACACAGCTCAGCCCACGACCCACTTACAGCTGGCCTGATCTTCATTCTGGCCCTGCCTCTACCTCCTCCTCCAGGTTCACAGAGGGGAAGGCTATTTACATGGGTAATCATTTATTTTCTTTTAGTCAACACTTGTGTTATACTTACTAAGTGCTAGGCATTGTTCTAAATGCTTCACAAATAAGAACCCACTTAATCCTTATAACAACTATAATAAGAAGGAACTATGATTGTTCTTGTTTTACATATGGGTAATTTGCATATGTGAGGCTCTAAAATTTGCCCAAAGTCAAAAAGCTGGTCAGTGATACAGCTGAGATTTGAACCCACTCAATCATCTGACTATGGAGTTTTAAAGGTTATTTTAATTTTCTCCTTTATTTTCTAGACTTACTTATTTCCTTTAAATGAGAATTTATTACTTTTTAATAGCAAAAAACCCCAAAAGACCATTTTTTACTTTGAAACAGCAAACCAAAAAATTAAATAAAAACAAGGCCTCGAGTATTTCATGTATGAAATCAGAGGAATAAATACACCTCATCTGCCAGAAGCTAAGGGGCTAGGCCAGATGATCTTTGAATCATTTGCCACAAGATCTTCAATTCTATGCCTGTTCCCCATTACCCAGGCAGTAAAGGGGACAGAAAATGTAATCAAAGGCAGTGATTACGAACATGTGGCTGGAAAACTGACCTGAGATCGACTTCTAGCTTACAAGCCATACAACCTGGGACAAGCTGCTTACTCCCTGTAAACCTTAGTTTTCTGACCTGGCAAATGGGTATAGTTACACTTATACTCTCCTAGAGTTAACTCATGTCAACCACTCAAAAACACAAAAGTGCCTAGCACAGAGAAAGAGGTCAAAAAATGAACACAGGAGAACTACTGCCCAAATATTTGCCTATTTAATTATTCCTGAGCCAGAGCAATCAAACAAACCAAAGATTTCATAAAATCATCAATAGAGACAAAAGAAAGAATCTGAATGAGAACACAAACTTTTTCATCAATGCCTTAGTGAGCAATAAAGGCTAACAAGGGAGAGATATCTTTGAGCCATAATGAGATGCCTCCCAGGCCCAGAGCCTAGAGTCAGGGTGCTGCACTGGAACCTAAGGGGGAAATGACAGTGTCAGGGGCCACGTCTCCCAGGTTTGCCTTTTGTGAACATGAAAAGCTCTGTTTCAAGGAACAAGCTACTTCACCTCTGTGATTCTTCATTATTTATAAAGGAAAACCACTGAATTGAATGGCAAAGAATCCTTGAAGCTCTAACAACCTGTATTTCTTTAATGGTTTCACCAGATCTCTTTCGCTCATAAAGTATGTGCAAATGAGATTCCCTTACATTTTTAAGTAACATTACTCTGTCAAGCAAGTGGGTCTTCAAAGAGCTTGTGATGAAAAAAATTATTTATGTCACCCCTTTAGTATCCACAGCAATTCCTCAAAGTTATGTTAAATGTGCCTGTTAAAAAGAAATGCTTCTGAACTGCTGGTCCTGATATTATTCCTCTCTCTCAAGCACAACATTTGCAGTTAGGAGCCTGGCTCCAAAACAGAAACTTAAATAGAGGAAAAATTAAATGTTACCAACAGATTTCTACACCCATAAGCCTTTGTATAAAAGGGTTTTTCTTATATCCAACTCCCATTTAGTGCTTTCGTGACCATCGACTACAAAGCAGAAAGTGCTACAGCAGCTTTATCAGGGTGTTTAAGGCAGTCCCTTGTGCCAAATCCAAAGGACGCAGAGGATCCATAGCTGTTCACTGGCTCACCCAGGCATCACGCATTGATGGTAATGCTACTGGAGGAGCTCAGGATACCACTGGAAGGCCCTACGGCACAGGTAGGGAAGATGACAACAAAAGGAGAGAAAATACGGTCTCTAAAAGAATGAATAGGAGGGCAGAAAAAGAACAGGGGTAAAAGAAGAGGGGCATAAGAATGAAAAGCTACAGAATCACAGTCAAGTGTAAGGAATAACTATATCAAGGGCTTTACATACATTAAATTTACATGATAAGCCTCATATCATTTTATCCTCGTTTTAAAGATGAGCAAACCAAGGCTTAGAGAATTTAGCTTACTTTCCTAGGGTCACACACCTACTACATAGCGGGATCAGTGTTTGAATGTGTTTTTCTAGCACAAAACTTGTGACTGAACGGTATATACACACTTTATGACCTCAGAGAGTATCTCTGGCCCACCCCACCGTAGGAGGTTTCAAGTCTCTAACTCTTAGCCAAGGATGAACAGCCTCTCCAGTCCTGGGCCCTAGACAACACCGGCAGTTCAGGTCAGCTCCGCATGGCTTTGAAGGAGTTTTCTTCCTCACCTTAAAAGTCAGTCTGTCTCCCTGCAACTTCCACCTGCCTTTGTCCCAGGAGATCATCACATCTGCAGCACATGAGGGTTCCTGTCAATGCCCCTATCAGTAACTAAAAGGAGGAATGGAAAATGTTAGAAAAATTTTAAGGAAAATCTGAAAAAATTCTGTACTTAAAAAAAAGAAAAAGGACTTGTAAGTTAAGAGTAAAGAGCCTTAGAATTAGTAAACTTACTACAGAGAAGGTTGAAGGTAGGTCTGTCTTTGGTTAGCTATTTCATAGAGGATGATGTATATCTATTTCTACTAAGAAAGGAATCAGAGATGCCTTAAGTTTTAGCATAAAAAAATTAGTTTAAAATATTGATTTGAGATCGGAGAGTGGAGAGGTTTTAATTTATTCCAGAAAAGCTTAAATTATACATTTCCTTTATCTTGAAATGGTTCAGATAAAAGCCTGCCTAAAGTAGATGTGTAAGCCTTTTTTCCCTCGCTCTGATGAAAGATTACTTAGGAATGGAAAGCTCATCTAATGTGTACCTCCAACTTTAAACTAACTACTTGGCTTTTGGGTTCTATCCACAAAGTGGGAATACTACTTGGTAAACTGTATTTTAAGACTGTTGTAAATATGTTGCTTTTTAGCCTTACTGCTACTGCCCCCTAAAATATACAATTTACTCATCTAGAATTATACACTAAAAGGCAGGAAAATTTACTCTAGCAAATATTTAAACCATTTCATATATTTTATGTATTTATAAAATGTATATTAATTAGGCAACCATACATGTTATTTTTTCACAGCTTAATAAATCCACTTTCTATTTTATTATATTGTATATTTGTTATTTTAATACTCAGTGTTTTTAAGGGTAGTGCTAAAACCATTTTTGCAATTTTTAGATTTTCATTTAGCTGTTTACAACCACCTCCTGAAAGCACAGAAAGGGAGGCAGCCTCTTTGTTAGCGCACTGCTGCAATATCTAGATCTCATACTGGGCCACTGGTGGCAGGACTGATCACAAGCTCATTACTTCTTTCAAAGAGTAAATGATTCCAGGAACACACAGAGAGGAACCATCACGAAATAAATGGACGAAAGGCAGACTGAAATTAGCAGCTGCTGACCTTTCCTAAAAGTAGTTATTAAAGCATTATGGTTTACATTTATAAAAGCGAAGATAACCTATTATACTGTGAGTTCTTCTGGGGTAAAATCTTAGGGTTGCAGATAATTGTTCCTGTGTTTAAAATAATAAGAGGATAACTTCTTTCCTCCATTCACAGTTCTTACTCTCAAGCCATTTCTCACTTAAGTAATTTTCACAGCTGAACTTGAGGAGCAAAAAGGTAGCCAGAACGTTACAGACTTTGACAAATTAAAACCAGAGTAAGGGGACCAATGGCAGCAAATCAAAGGCACCAAGGCCAACGCACGTAATGCTTAGTTAAGTGGGTAACATAATAACAACGCTAGAATTTTCATCGTTCCCTCACTATTATCTTCAAGTATCAAGTCATTCATTCAAAAGTTAGTTTTTAAAAAAAGTCAAACTACTTACACTTATTCCCCACACCTACTGAAGACTACTAATTTATACTGTAAATTAAAAAATTCATTAACATTTTAAGCTTATCTTAATAAGCATCAAGGAAACTTGATTTCTGATGTCTCGACTTCTTGTAAAATATGTAACATTAACTTTTTATAAAGAAATCTTATTAAATTTTACTCATAATCTCTTAAATAGCAATTGCTTATACTTTTGATCCCTTCAAAATTTGTATATATTAATAGTTGCAATAATCGATATACCGTGAATAAATTTTTAGCATGTATTTCATATTCTTTTAAATTTTCTTTATATCAAAATGTTTAATTCTATTAGTTTTAAACAGATTATGATTACTACTTCATTTTTTATGCTAAATGATATTTCATAGTTTTAATAATAAAATACAGTAAAATCAAGACCTACAATTTTTCACCTGGAAATAGGAAAAAAATTGGTTTGCTTTTTTAGCCTCTTTTAGAAGACTTAAAAAGCTTCACTTGTCTTTTGTTTACTTGAATGCAGCAGGTAAGCAACAGAAGAGAACTGTCCCAATTTTACAGGCTAACGAACTGTGGTATTTATAAAATTTATGACATTCTTGAAAACACCAGGAAAGTTAGTTGGTAATAAAACCATATTTAAAGAAATCTATATTCATCCATTTGCACTGATCCATGCCACTTTCATAAGCTTTAATTTGGGTTTGGTTTACGTGTACACCCAAATAAATTCGGAAGATATAATCGACATTGAAAGAATAGTAGTAGTAATTTTCTCTAAAATTTCACAAGGGGAAATGACTTCCCTAAAATCCAAACAAACCAATAGCTTCACCTTGGTTACAATTTATTCACTTAAATCATAGACAACACCCCTAATACCCACTTCCCACCCTGACCCAAAAGAGAGCAGGTTTAACACCAGCAAACCAAAGAACTATTACAAGTTTTGTGTGAAAAGCTATACTTTAAACTAGTTTTCAAGTGTTCTTATTATGTTCATTATTTTCTGAAAAACAACTAAAGACATAAAGACGTTGCATGTAGAGGAAAACTTAATTATGCAAAAATAGAGGGGTTTGGTTTACTCTGTATTAAGTGGAAACAAGTCATTCTGAGGGTTCATGATCATTGTGCAAGAAGAGAAGGTAGGTATAAGACAGGAGTTGACAGCTTTCCCAGTGCAACAAAAGGTGCAGCCGACCTGCTTCCTTTTTCCTACCAGTGGAGTGCTGCTGATTGTGGGACAATGCTTATCTCAAAATGGAAGTAGAGAAAGTATAAACTGTAGAACCATGGGAGATTTTCAGTTTGTTTTAATTCTTCTCTCTTCAAAAGGAAAAGAGCCTTTTTGTTTCTGATTATAAAAGTAATACCTACTTGCTATTAAAAAACTAGATAATACGGGAAACTACAAAAAAACAAGTAAAAATCATCTAAAATCCTACCACTCAAAGATAACTACTCTTAAATGTCTTGGTATAATAGCCTTCCTTTCCCTGCCCCCCCCCATGCATACACACCTAAATATGTTTTTTTTGTTGTTTTTTGTTTTTAGAAAGTAAGATAAATTGTAAACTTTAGGGTAACCGCTAAAAATTCTGTAAAGGAAATATAACTTGATATGTTAAAAGAAGAGATAAAATGGAATCATAAACTGTTCACTTAAACCCACAGAAGGCAAACATTTCTGAGAAAGGGGAAAAGAGCAAATGTAGCAAATAGAAAACAGTTACAAACATGGCAGATAGTAATCAAACTATATCAATAATCACTTTAAATGTGAATCATCTAAATATAACAATTCAAAGACACAGACTGTCAGAGAAGATAAAAAAAAAATCAGACCCAAATGTATGTGGTCTACAAGATACCTACTGTAAATGTAAAGAAACAGGTTAAAAATAAAAAGAAATTGATATCATAAGCTGTATACTGTTCTGATGGTCCATTTTCCTACCTGTTCTTGAAAGACAAGTGCAGAAAAAACTAGCCTATTGAGAAATTCTATAAAGTTCTCAATGTATACACATAATTTTTCTAATATATATAAACTCTGCCCAATATTTCAAAATGTTGACCTATTTTACACTATTTGAAGACTACAGAATCGTATGTTATTTGAGCTCACAAATTAAGAGATGAATGCTTTACATATTTCTCCCTAATCTTGTATCTCACAAACAGAAATCCGTCAGCCATAACAGATTACATCTCTCTTTAAAATGGGCTCTCACTCCTTGTTTCTGGAAGTAGAGAAATATTAATAAATGTCCTTATTCCTACCTGAGAATATATGTGTATACATGTGTATATATAGAAAGATAAAATTCCTATAGCAGATTCCTTCCTGAATATATGCAGGTCAATGTTCGACGAGCTACTGAACTTTTCTTATTAGCAGAGCTATGAAATAATTTACTAATCTAGCAAGTTCATGCTTAGATGCTATATGGTTTTTCTCTATTGTTCTTAAATTTAATGGCCAAGGACACTTTCCATTGCAGAATGTATAGCATGCCCACACTGATCAGGGATATCTTGGAAATGGACTCTCCTAGACATACCAGATGGTCAACATTTAGGCTAAAATGATGTTACATATGCCAGAGGTGTGTTTCTGAACTGTAGATATATATACTGGTTCCTCATGTTAATAATAAAACACAACAAACAAACAAACAAACAAAACACCCAAGAGTATTACATTTGATTTTCTGAGGTTAGAAAAAAGGACTGAAAATCTCCCATTTTGTGAGGATGCTGGAATCTTTGATCTCTACTATGGAGTTCACAGTCAGGCTACTTAGTTTATTTTGAGAAAGCAAATCCTTCCTGTTGTTTCTCAGGAAATGGAAGAACACATTTTTAGACTATGTTTTAATTTCACAGTTTAAATGGCTTTAACTTTTTAACTGTTTCACTTTGAAGAATATTTAATTATGTGGAGAAATTAACTTTCAGAAAGAAACTAGAGCAGTGGGGTGGAGAGAATAATATACTCAGACTTCAGCTAAAAGGGTAAATTTTTAGAAAATGTCTCACACAAACTGTTACACCCTGTTTCTTCCTGTGAAGAATTTTCCAAGCCTTAAGTTGTGTAATAGCTTAATGAGGAAAAAAAGGAATGCCCAAGTTTCTCTCAAATATGTAACTGCATAGAGAAAGATTACAGGCTTAATTTTAAAAAGAGTGTCCTACACCACCTGTTTAGGCTTGTTAAATTATTACAGTAATCTCTAGAGCCCCTGTCTGATCTGGATTCACCTTTAAATGCAGCCACACCTCTAAGGCTTTAAGATGTCATCTCTATTCATAATGGGAAGCAGAAACAGTTAAACGGCTCTGAAGAGTAAACCTTTCGGGAAAGCACACACTCAATGAGAAGAGTGATGAAATGCTTCTGTTTCTGATTTCCCTACAGACAAAGAAAATCAAAGTATAGTAAAGGATATGGGAAGGAGGAAAAACTAAGGTAAGCTGATGTAAATATGCATAGCCTTCTCCAACTGCTGAATTATCTTCTACAATGCCACATTTTAAACCAAGAGGGAAAAACAAACCCAGTGAAAATAAAAAGCAATCATACAGGGAAAGAAACAACATAGATGATGTATGCAAAGACCATTGTCACCACCTTTATGAACTTACGCGCTGACATCTCAGGGAGACCTGGCACACAGAAAACCTACCCTGTCTGCGCCTTGCACAACTCCCATCACAGCCCCATGCTCCTGTTCCCAATTTCCTGACTTGCCTCCTTTCTCTCATTACTGGGGATAGCCCAGTAACAGACACTTGGGCATGGTCATCTGCTGTCCTGGACTCATGCTGTCAACTTCCCAGAGGCACTGGCATTAGAGCTTCTCTCAGAAGAACTCATGAATGAATGATAAATGACAAGAATCTAACTACTCTTATTCTTCTGTCCACTTATCTTTGTCTAATAACAAGTCTCACAGAAGTTCTGAGAATTACCAGAGACTGGAGAAGACATTAAGTATAATTTCCTCCACCAAAAAATGAGGAAACTGAGGCTCAAAGACATAAGCTGACTTCCCTGAGGCCATCCTCTGTTAATGGAAGAACTAAGACTAGAACCCAAGTTCCCTAATGCTCAATCTGTTGCTTCCTCTGTCCTACTTTTCCTCCCTTCCCATCCCCCCCACCCCCCACATCCTGAAGCTTCCTTTGAATCACCATCTTAACATTTCAGGCAAGGCCTGTGAATTTTATTTTAAAAGGTCATACATGGTATTCATCTTACTCTATCAACCAGAAAAAAACAAAACAAAGCAAAAAACCCACCATCGGTACCTAATCCCCAGTGACTAGCCCCAACTGGGCCCTCAGTGATGCTCGGCTATTACTCAACCTAAATCAGTAAACTCCTTTTTCCAAGTTAACTGTTACTAACTTTCAAATGTCTTCTCAAGGCCTCCTCACTCTCGGATTTCATCTGCTTCTATTTCACTGAGAAAACACAAGCCATTAGGAATGAACTTTATCGACTGCCCTCCTCTCCTCCTGCACATTCATCTACCATCACACCTATCTTTTTTCTCCTCCTCTCCTGTCCCAAAGGAATAAATGTCCCTATTCCTTCCCAGGACAACCCATTTGAGCATGCCTGCACTCCAGACCTCGTCCACCCTACCTTTTCTGGAACCTTACTCCATTAGTTTTCTACCTTTAGTGCCTCCAGTATTCTCAACTGAAACATAAGCTCCAGTCGCCATTACACACAAAAAGTATTCCTTTATAGACACACGTGTATAAACACATACACACTCCACTCAGTGGTCCCACTTCTTAACTCCTACTTGTTCCTCACCCATGAATCCAGATGCAGGCTTAAGAGCTCTTTTAACCATCAACTGAATATCTAATTGCCAGATCCAATCTTCCATGTCAATCTACCTGACCTTCCTGTGGCCTCAGACAGACTTGACGGCTTTTCCCTATTTACGACCTGGGCAATTTGGCAAATTGCTTACCTAAGCTTTAGATAAATAGCTTTTTTGTAAAAAGCAATGACAATGATTATTTCAGAGGACTATATGAGAGAATATATAGAAACCAAAAACAAACAACAGGTGCTCAATATTACTATCATTTTTGTTTCTGGGCTTTCCTGACCCTCTTTCTCTTTCCTTTTCTTTTTGTCTGCTCAGAATTTGGCCCTCTGGCTATCCCTGTGGGATCTCAACCACATTCATGGCTATAACCATCAGTCTTAGTCACTTTCCAATACATGTCACCAGCCCTGGCTTTTCTCTTGGGGACTAGGCCTCTCAAGATCAGCTGAATATACCACAGGTATCCCAACTTTACTTCAAACCGAACTCACTATTCTCTCTCCAAACTTGCTCCTCTTAAGTTTTCCACCCTAATGACACCTCAGACAATGAATCTTCCTAACAAGAAACGTCAAGAGTCATTTTTCTTCTTCCTCCCTCTTCCTCTCCTCCCACTTTCCATGAAATCAACATTTTTTTCCTCCTAAATGATTCTCAAACCCATCCTCTCTCCTCTCCTCTCTTGATATCATCACCTTAGTTTGTCTTCATTATTTCTACCTGGATTGTTTTAATAGCCACTGGACTTCTCCCTGCTTCCTTTTTACATATCTTAAGATTGAATTTGAACATTTCACCTTTGATGGCTCCACAATTCTCTCAGAAAAAAAGTCCACGCTTCCAGAAGTAGCATGCATGGCCCTAGACAAGGCTGGACCAAGCCTCTGACCCAGGGCACACCTCTAACCTCTTCTCCTCTCTGCTCCAGTCACTCATACTCCATGTTCCTCATGCACTGAGTATTCTAGGCTCTAAACCTGCGATGTTTCCTCTGTTTCTTTCCTCTTCAGCCTGGTAAATAATCCTATCCTATTCCTCCAATATGCAGCACCAAAATCACCTCCTTTATGAATTATTTCCTCACAAACAAGAAAAAAAATCACTTCCTCCTTTGTACCTTACTTGCTATTACTATTTATCGCAACATTTGCTGTAAAGTGCCTCACATTCTAAATTCCAGTTAATGATTCATGTGTCTATCTTCTGAGGTCAGCACTGTGTGGTATTCATTGTATCTTTAGAACTTAGCATAATGACTGCTACACGGCAGGTAGGAGGAAGAGAGATAAGGGAACTAGAATTTAACAGTTTGGAGCTCAGCAAATGTCTGTTGAACAGGTGAAGTATCTTGGTTGTCAATTATATTCAGAATAACTGAATAAGAGAGGGGGCTGGTAAGACAGGTGGAATTGACAGCTGGTGAGATGAGCATGAAGGAACCTGAATGAAAAATGGAAAACATCCTTCCTGATGAAGTCCCCTCCTGAGTATGTAAGTTCAGTTAGGTGAGTAGCTGGGGCTGTTACACTCAAACTCAGGTGAATAACTAATATATCCTGTTTAAAGCACAATAGGGGAACAGTCAACAGCCCAAGGACATTATTCTTATCTGTCTAAGCAGGTTTTGGACTCTATAATATTCTACAGTATAATTTTATCAGACTTTGTGCAAGCTTAGTAAATTTCAGTAAACTACAACCCTCTCCTATATCCATAAAGCACCGTAAGAACTGCAAACAAAATAAATAAAATACAGCCTGTCACCCATGAAATCCCAGAACTGATGGCAAAGGGTAACATCTTTGGCCTAGATGAACCATGTCATACAATATTGATTTTGAGACCACAACTTGTCCCCCACAATTATTTCAAATTTATTTACAATAATAAGCCACGTTATGTATAACATAGTTTCATTCCATTTCACAAATTAAAGAAAAAGTACACTGTATTCCGCACAGGAATGTAAATGCTCACTCATAAAATAAAGGGACCTAAAGCATTCGATGTAACATAAATTGGAAACTGGAGGGGGAATAAGACCCAGTGAATGAGAACAGAGTGGAGAAAAGTAAACTTGGAGAATCCAAGCTGAAACTGGCAATGTTTTCCCATTAATAAAGAGGCATCTATAATTAACAGGCTTTCAAGAGCATTCAGTCATGTATTACGGCATTGCAACTCATAAAACATTCATTCAAAAGCCGTACCAGGAAGGGCACATCTCAGCTCTATACGCACATGCAGAGCACTCACTGAAGAAGAAAGACTCTGAAGTGACACACCCACTGCCCTACATAGATGACCAAGTGTGAAAGGCAGCCATAACTGCTAAAAAATAAATAAGTAAAACTGAGAAGGAAATGTAATGTTAGGAATGTTAAATTAAATTATGTTACTAAATAAATAAATTTTAAAATGTTCCCAGAGAAGTAAACACATTTCTAGGAAATACGTCTGAAGGTGTAAGAGTTAACACAGATGCAAGCAAAAGCAAGAAATCTACCTAAAATAATCTAAAGTATTTTTGAACTTTTAAATTTATATCAATCACGCTAATAAGAGCAAGTCATAAAAATGTACATGTAACAAGGTGAGACATATTTCAAAGCCACAGTAGTTTTAAAAGTGTGTCAATTCCAGGAACACGCAAATACGCCACCCGAACAAAAGAGACATCTCAGAAGATTTATATAAATATGCACTTAACATGCTAGAGGTAGCACTAAAAATCTGTGGAGAAAGAGTAGATTATTTGGTAAATAGTGGTGGGGACTGGCTCACGATTATCAACAGTTTTTTAAAAAATAAAAACAAATTTATGCCTCATATGTTTCATTCCAAATAGTTTTAAAAACCCTAATAAGAGTAAACCTATAAAACTAATAAAGTGAAGAGAGACTATATTGTGAGCCCAGAACAGAAAAAGTTTTCTTAAAGGACTCAAAATTGCAATAATAGCAAAAATTGGTGGGTTCAACTACATCAAAGATTTTTGTTTTTTAATGAAAAGCACCAGAGGCAAAATTATCAGGCAAGTGACACCCTCAGAGAAAACATTCACAATACGTAAGGGTAACAAGAGATTAATCTATAATGCAAGGAATGCTACAAAAACTCTTTTAAGGATTTTTTACAAGAAAAAAGCAAGAGACCTAATGCACAGAAAAGGGGAATTAAATTAAGTAAATGGAGAGATGCTCAACCTCACTTGTAATCAAAAAAGAAAAAAAATTAAACTTTGAGGTACAATAAACATCTATCAGATGGACAAAAATCAAAAAAATTGTTAATAAAAAAAAGGAACCATCATGAAGTACTAGTGGATATATAAACCTGACAATGACCTGCACAGTTCCTAGTAAAATTAGCATGATTATATCCTAATATCCAGCAATACTGCTTTTAGACAACATTGCCTCAAGAAACTCTCACCAATGGATCCACTATACGTAGGCTCCTTAGGAAAAAAAAATGAATACATACTGCATGAAAGCCAAAATTCCTTATAAAAAGGCTGACACTATTATGTCTCTATTCCAATAACATGCCTATTCTCTATTGTTTTAGCTGAATCTTTGTTGAAAAGGTAAAAACAAACAAAATGTTGTCATTTCTTTTCATAAGTGAGGTTAAAAACAGAGAAAGAAGCAGATGTAATGAGGAGAATATTTTCGTGTGCAGACTGACAAACGTGAGTCTGAGTCCATGCCTTAAGCTTGTCCACACAACTTGGGTAAGTTACAATCTCCTGATCAGGGTGATCACTTACTATAAAAATGTCTAATCACTATGTTGAATACCTGAAACTAAGATAATATTGTATGTCAACTGTAATTGAAAAATAAAAATAAATATAATTTTTTTTAAAAAAGACAACCATAAAATAGTTATCTCCGCCTGCTTTAGTTTCGTCACCTATAAAACGGGGATATTACACCCTGAATAACACCAGGAAGAATAGAGATATTCCATTTAAGTGTCTAGCATATATGAGATGTTCAATAGGTAGGAAGTGATTTTTTTTTTTTTTAACCAGAAAAATGAACAGCATGCATTAACTCTAATAGATTTTGGTGCCCTGCCTAAATCATCTTAAATAGAATACCCAAGCCACAGCGACAGGCATAGAAACCAGAGACTGATTCAATATTAACTCACATGTCAGCTTTTCCACTACAGAACCGGAATAAATAATCTCTCCTTCCAAATATTTATTGATAACTGTAAAGGTGAAGGTTGGGAAGCCTCTTTTAGCTTCTGGGAAATGAAGAGAAGGCTGCTGCTCGTGATAGTTGTGACAGTGGTGATTCTGCAACTCGTGTCAGAGTCCTAACTCTACAAACACAAGGAAGGGAAATTCAGAGAAGTCCTAAAGGGAAAATGCTCTTAGAAGAAATCTAGGTATTCACGACTGAGTAACTAACTGCAAAACCTTAAAGCTGACCATGAAAAACAATTCACCCAGAAACCAGAGCAGATCCAGTGTCAGGACTTTACATATCACGTATTTAATATACAACAAAGAAGAAAATTTCTACCTGGGAATCTTTACAAACTGATGGCTAACACACTGTACATTTTACATCACCATTTCAGTATTTTCAACCTGGAGCAGCTGTTTTACTTTAGTCCTGATTTATAACCTGGGGAATTCGGGGTCCTGGCAAAGGTCAGGAGACCGAATCCCTGTCTCACACATATTTCTAACTGCTATTTTACAAATACAGGAAGATGCTGTGGTCATTATTTACAATATATATTCAGTTGAGTGATATTTGTCAGTTTGTCACTAAATATTAGCAATCATCAGAAAAAAGTAAAACTCTAAACAAGTCAGAATCTTTGAAATCTTTGAGTATTAAATAAAACTTCCCTGATTTTTATAAGGGTTGAGAACTGTTGTCTTAAAGCTTACAAGTTCCAATTGAAGATAATTTCTATTTTATAATAGATATGAAGGAAAGAGAGGGTTTTGAAAAAATGAAAATCCTAACACACATTTATCTCCACTCCGCTCTCTCTTGGCCATAAGCTTTGCCTTGGCATTTAACATCAAAGTTAGTTAGTTACCCTTTCATTCTTTGTTCACAAGCTATTTCAACTGTCCAAAATAGACAGAAATGGTAGTTCACTGTGTATTAAGAAAATATACACACATCATTTCATCCTCACTTATAAAAGAAAGATCTCTCACTTTTATCTCTCTTTCTTCCCCCTACCTTCTTTCCCTTCTCCTGATGCTTTGACACAATTCTATAGAGAGGAAATTAGAGATCACTATTGATAGTCCAATTGTTGAAAAGAAAAACAAATATTTTTCTAGCATTTTCTAGTCCAATAAAAACGTACCTCAAATTTTAATTTATATTCTTCCCGATGCAACATAAAACCTTAACTAAAGAGAGCTTCAATGGTAAGCATTACAATGATAAGAAAAATAAACTTACTTCCATCTGAGGAATATTACAAAAATATTTAATATATAACATGTACATGGGTTTGCCCATGTCTTTCTGTAATATCAGCTTTTCAGTGGGTTATCCTGAACTTGGGTGGGGGAGGGGGGGAGCTACGTATGGTAATGGTATGGCATATGTGGTAAGGGAGTATGGGAAGTGTCATATACATCATTTATTAATTTATTATTTCTTTTCTGGGATGTAAACTGTCCTAAGGTT
Source organism: Pteropus medius (assembly GCF_902729225.1). Taxonomy (NCBI): domain Eukaryota; kingdom Metazoa; phylum Chordata; class Mammalia; order Chiroptera; family Pteropodidae; genus Pteropus; species Pteropus medius. The sequence goes on along the minus strand of NW_024350319.1, from coordinate 19,822,781 downwards.
AAACTAGAAATGTATTTTTTTATTATTATAAAAAGTTAAAATATGCTAATCTGACCCTTCGAAAACATATTGTTCACTAAGGCCTGACATAAGACATCTGTAAATTAAAATTTGCCATTAGAATTTTGGCGGCAGAAAAAAAATCACATTGATGCAAACACAGCTAAATCTAGTCAGTAACACAGAGGAAGTGTAAATTTCAAACATGGGAAAAACAAAACAAAAATCCCCCTGAGTTCTGAGTGGAGAGAAGTAGAAAAAGATCTGGAGATTTGGGTAAGGCTGATTTGTCTTTTGGAATAGATAAGGACCATCTGAATCAGCACTGCCATCTCTTACTAAGGCAGCAACTTTCCAGACTACAAAAGAGCCAAGGAGTATAAATTAAAAGACTCTTGTTCAAGTCCCAATACCTCTATTTACTAATATGATTACTGACATTTTATCAACCTAAGTTTCCTCTCTCCATAAAATGGAGTAAGTGAATCCTATTTCGCCAGACTGTTAACAAGAGTAACACATTAGAAATGAGCCAAAGAAAATGTACTCTGTAAACACAAAATGAGAATGTACTCTGTAAACACAAAATGAGAATCTAAAGTCTAGTTACTATTATTATTCCTGGGTTATTAATTAACATTAAATTCCACTAGGGTTGGAGTAAACCCTGTTTCTAAATAGAGAATAGGTCTGAAGGGTCACAAAGGCTGTTCTATTTTATCTTGAAGCAGTGATGGATGCTGAAGGAAGTCCTCAAAGAAATGAATGAACCAGAGTCAGGTACATACCTCCTTATAAAGAGGCAAACTACTATGGTTGTACTAGTCTTTCTAGAATCTCTCTTAATGACTTGTTTTCACTTTTTTTCTCATGATGAATCTGGCATAGAAGAGGCATTAACACAGACATCTCACAATCTCAAATTTAAGAAGCCCATGTCTGTCTAGAAAGCGATGGAATTAACTGCTCAGTTCTCATAGTGTATCTTGGCTATTTACTGCTAACACAATTATTCCAATTATTGATAATATCGCAAATGCTCAAAGCAGCTACATTTTAAAAGAGATTAAAGTTCTGAAGGACTATTGGAATAATGGGTTCTTATCATTCAAATTACCTCCGTACAGCTGACAGAAAAAAAAAAGGGGGAGGAGAGAGTAGTATAGATTTACCAGGCTGCTTGACTACAAAAAATTTTCCTTTCAAAGCAAAAAAATCAATTATGTAGTAAAAATATTTTATTAAAGAATTTTCCAATTAGAATGGTATAGTCAGCATCTGACATCATGAATTTAAATTCTACAGCTAACTCTGATTCCTGAGGAAGTTCGGCGGCCCAGCACACTGAAGGAGCTAAGTGCTTGTAGTACTGTGATTATTCACTTCCCTTCTTGCTATAGAATGAGACCCTTCTTTGCCGAATCTCTCTTTCCTTCCTTCTAGTCATTTGCTCACATCTTTTCTCCAAAACAGAGTAAGACAATGATGCTGGTTCTAACACTGTTCAAACATTTAACCTGAGGCCATACAATCTTCTCATCAAACTGATTCTTCCCAGCCACATCCCACCTCCCTTAGTGACCCTCCACAAGACTGGAGTTTCACCAGGTAGATAAACAAGGTAGGGGAACAAGGCGGCTTTCACTGGGGAGAAGTCAATCTGACAGTCTGCAGAAAGAGAAGCTGCCAGGGAAATGAAGAAGCAAAAAGTCTCTGCATAAAACCCACCTTTTCTCTACTGTTTTATTCTTCACCTATGAACATCTGAGCTGGAGCAAGATATGGATATGAAATTATAGTCTACTTAGTGAATTTCAGAAAAGACATTCTCAATTTTACTCTGATGAAAAATGGAATGTAATGAATAAAGATGTCTGGTTCCTACCTTTAAAAGTACCCTCTGTCTCAGCAAGTAAGCCTGGCTAAGAAACCACAACTGAAGCTAACAAGCCAGACACCAGACTAAACACCTCAGCGCTAGCTGTCCCTCATTCCTGGTCACTACCTTTCCAGTATATGTCTGCATCACTCATCTCCTCAGTTCCTGATGGCCTGGCTCTCCCAAAATAAAAAGTAAAGGGTGGGCTCCTCTACTTCACCCGCTGAAGAGGTGGGATTTCTGAGCCTGGACACCAAAACTCTTGCTCTCCTTTCCACCTTACACTTCACCCACAATTCATGATCTTTCTCTCCCTAGGCCCCCACCACTCACACTCACACCACTCTTAATAACACCCAAGCTTCCCAGAACATTTATGTAGATAACCCCAGGCCAGCGAGGTTGGGAACAAAGAGCCACTGCTTCAGGCAGCAGGAGTAGGCGGAGGCGAGGGTGGAGAGGACAGCTGGGGACTCCGGGAAGCCTCCCCGATACGGGCAGCTCAGCCTGGAAAGCTCCCGCCTCGGGTAAGCGCAAGTAGGTCCCGCCCTGGTTCAGCACCCCGAGCCACCGCGCAGCGACAGAGTTTGGCAGAGACCCTTGGGGGGAAAAGCAGTAAGTGGGGCGCAACCAAGAAAATGCACGCCAAGTCAGGCTGCAGCGCGGAGCTGGAGATCCGCACGCGGGGCGGCGGCCAGTGACAGCCCGGCCCCGGGGCTCCGCGACCCGGCCCCACGCACCTGGACCAGGCGGCCACCCTGCTCCCTCAGGGCGCTCTGCGGGGACTCGGCTTCCGGTGGGCTCCGCAGGCTGGAACCGGCAGCGACGCGGAGACTTCACTCCTCCATCCTGGGACCCGGCAGCACGTTACAGACAGCCGTGCACTTCCTGTTTGAAAACACAGGGGAGAGAAAGAGCAAGAGAGACCCGAGTGTTGGCAGAGTGGAGGGAGGGGCGCAGGCCAGCCGGGAGGGAGGGCCGGGGGGCTGCGGGTTGCATAACCGCCGTCCTCCTCGCCATGGTCGGCACCAGGCGCCCTCCCCGCGGGCGGCGACCCGCCACACCGGCGACCCGCGAGCTGGCTCCCCAGGGCCCGGGCCTCCCCCTGCCGGCGGCCTCGCCGCCAGCCCAGCGTGCTCACAGCCCTTCCGTTTCCAGCCCCTGCCGCGGTTCCCCCTCCCCACATGTACCTAAGTCAGTCGACTACACGCTTCCTCCCAGCGCCCTAACAGTCTGCCTCCGTTTTCCTCCTCCTCTCCACCCCCTGCCCCTGGAAAAAAAAAATCGGCTTTGGGGAAGGTGTAAAGACAAGACCCAGCCTTTCTAGAGAAGTGGAGGCTGGATTTATGCAAAACTTTAAAGTTAACAGCCACATCCCAACATAGCCCTTCCAGCCCCGCAGCTTTAAGAGCGTCAGGATGGGAAATTACTTGTCTTGCGCCTGGCTGACTCAAAAAAGAGAGTGTACATACAGCTGCCAAGAACTGGGGGGGAAAAAGTATTCTGGGTTCCAAGGATGTCTCCCAACTGGGATTCTCACTCTCACAGTCCCCCAATATTTACATATACTAACTCCACAAAAAAAGATAAATCGTGTAGTGCATTCTTCCAGAAAACAATTAAGGACTTCTCGGTGTGTAGCAGTTCCAAAGTTCTGGGCTTATGTTCATTTTGCTACCCTCTTACTTAGATGAACTTCAGAATGGTGTTTAAAAAACAGTAAACGGAAGGTTTAAGAATCTGCCATATTCAGTGTGCCAGCTCTAGGAGTTTGCATATGTGCTCAATACCCCATGTCTGAGCCTCCAGGTGGCCTTCAGGTGTGGAAGGTTTCATCTGTACCCTGCCTGTCCTTGCACACAAATATATCAGGTTACAAGGCATTTACAGGACTGCTTCTGATAAAGTTCCTTTTATCATCAAGCTGATGACTTAAATGAAAGTTACTCATGTCTCGAAACGTGGAGAACAGAGTATAAAGGATGATTATTCTACATAAAAAAGTTAAACTGTGACTGAAGTGGTAAGAAACTGATGGACATTAAGCTCCTAGTCAGTGTCACTTGGCACCTCATTTTAATCTCCCAAGTCTTAACATTTCCCAGCAGATCTGCAAAAGTTCTATTCTCATATTCCCAACTGAGGTAACAGGGTCAGAGAACTTCAGTAACTGTTCCAATGTTTCAGCTAGAAAAAGTGGTCTAATGGAGAATTGAATAACAGGTCTTTCCTAAGTATAAAATCTGGGCCACTGCCTCTACATTCTGCTAATTCTCAAAATAATCATGAATTTGGGTGGAAAATCAAGCCCAACATCCATTTGTGATCCATTCCTTCATCTCAGAATGGTCCTGCACAATTTACATGCTATCACTCTGTAGAAAGCAAGGTTCTTTACCCACCTGAATAATATGCACCTTAATAACTCAAGCAGAGGACACTTTGCTCTTTCCCATTATCTACTACTGGCTCTGTTAGCCTTTTCGGAATTACTCAGTGGCAAAAATTCGAAGTGGCAAAAATTCAAGAGGTTCTAGGATAGCCATTCATATGCCAAGGTACAAAGTTTGTCCAGTTCAGAACTTAATCAGCTGACTAATATTTGTTTCTTGAATTCTTTTTCTCTAACTGGGCCTTTTTAAGAAGGCTAAAAAAAAAAAAAGACACATGTATGGCCTTAATTTTTACTGAAACTGCTGAAATTCTCTCATTTTCCATTCCCTTCTGCTTCAGCACTTAGTCCACACTCACATGTCAGCAGCATACCTGTATTAGCCTCCTGACAAGCCAAGAAACAGTACATATTAGAAGGTGATTAATAATCTTGGCAATGGTGAGACTCCAAACAGTTGCGGAGAGTGAAGGAGAAAGCACTTTTGCCTTGTCTCCAGATAAACTCCACCTCACTAGCCATTCCCCATCACCTCTAAGCCGAAGACTTTGGAGTTACAGAGCATGCAGGTGAAAGGCAAGGGCAGTTTGAGTGTGAAGTCAGGGCCCTCAAGAGTGATAGCAAGAGCTGAGAGGGAAAGAGATGCATTCCCATCCTTCAGGCATACACTGTCTAATGAGGACTTATTGCTAAAAACTTCCCAAGGGTTCTTAACATCCTTTTAAGGTCCAGCTCTGCCTCTGCTACTATCTTTTTCTCTCTCACAGTCCCTGCTTACTCTGGACCTTTCAATTCTTCATCTCTTTTCACAAACTTAATGCTTCTTCCCAAAGCATTGCCATTTCTTTCCCACAAAGTACCTGGTGGGAGAAAAGCAGGAAGAAAGGCATTTACCCCAAAACTTCTCTCACTTCTTTCTCATTTAAAAAACCCTGTCAACAATTACCATGTTTTTAAAAATGCAACTCTATTTTAAAATACCTTTTGGTATTTCTGCCTTCATTTCTGTTACTCATCTTCAAGAGCCTAAAAGGAAAACCTCTGAAGAAAAATAAAGTTCTTAAGAAAAACCAAAGGAAACATGCTTAAATTAACCCGTATGGATCTCGAAGTTTATAGTTTGGATAATATAACACTTCTAAGATTGCATCAGTTCCCAAAATGTTTCCTAACAATCACAAGGCCTAAGCATATAATACTTTCCTATGGATGAGCTATTCTCCTGCCTTTTCTGTGTTTCATGGGGAAGTGTTTCTGCCTCAGCACACACTCACAACCTCACAAGAAGAGAAAAAATATGCTCCTAGGTAGGCACAAATGATACCAAAAAAAAGAAAGAATTGATTTTTGGAAGAATATTGGAGGTTCATTTTGCAAGTCTCCATGCTCTAAGTACAACACACAGTCCATGGATGGAGACAGCAACATTGTGAGAGCCATTTTAGAGGCTCCAAATTAAACGAAGAGAGCTTTTCTAAGGACTAACAGGTGTGGAAAAAGAGATCATGAACTCATATCCAAAGTGATGCTGCTTATCTTCATGTTAGTGGTGGTTAAAAATGTTTGCAACAAGATTTCTCTGTGTGAGGATTCTTGGTCATTATTACAGCTGGATTTTGCAAACAAGAAAATGAAAAACGACAAGAGATTACCTCTCTGTACGAGCAGCCTTCACATCAGTGTCCCTGTCTCTCTGTCTTTACTTCCACGGTAGCATATGCAACAGGCTTTTCTCTGAAGAAGGTCTCTGGCACTCACACTCACCAGTTGGCCTCTCCAAAGCCTGGGCCATGGCTTTCAAGGAAGATGTCTTCAAGAGCCAACTGGCTAGCTTGACTGGCATTTGCCCACAGAGGGTTATTAGGCATCCTCAAGGAGCCAGAGTGTCATTTCCCAAGGCAAGCAAGGGTGAAAAATCTCATTTAAAAAATCTCCCTGCAAGATGGTTCAGGCTCCCTTCTGGACACAGAGTTTCTTAGTTTCGAGCAAGTTGAGATGGAAAACACTGTTTAGAGCACCCTACCACAGGACCTGGAAGACCCAACTACAAGGTAGAAACACAGAGCCAGGGTGGTTCCAGGCCTAAGCCGGTATGTCCCTCAGCTCAGTGCCTCAGTTTCCTCATATGTGGGTGAGTACATATGGTTTGCAAACACACATATGTACTCACCCACACTACACAGAATTACTAACATTTACATAGGACCTTCACACGCCCTGCCTCACTGAATTCTCAGTACTGCCTTTGCAAGGAGAAGTCATCTGTGTTGGAAGAAGCAGTGGAGCTCACAGATGTTAAGTCATTTTCACAAAGCAGTAGGTAATGGAGCTAAAACTCACCCTGGGTCTGTTAATTGAAGAGAAATGAGTAGGTACATTTTGGCTGGGGATTAATTATTCTGTGCTGCGCATCTTTTGCTCAGAAGAATCTCACTTTTAAAACACAACTTGTCATGCTCTCTCTCGAATGCATCATGTTACTTTATCACCTTGCCAAATTTTTGTAAAGTATAAACTGTAAACATGTATTCTGCAGCAGGCCAACTGATTTTAAGCCCTAAGAATATCAGTTGATAAATTAGGTTAAATATGCTCTTGTGCTACAGCTTTATAAAATACTACTTTATAAAATAAGACAATCCACTGGTCAAATTGTGATCCACTGGACAAAATCTTAATATATTTTTTCCAGTTTCCTCTCTCATTCTTTGGTTAGTATGCAAACATATATGTAGAGTGGGCCATACTGACTGCTGTACTGTGATTTAACAAGCATAAATATGAAAAAATAGCAAGAAACCACAAAAGTTTGACTAAATGCAAATACCTGTACACAGGTTAAGAGTATTCAAAATGTTCCTGGCACAGACTGCTAGCAATGATTAACCTTGGGTTATTTACTGACTGTTGATCATGATATGTATTGTGTAGACTAAATACTGTCCTATAACATATTTTTCTTTGGAAGGCGTGTTTTGTCTATTCATCTTCTGTAATGAATATTTCTGCTTATTAAAAAAAATATTTTTAAATCTCTTTGGGTATCCATTTAAAAATAATATATTAAAAACCCAACAACTTAAAAGAATTGGTCCTATCAAATAAATATGATGTTCATTGCTAAGAAAATAATGTTCTTAAAAATATATAGACATCTGTATAATTACATATCTGTAGGGAGCAAAATATATGAATAGGGAATGTCACACATCACTGTCAATTGAATATATCAACTCTCAATTATCTACTATAATGGAATATTAATGAAGGAAAAAAATTTATGAATAATTTAAAGTGGCAAAATTGGATAGTTTGATTTTTTTCACTGGCCTGCAGTGGAATAGCTAAGGCAAACAGCAGGAAAGAGAAAGTGCCTAGCAAATCCAGAAATGTTATTATAAAATTTTGAAAGATTACTCATCAATTTTTAAACTAAACCTAGCAAAACAAACTCCAAACACTTTACGTATATTGACTCAACCTGACAACAACCCTGTGAGACAGAAATAATCATTACCTCCATTTTGCAGATCAGAAGAAAGACACAGAGATACTAAGTCATCTGCCCAAAGTAACACTAATAGCAAATACCAGAACTTGTGCATCCTGGCTGGCCAAGGAGTCTACTTTTAACCAATCCATTTTACTATCACTAGGGAACAACTGGATTGGGCTTGCTTGCTCCAGCATGAAAATTCACAGGGAATATGCCCCTGGATATGGCAGGAGTAGAATGAAAGGCCCAGAGGCTTTCCTTTTTGCAACAAGAATGTAACCACTGGCTGTAGGGAGTCGGGGATACAGAGCCTGCTACATGTTGCTGAATAAATGAATACTGAAAAGAAAGGAAACGATATTTGCAGAATAGAAAAGCCAGGACAAAGGGCTACTTCCTCACCTTGACCAGAATCCTGGACTGAGAGTTTCCAGGACTGTCTGGCTACAACACAACTGAATTAGCAAGGAAAGGGAATGCAATGAACCCTATGTACTTTGATCTTGGTGAAGCATTTGATACAGTTTCCCATGAAGTTGGGATTATTAAATCAACTGAAACTTATGTGGCTACAAGAACCACACAGGAGTTAAGCAGGCTAGAAAGAAAAACACTGGATACATCTACTATGTAAAGAGAAGAACCACAAGGTACAGTATTCAATCTGTATTCATAACTATCAAAAATTATTCGCACTGTTATAATCAAATTTGCACAAAACATTAATTTGGGAGGTGTGAAATGGCAAATGAGAGAGAGCCAGTTGACAGATTAAAGAAAGGTGAAGAAAAACAAATTCAGTTTCATTTTTGTGTTCCCTTTAATTTTCAAGGAGGGGCTAGATGTCCAATGGGTACTAACCGCCTCTAGACCTGAAACGCCAAGACTAAACTAAGTAAAGGAAGCAACAGCACAATAGATATGTTTAAAATTTTAGTCTGAAATTATGTCTGAATTTCAAAAAGCATGATCCTATTATTCCATACACCATCAGTAAAGGTCCATGGGAAATAATACTTCTTTTCGACAAGAAGACTTTGTTAGCAAAACTCAAACGAAGAGACTCAAAGGCAGAATTTAGAGGTCGGATGAAAAAGTCAGTGGTGTATGTATAATCTGGCCCCACTACAAATATGCCGCACAGGCAGAAGGTCATGAGAATGGTTTGCAAACACACGGCAAGATAAAGAACAGAGCAGAAGGAAGAGAAGAGAGCTACAACTTCGACTAACATTATTTTTTTAAGCATAAATTATAATTCCTAATTTCTTTAATGTTGAAAAACCGCTTCTCCCTTTGCCTTCTCAGCAAAAATTATACTTTAGAAGTCAGTAGTTGATTTAGAACTCAAGAAATGGCCTAAATTCAGGCTGACTCCCAGGAAATGTACAAGTCCTTTCATTCCACTCCTAAGAGACTGAAAAACTGAACTGTTTAGCCCTGTAGCCACCATGCCCCAGGCAGTGGACTCTGGAGCTCATGCGCCACAAGAAAGACTGTCAGTGAAGAGACAGTCACCAAGGAAATCCAACATATTCCATTTCCTTCTAAATAAACAAAAGGGAAACAGCACAAAGACATAAAAAATTAGAGCCATACTACATTCTAGATATGAGAAAATTTATGTGAAAATGACATGCTCTGAGATTAATGAATATTCATAGAGAATAAAGAGCAAACTGTAAAACCTAAATAGGCAGATCTTTCCCCAAGTTTGATTACTGGTCCCCTCCCATGTTTTAAAAATCATCCACACAGTGGCAAACCCACAATTAATCTCAGCCAGGACCCCTCACACCCCAATGTCTTAATGCCTATAGGACCTATGCTCCCATCTGACTGTGCTCAGAATCACCTGCAGGGCCTTTTAGACTCAATTTCTCAGGCCCCACCCCAGATCTACAGCAACAGAATCACTGAGGGGCAGGGGGTGGGGGGTTCCCAGTATCTGTATATTTAAGAAACTCCCAGGTGGCCGTAAGGCGCAGCTCGGTTGAGGAATCTCCACTGCAGACATTATACTCCTTCCTTTACTACCACCAGAATCACTAATGTCAGACTAGAGGAAATGATTTCCCTTTTCAAGAACCTTTAATGGGATAACCTTCGAAGGCAATGAAATGAAGTCCAAATTCTTTAGCAGGACACTCCAGGCCCTCTGTGATCTGTCCCAACCTCCTTTTCTGCCCTCATTTCCTCCCACGCCCCTCACTCTATCACACCACCATTCCCCAAACACATTACGTATTTACCCTACAACTCCACACTATCCCACCCTAACGTTCCCTAACCTCTCTCATCTTTTCACTACCAGTCGCCACCTTTCTCATCCTTCAAGGCCATGATCAAGTTATTTTTCTTAGTGAAACCTCTGATCTTTCCAGTCAAAATCAGCCTCTCCTTCCTCTTAAGCAAATGTCTAAAAAATGCTGCGCTGACCTATACTAAGCTGTTTTACACACTATTCTTCCCCTGAAAGCAGGGGTGTATCTTACACATCTTTCATACTGTGTATGAGAGGCAGACCTAGTTTCAAAGTTTAGTGCTTTCAGTTACTTACTAGCACTGTAACTCTTCGTGGGTTATTTGAACACTAAATTGAGCCTCGATTTCATAATCTTTGAAATGGTACCCTGCAAAATGGTGCCTACCTCATGACTGATGTGAGGATACAACACAAGATGTGTTTGGCCCAATGCAGGGTACCTAATATGCACCTAAATGATAGCTAGTTATTATTTATTATTAATTTTTGTTTTCTATCCATCTAGAATGCACTGCAGACACAGTAAGTGCTCAAAAAGCATTTGCTTTCACTGACAAAAAAAAAAAGAAGAAAAAAAAGCAGCAGCAGCATTTGCTTTCAGAGTAATAAGCAGTGATTTCTTAAAGCCCTTTCTCCTTGCCCAATTTTGTTCTGTTATGAAGGGCCTTTCATAATACTTCTATTGAGAAGTCATCTCTTACTCCCTTTTCTTTTCTTCAAAATCAATGTACAAAATTCTAAGGAACAAGCCCTGTCAGTGTCCCTCCTACTCCATCATGCTTTTTTGCTTTGAACTACAGTAACTGCCTGCAGCCACAGTGTCGCTGCCCAGAGAATCGCCTGCTTCACCCTTACAACAAATAGCACTTTGTAGGCAAACTGGAGGAGAGCCCAAAGACGGGGAAAAAAACAAGGAAAAGGGAGTTTGGGCCAGAAACTGAGTCAACACTCACACTATGGTTCCACACTATAATACAGGTAAAGTGAGAACAGGGAAGGAAAAAAGTTCAGATCAATGCATACCTTCCCCAATTCTTCCGAAGCATCCGCCCCCACCACTCGCCCACAGAAAATCACTTCCAAGACTGACACAACACATGCTGGTCCACTCACTGCCTAGCACACGGCTACTAGTGTTAATAAAATATCGTCATATAGAAAAGTTTCTTGTCCTTACCATACCAATCGCATTGCCGTTATTACCCCCTCTATTATTTACACGGGATGAAACTCAAGTCTTGAAAAATTCAAGATCAGTCAATACAAGAGAGTGACAGGACCAGAACTCAAGTGCTCTAAGTTCCAAATCCTTGGCTCTTCCCATGGACCTTTATTAACTATGAAACGTAGTTTTAGAAATGTACTCAGTAGCTCAGCAAATCCACTAGTTGTAAAAGTTTTTGTGCTCTTAGAGACAGTTCTGAAGCCAAGAGTGAGGGCTGTCACAGCAACAAGGCCCTGAATGTAGCCCTTAGAATCATCAGTCCAGTATTTTAGTACAGTGTTCCAGAAAAATCCTTTAGCTTTCTGTTCCTAGATAGAAATTGTCTCCTGACACATGTGTTTGTTCATTTGGCTTGGGAGATATTAAAGAAATATAATTTTCTCCCTTTTTTTATTTCAAACCCTGATCCTGAGTTTACAGCTGAGGTGATGTGGAAAGCAAAAGAAGCTTCTAAAGCAGATTTATGATCCTTGTTGTGATAGAGTACCAGACACAATAATGCCGTCTCGAAAGCACAAATCCTGAAGCCACAACTGCTTGAGTTCATAACACAGCTCTGCCACTTCTAGCTATGTGGCCCGAGTTCTCTGACTGCTTACAGTGACAAGGAAATGCAGAGACACTGGGGAACTGGGCCTTGGTGTCCTCTGCTACAAAATGGGCTGTTGTGAGGAGTAAATGAGCTAACATGTAAAGTGCTCCAAACAGTGCCAAGCACATGCAAGTACAATATAAGTGCTTCCTATTATTATTTGCGGAATAGATCAGTCTCAACAATTGTGTTCTTTTAAAAATGTATTTTATAAGAAGGCTAAAGTAAACTTCTTGTACAATTTGTTAATCCATAATGCCCTAAATCAGCACAAAGATTATTTACGAGTTTCATTTCCTGATAGGATCTTCCAGGATTTCCATCTGTGGACTACAGTCCCTCGAAGAACAAACAGTGGAATTTGAAGAATTTTCCTTCTTCTCAGCAACACTGTAAGCAAATCTGTACCCATCAATACCACAAACCAGCTCCCATGATGAGAAAAAGCAAAGACCCTTATTGCATCAAACTAACTAATGCAGGGGCACAACCTAAGTGTTAAAAATGTAAAGTTACACCAGCCGAGAACAACGTGTTCTGGTCACACAGATGACACAGGGATGACAGTCCTATGGACCGGAATAAAACCTGCTGATGAAGCAAAGGGTTTCTTTCCCAGAAAATACTGACATTCTAGGAACAAAGAGCCATACTTGGGATGATTAAGAGAAAAATGCTTTTAAAAATCCCCTCTCAGGCAAGGAGTCTAGACTCAGCTAGTAACAGAGATCTGCTAAGATAGCATGGCTCTTCTCTTTTAAACAGGGTGTATGTACAACAAATTATACTTAAATGATGGCAGAATTGTCCCCGGAAGAGACAAAACTAAAGATAGGAGCACTAGCAGGGTCACAAGACAGGTCTGAGGGCATCCAGCCAGGGAGAGGGGCTAAAACTCAGCCTGCACTGTTCTCCAAGCAACGTGCCCTGACCAGACAGACGCATCATGCTGCCACTAACTTCATACAAAGGGACTGTGCAGGCCGCTCCCAGTGGTGCTGAGCAACCGTCAGCTCTCCACAAGCGAAACAAGCTGGCGCCCAGAGCCATCTGGAAGCTGGGGACTGCCTTGCATATCCCCTCAGACAATGCTGTGGTTTGGGAGGAAAAAAAAAGTGTTGGTTTGTACTCAAACATAGCCAGCTTTCTACAATGCATTTTCCAGCTTTTGGGGTTCACTTTGATATCAGTTGTTCTAAAGTCTCCCCTTCTTTTCATTCTATAGTCTCCTTTCTGACATGCACCCTTTCTCTTCCTTTTCACTCCAATTCTCCTTTTGCAGAAATCAACGCAGATTAACATGCACACACTAGGAACAGCAAAATAATAGTACTCTGCCCATGTGCATAGATTCTGCACCGATTTTAAAACATTTATCGGGTCATAGATTTCCCTTTCTCATGGACGAACTCCTCTTTGTTCTCCCTCTCTTTCCTATTACTCTCAAATCAACTTTAAGACATAAATAAATCTTCCTTGTCCCTTATCTCCCATGGTAAGTGATCTCTTTCTTCACCTCCAAGTGGTACTTACCCTTCAATCTCTACCACTGGGCCCACCTGCCCCCCAATACTCATACCATCTTCTGCTAGACACTTCATTCTCATACCCCATGTTTCTCCCAGAATCTCTTACTCCTCAGAAAGGACAACACTTGAAATGCATCCATACAAAATTTAAAGGGCGGAAATTGTTACCATTAAACTGATTTTTAAAAATATTGTGCATTTATTCAAATCCCATGCTTTCGTTTACCTGGCCACTAAAGGGCTATCTCTAAGGGCCAAAGCCCACAGGCTGTATCCAGCCCACAAAGCTATTTTGTTTGGTCTGCAGGAAGTATTTAAAATGCTGAGTTAGCCAGTCTCTTAAAATCAGATTTTTATGTCATAATCCAGATTTCCAGCTTACAGTGAAAAATCAGAAGATCTGGCAAGACTGGCCCACATTTCCATATGGCAACAATTGGCTGCTGAATAGATCTGCTCAACAGATCCCTTTGGATGGAACGGAACCTGCATTTTCTAGTTCAGCAAAGGTCAACCCTCACCCCATCAGTCTACTCTGAGATTGAGTACCAGCTGCCATAAATCATCTCACATGAGGCCCACTTCAGGCAGCATTTGATATTTGCCTGAGACCCCTGGGCCATTAACTAGTATCCAACTCTAACTTTCTGTTAGTGCAGAAATTACAGATACGATTATAAAGTTTCTGCTTGGTATATAATTTATCAAGTACAAATAACTTATAAGGAAAAAATTTAGAACTAAGCAAAAAAAAAAAAATTCCATAACAAAAATAAATTTGAAAAGAACTAAGAGAGAGAAGTCTCTCTTCATGTCTGTGTATAGGAAGGGGGCACATTTGCGCAAGCTATGTAACACTGCAGACTATTTCCCAATTTGTACTTTATTACTGGTTAAATGTTAACATGTAAAATAAAACCGTTAAAGTAGAAACTCTAACAGAATAAATCCACTCCACTGAAGTGATTATAGTTGAGCATAATATATCTATAAATAAAACAGACCATAAATATATGATATAAATATATGAGTATTTATTAATTCATTCTTAGGGGATATGAATGTTTTGAATGCACATATTTGTTATAGTATTTATTCACCAAACATTTGGATATAACACCTTGACAAATATTAGCTATGTCTTTATATATTTATGTACAGTAGTTACTGTAGATGAGATCTAATTTAGGAAGAGGGTGCTTAGTGTGTGCTATTACAAGTGGCATTCTATCACTAATTGGTGATAAAAGACAGTAGGGCCAGAGAAAGCACTAAAACAAGTGATTTTAAATTACCCTCTTAATGCTAGCATAAATTTTCACTTAAGTGATGTTATCAACGGGTTGGTATTTTTAAAAACCACTGTGTACTGACGAGAACACCAGCATGGAAGCCTGAAGACCTGGGCATCGCTACATCACTATTCTTCTCAGCTGTGTTCTCACATTTCAGATCTGATCCACAAGTGAGGAGCATGAACTAGATGAGTTGTAAGGTTCCTTTACACTTCAAAATCTGGTTCTTTTTTTTTTTTTAAACAAAAATCTTAACAGGTATTGTGAAATGAATATAAAGAAATCTAAAGAGTATAGTAGATAAGAGAATGGGCTTTGAAATAAACAGGTTTCAAATCTCACCTCTACCACTCGTGAGATATTTTGCAAATCACATAACCTCTCAAGTCTCAGTTATGTCATCTGTAAAGTGGGAAAAAGTCCACCTTCCACTCAGGATTGTTTTGAGGATTAAATGAGAATGTAGGTAAATTCCAGGGCATATGTTTGAGCAATTGGTAGATGCCTCATAGTTATTATTATTAACTTTGGGTATTCCATAAATTGTTTAATTATTTCTTGACCATTAAGTTAAAAAAAAAAAAAATACTAGTTTTATCTGATTAAAAAAAAAAAAAAAAAACCCTGATTTTTAAAAGCTGATTCAGTAGAATTTTAAAATTCCAAAGAATTTTAATTTTTAAACATTTCTTAGAACTGGGTTGCAGATAATCAGTGAAGAGAATTTTGACTGATTGCATTTCATACCAAAAGTGATAGGCATGAATGTGTCCCGTCTATATTGTGTGACATCTGGAGAGGCAGCTTTCTGGTGGTCAACATCCTTCAGAAAGAGAGGTTTTCTTGCACTTCTTTCTTCTCCCTGCTTTGTAAAATGCACTGCAGTGATCGGCTGATGCTGAGATTTAGCTATGGAATTTATGGGTTGCTGGGGAAATGAAGCCTTCTCTGGCAATGCTCCTAATTATTACCAGCAAGCAGAGGAGGAAAGGAAAAACATTTTTTAAGAAATGAAATGTTCATAATGAAATCTAAAATTAATATTTGTGAGCCTTTCCCAATAGCAGGTGTCAAGAAGAGGATACAGACATCTTAAAAACCTCAGAATAGTAGTAGTTCCCAGATTTGTTATTACATAGACAAGTAAAACTTCAAAAACAATACTGTCATAAAATTGTTAGGTTTTAGGTGACCAAGGAATGACACCAAAAAGCAAACCATTGCCATCCTTTCATGCAAGGAAAAAAAATTAACCCCTCAAAGTAGAAAGGATAACCCAAGCTTAAAAACAAAACAAAACAAAACAAAAAACCTGAAAAGTTTGCTGCATTGTCTTGATTTTTATTTTTGCACAGGCTGGTGCAACAGTCATCATGGACCCATTCTGGAAATGACTATCAGTCGGGTCCATCATGCCATCCAGGCCAGGATGCAGTGTCTCATGGAGTCACCAAAGGCCACACTGTGGCACATCCACTGTCTTAGTCATCACCTTCCAAGGATATAGATTTATCCTTAAAGCTCCTTGTTAGTCTTAATAATCAATTGTGTGATTTCATACCCAATGAGATGAGAATAAATCTGTACTGGCTCCATTGTGAGAGATCTGGACAGTCATAAATGTTTCAAGACCTTTTTGAAGACAGTGTCCAGCCTTCATGTACAGCTATGTCAGATGGTGGTTCTCAGCCTTGGTTGCACATCAGAATCACTCGGGGGTGGCAAGGGCTCTTTTCAAACTGAAACTCCACTCTTAGACAGTCTGATTCAATAGGAATGGGCAAGGGTCTAGGCTCATGTAACTTTAAAATAAAGTTGACTATTGAACAATGTGAAGGTTAGGGGTGCCGGCCACCCGTGCAATCGAAAATCCACCTATAAATTGGCCTTCCTCATACGAGGATTCCCAACTTCAGATGGAAACTATGTATTCTCCAGACTGATTCTGATGCCAGCCAGGGTTAAGAAAAACTGGCACCATATTTTTTGCATTCATCTTTAATTTATGTCTTATAAAGTTTTAAGGTATACTTCTTCATGCATTCCTTCAGGCAACACACAAATGAAGGGCCTGCCATATGTGGGACACAGGGAAATCGGTGGAGAACAGGACAGATACATGCCTGCCTTCACCACAAGAGTACTGGAGAGTAGAGACAAGGAAGCAGCAACTGAAATCCTACATTCAGGTTTGCTGGAATTAGGTGACCAATCCAGGTTTCCTCTGTCCCTGCCACAGTGGTTTCATGGCATCAATAACATTTCCCAGCTATCTTCTTTCCTGATGCTAGAAACCCTAATATTTTTATTAGGGAAAAAAAAAATTGCAAGGCCCTATTCTCAAAATGCTTCCATTCTAGCAAAAATATCTATGCTCTCTAGGTGTCATTACGTTGCTAGCTCTGATGTCTTTCCTAAAGATGGGGACCCACACTTTGAACAAAGCACAGTGGAAACTCAACTAAGACTGTATTTCTGTTTTGCTTCCAAAATCTTTTTGATGAAGCTTAACATCTCCTGTCCTTTGTAATCTGCAAAAGTAAGTGGGACATTGTGAAAGTATTTTTGAAGCCCTTCCCTGGGTTTTCCCACCAAAGCACCATCCTATAACAGTTCCGTAACTTCCTTCTTAATATCTGACCTCATATTTGCCCACAAGGACACTCACCTGCAAATTTTCTGATGACTAATATATCCCAGTACGGTTTCCCTGGAGTAAATCCCCATGGGTTAGATATTTCATAATTCCAAAGAGCTTACTGCCATCTGTAAACCTAGAAATTCCACTGTGTCCTCCTTCTTTTGGAGCAATTACGTAAACAAGACTTGAGGGACCTCACTGTTTACACACCTTTAAGCAGAGGAGAAATCTGTATCCTCAGAAATCTTTATTTGTCGCCTTTAAGGCAAGTGGAGTCAAATGCTTCCTCTGTCACATGTGTAAGCTGCAGCTAATACCACCTCCCTGTGCCTTGATTTTCTCATTTATAAAACTCAAGTATTGATCCATCTATAAAATCCTATCTTTCTATTCAAAATGACACGTTGTATCCTTAATCTCAAAATGACTTCACCTTTGATACAGTCTTTGAAAGTATGAAAGAACAATATCTAAAGGTTCTTAAATATCTTCCTCCTCAAGAAATCTCATATATTCACAAAACATCCCTTCTACTCATAGGAATATCCTTCATCTCCAGAGAATACAGACAGGCTTCACACGTGGACCAGTACGGAAGTAAGAACAAGCACACTGTACCATCTGGACAGACAACACACCAGCAAAGGATTGGGGCAGAATAAACATTTATAACAAAGAGGTTGCACGTATAGGCTATGAGATCTGGAATTTTGTTCTAACACTCTCAACACTATTGGATGGCTGCCACCCGAACCAAATAATTTATTTAAATCTAGTTTGTTGGAGAGAGCTAGAATAGTTGGAAAATTTGGCACTAAGTCACCTAGGATTTCTGACCCACAGGCTTCAAAAGACATCTGAGAATGGTAATTTCCTGATGTCTTCTCAATGAAATCTGATAAGTATGAAATTACACAGCAACAAGCTAAAGCCCAGTTCTGGGAAAATAGCTTGTTTCTAAGCCCCAATCCTCTCTCCTTCTCCAAATGTAAAGCTGTCACTAATTATTTTGCGCACACTAGCAAAAAAGAGAAGGAAAAAAAAAGCTTACCCTGAGTGGGAACCAAATTCGCATGTGGTTTTTGCCAGTACCAGTTATCCTGTTTACCTCCTCACAAATTTCAAAAGCAACTCAGATTTGGCAAACTTCAGATTTGCAAAGAACATTAAAAATTCTCTGCTAAATGTCTTAACAGAATTACAAAGATCCCAGAGCACGGAGTACAGATTTCAGAAGTTTGCAACAGATTCAAATAATTTCAAAAGGGCGCCCAATGTGCAAACATTAGCAAGAATTAAATGCAGTGAAGCTTGGCCAAGAACATAGATTTCTCGGAAGCCCCTAACCAAGGGCTAACCAACTCCTGCAATTCACCGCTATCACTCAGCACCCCTACCTTTCAAATTGGACCAGCAATGCCAAACTACTAGGTTTCATGGTGTATTAATATTAGTGACTACATAGCTTTTGGCAAAGCCATTCCACTAGAATCAAGATTTTAAAATCTTAAAAGCCCTAAATAATAAACAGGATAACACTGAACGGGGACAAAAACAAACCATAAGACTTCCACTCAACTTCACCAAAAGAAAAAAAAAAAATCTGCCCAATGAATACAGAATGCAGCAGCTCATACAGGAGTTTTGACTATCTAGGAGTTTTGACTATCCAGGAGTTTTGACTATCCAGAACCTCTAACATTAGTCTGTACTAGGCACTGCCTTTCCCCCCGCCCCCCAAAGGCAGTTTTGTAATTTTAAGCTGCAATAAGTAGATGCTTATGCCCTGGTCTCAGGAAACAGCTGTCATACTGTACTGAGTTGACCAAATCACATCTCAATTACCATGTTCAATTCTAAACACTCATTACTCTCCATGAGATGCTAACAAACTGAGGAGACACCTAGAAATCTTGTCCCATGTAGGACTGTGAAAAGAGCTGGTATTATTGTGCACTGAGAAAAGTTAATTGGTGGGAGGGAGACATCATACTGTCTTTGTACATTCAAAAGGCCACCTTGTGGAAGTTGGTAGTTCCAAAGGAATAGAATGAATGAAAAAAAGTTTCAAGGAGGCAGTCTTCAGCTCAAATAATACTCATACATGCAGTCCAAAGGTATAATGACATGCCTTCAAAAGTACAGCAGGTCCTCGAATAATGTCATTTCATTCAAAGTCGTTTCATTATAACAATGATGACATGCTATAGGAACTTAACTATTAACTTAACTATTACTTAACTTAACTTAACTATTGCTTATATCAATTAGCCTATGGTAAAACAGGCTTTATTATACGTTGTTTTGCTTAAAGTCACAGAACCTATCCAAGATGTTAAGTGAGGACTCATAATAGAGTACTCTGTTCCTTGGGGGAGTTTAAAGAGGCTGCCTAGCAAGTGTAAGAATGCACTAAGTTAGATCAGGGTTGCTCTAAGATTCCAGTTCTGAATCTACGACTCCCCAATATTATTATAGTGCCCTGCTAGCTCATCTGTCACGATCTCTTGAAAATGCCCCTTTCTTATTAGAATTTGCCCAGATCATAACCACATCAGGCCTGAGCACAGCAGAAGTCTCATAGATTGGCTTCCTAACCTCAGTGTCTTTCCTCACATGTCAAGAACCAACTCCTTCAAGGCCTATTCTGAGATGTAACTTCACAGTGGCCTCTTCATACACTGTATTGAGCAAGGTTTCTCAACCCTAGCACTACTGACATTTAGCAGAATTGTGGGGCAATAACCTGGGCATTACAGGATATTCAGCAGGATCCCTGGCCTCTACCCACTAGATGTCAGTAGCATCTGCTTCCGAGCTCTGATAAGCAAAAATGTCTCCAGACATTGTCAAATGTTTGCTGGGAGGCAAAACTACCCCCTGTTGAGAACTGTTCTTCTTGAGGCAAATGATTAACACCACTGTCTTGTGGTTCAAGTTTTCCACTAACTAGATACCCTCTACCTTCCTGTATCAGTAGTCATGTTTTCTGCTACAGCCAGGCAAACCTATTTACGATTTTTGACCCATTACAAACTTCAAAGCTTCCCGCAATGTGTGCTCCTTCCTGCTTCTCTAACACACACACAACACTTCCATCTGGCTCCAAACACCCTTTCCACATCAGTATCCCATGCCCTCCTAAAGAAATGGGATCATTCTCTTCTGGTGGTATCCTCAAATGGACCTGTCTTACCAAGAATCCTCTTCTCTATAAGGCATTACAGCAACCACTCTGGCTAGTTCACTGCTTACTGGTGGTACTCTCAAATATTGACTGCTGTTGCTTAGAACATCAAACAGCAGCTCCAATTTTACGTGAAAAACATGTGAAATCTCTTACCAACTACCACTTCAAGAACATATGTGATCATGAGTTTTGATACGACTTTATTTTTTCATCCCCAGTGCCAATTTACCTATAGTACTGAGACTGAATCAAGTCTAATTTCCAAAATACAGCTACCAAAACAACGTAGCTATTGGAACATGACAAACACATCAAAATTTTCCAAAATTAATCATTAAAAAAACCCTGCACAATATAAAAATTAAGGGAAAAAGGCCAAGTTTTGACCAAGTTTTAAAAATTCTGTAAACCTTGGCAGGGAGAAAAAGATGAGAATATGGTTCAATACTTTTACTGTGTCATCATAAACTACTCAACATGGTAATGGAAGAGACTGGGGGACTGGGTCACCTAAGGACAGTTTCTTCTTCAACCTTCTGAAGTGTTAAGTTTTAATCAACAATGTGTACACTCACATATCTCAATACAACTGAGACAAGTCTAAGATAAAATGTTCTAATATATAAACCATGACAATTCAAGACTTTGAATTTATTTTTTCTTCAGCTCCATGGACTACCTAATTATGTTATGGGAGGCTCCCTAAATAACCTAGAGACCAAACGCTCCAAATCATCTTTGCCAGATCTGTTCTTTACCTACTTTTCATCTCAGGATCTTTCCTAGTTTGCTACTGCATTTTTAATGTCAAAGACAGGGGAAGCGACAACTCCAATCTTGTCCTAACTGATGGTAGGTGCTTGGTATTTATGAGCTGTATAAACGAATGCTGTCTGAAGACCCCATTTACCAGTTATGGTGCAGAACTCTTCTCACAGGTCTGTAAGAAGCAAAGGCCTCAGAAGCTTTGGCGGGGAAGGTCTGAATCAGTCATTCTTGGCACTTGGAAGTGCCCTTTGGTTGTTTATGAGGTAAACAGCCTCGCCATTACGCAGATTGGGAATTCCCTGCTTGTCCAGACTCGTTCCACGTCTAGCACAGAACACATAATAGGTGCTCAATAAACACTGACTGGATGTAATTTTATTATCAAAGCTCCCAAGGAAAGTTTCCAGACGTCAGCTCAATCTTTACTACTGTATCTCTTTCAAAATATGTCCTCATAGCTTCCTTTGCCCAACAAGAAATACATTTCAAAGTCCGGGAGGAAAGGAAGAAATATGCAAAGCAAAGAGAACCATGTATGAGCCCAAGTGGCTCAAGTGGGGCCCACAGCCGGCTAGGGCTTCCCAATACCTATTCCCCATCTCTCTGTTTACATCCTGAGAGATCCCTCCTTATCACCTGTGAGCTTTTCTTTCCGGAAACCCTACCTCCCCCACCCACGACACACACCCCCAACTGCGTACCCGGTGGGACCCCACATCCCACCTCTCCCTCTCCATAGGGACCTACCTCTCCTCCCCTCGACATGAGGCAGCTTTTCTTCACTGCGGCTGGCTTTTTAAAAAACAAAACAAAACAAAAAAACCCCTTATTTCTTCATCCGTAAGAAATACTCCAAATAAAGGACCCAGAAAGAGGAAGGCCCCTATCGACTCTCCAGTAAGCGGAGGTAATGGTTATTTGGTCAACTGCACTCCCCCACCCCGTCCCAATCCTCTTCCTTTCCAAGCCCCTAGACAGGATTCGAGGAGAAGTCCTGCTCCCAAGTGCCCACGCTTCCAAACAAGCTAGAAGCGGATTATACCGGTACCCAACCCGGAGATGGCTCGCGGCGGGCTGGGTGCACCTGCGGGCCCCGACTCCCTCCTCTCGGAGCTGGGGGCGGGGCGCGGCCCTGATTTCCCCGCCCAGCCCACCCGGCACGGAAAGGGGGCGACGGGGAGGCGTTTCTAGAGAAGTTAAAGGGCTCACCTTCTGGGCACCCGGCCAGCAAGGCCAGACACCAAACACCCACCTCTGGAAGGAATCGGCCGAGCCATACCCGGGTCTCCCCGCCCTTCCAACTGGGCGGAGGGAAGCGAGAGAAGAGAGCGCGCGCGCGGTGGGGAGCCGGAGGGAGGCAGCCCGGCCTCTCTTCCCGCAGGGCCCACCCCCCGCGGCGCCCGCTACTCCAATAGCACAAAGCCAAACAATCTTCTGGGCCCGAGGGATCAGGGGCAGGAGCACGGCCCCGCTCAGGTAGCTGTCCGCTACCCGTTCCCCCGCGGCCCCTCGCTGCCAGCTCGCAGCCGCAGCCTCCGCTCGGGCCGAAGCGCCGCGGGACAGGACGTCTGCGCCGCGCTGGCGCGCTCCGGCGCGGCTCCCCACCTGTGCAGCGCCCGGCGCCTGCCCCGGAGAGGTGCGCACCAACCTTGGGGGGCAGCCGGGGCAGCTTGGCCGCCGAGCCACGGCTTATGCAGAGGCGGGAGGTGGCGGCATCACCTGCGGCGGGCGGTGGCTGCGCCGGGACGCGGCGGGGCGGCGAAGGCGCGCGGCGCCCTGGACCCTGCTCCTGCGGCCCCGCCCGCGGCGGCCACCTCGAAGCGCGGCGGAGGAGCCGGGGCACCACGGGCGGCGGCAGCGGCGGCGACCGGAGCAGCAGCACATGACTCTGTAACGGGGGGAATTAGACAAAGCGTAACATGGACTCCGGGCCCGTGCAGGCGCTGCTGCTCCGGGACCAACCGCAGCCGGCGAGCGCCGCGACTGGCTCGTCCGCAGCCAATGGGGCGGGCCCGGGCCTCCATGTGATTGCGAGCGCTTTCCCGTGGTTGCTCTGCTGCGCCTGGCGAGGGTCGGGGCGCTTCCGCAGCCCGGGGGGCGGGCTGACGAGAGCTGGGTGTGCAGCGAGTTAGGTGGCCCAGGGCCGGGGACTGGGAGCGAGAGGCTGCTACACGCCAAGCAGGTGCACAGAGCGGAGAAGATCGGCAGCGGTGATCTCGGTTCCCGAAATACTGTCAAACGCCCACCTGGGCAGGGTGCGGTGCCAAGCAGCCTCTGTCATCAGATGGGAGCGAGGCAAGGTCAGGGACCTTTGCCCTTCCTTGGTCCATCCTGTTGACTAAAACGCTGATAATAAGACTTGAAGAGGAACGCAGTGAAATGTTGGGCGGGGGGTGGGGGGGGATATTTGCACAAACGTCATTTAAGCGACTTCCAAGCCTGAAGAAAGTACTTACCTAGGATCGGAGGCACACAACTTTTATCTTGGCACGAGTATTTTCCCAGCCTCCATTTGTTCTGTCTCTGCTATTAAAGATACATTAGAGAGTCGGTTCTTCTTTTAATCCTAATCTACTCTTTTTTTCTCCCCATTCTTTTTTGCCAAAAACATCCTGTATCTGAAGCAGGCGGATGAAAGGTTAGCCTCTCCCAAGAGGTGTTTTCCAACATGATAGTTTTCCCTCTTGATTTTGTTGTAAGATCAAAGTACACATATTTGCGGTCTCTTTTGTGGGTGGGGAGAAGCAGGGGTCAAGAAGTAAAGTCAGGAGCGATGTTTGGAATTACTGGTTTTTAACAAGACAAATCGTTCCAGCCAAATACTTGGATATGTATCTCCTTTTATCTGAATCCACCCATTTCTGTGAACAATGGGAAGTTTCACCTCTCTTCTACCAAGATCTCCTTATGTCAGTAAATGTTCAATCAACTTTTACTCCATACCTAAATTCTTCATAAGCATAGTACACAAAATTCTACAGATCCACAGGAAGGTGTGGGTTCAGATGTAGTGAGGCATTAAAGAGAGTGGTGTTCTAGGGTTTCAGGAAGTCTTCAGAGAGAAGGGAGTGATACAACTGCCCCTTGGGTGGTGAGCATTTGTTCATCAGGCACTGGAAATAAAGAGCCACACTGACAGGGAGGACTATGAATAGACAGGAGCACAGCACACTCAGGGGATGGTCTTAGACTAGGTTACAAGATGCCACTGGATTTTGAGCCCTCTGACCTTCTCTTGCTTTCTCACTTTCCTTGCCCTGTCCTTCATGCCAGCAGCCTCTTCTATTCCACACACCCAGCCAAGAAGGTGTGTGGGCAGGAGCTGTGTGGCAAGTGATCTAATCACAGTACCAGATTTGCTGATCTGGGAGGTTAGAGCAGTTTTAAAACTGCTAACATCTAGTGGTGTGATATTTTGATTGAAAACACCCCACTGTTATAATTAATTTGGAATGTTTGTCTGTAAAAACACTTTGTTCCATGTTTTGATCTTCCCTCAGTTTTAAACTATGATTCTAGGTTTGAGAAAAATGTGTTTTCAAGATTGGTATAAATCGAGAAAAGAAAAAGTAGTGCTCAGAAAACAGTCAAATGTGGAGAAACACACATTCTCATACACTGTAACTGTGAGTGTAAATTCGATTAATCTGTTTGGAGGACAATCTGTCAATTTTTGATAAAATAAATATTTGTACTTTTTGACCAGGCAATCCTACATCTAGGAGTTTATACTTTGAACATTTTTATGCCAGTTTTATGTATTTCAGAAATACTGACCTGTGTACAAAAAAAAATATGTGCATTGTTTATAATAGTAGAAACATGTAATGGTATAAAAGTCTAATAACAAAATCCTAGTAGGGAAACTAGTTAAGCAAATTATGCTAGATCTGTGGAAGAAAACCTTCAGAAGCTATTAATAAAAATAAGACAGATCTATTTGTACCAACATGGAAGATTGTCTAAAACCTGTAAGAGAAAAAAGCAAATTGCAGAGCAATATGAATAAGTATGATCCCAATAGTATTTGTATTTCTCATCTTCATATATGTTATTAAATATTTGCTTAGAAGAAATCTGGAAACATACATAACAAGCAATTAACAGTGGTTATCTTTTTATGTGAGATTACCAATGTGTTTCACTTTCTGTTGCAAAGTTCTGTATGTTTGAATTATTTTTATGTTGAGCACATATTACTTTGATAAAAAGAAAAATAATAAAAGATTTCTTTTAATTGGTAAGAGCTCTACCAATGACAAATAATGAAAGATCACTCTAATGTTCTAGGATGCAAGGAGCTGTCAGCTTCCCCTGTTCCCCAAGGAAAACAAATGGGAAGGAGGCAGCAAAGGGCAATAACTGATTTGACATCGGATTCAACATTAAGAAATATGATAGAAAAGGAATCTGAGGCTACACTAGACATGACTACAGGGATGAGGTGGCAGAAACACAATAAGGCATCAAGGAAGTTCTATTCAAAAAAACCTTGCAGAGCACTTACTGTCCTTTGCTGAGTTGTTATGCTTAGGAATGGCAACTGTTCCAGCACATGGTAAATCTGTATCACACTAATAATAAAATAGCTACAGTGCTTATGATGGGCCAAGCACTGCTCTAAGTACTTTACATATTCACTTTTAGTCCTTGTGGCAACACTATCAGATAGATACTATCACTATTCTCATTTTTTAGACAGGAAACGAAGGCCTGGAGAGGTTATATAAGTAGCTCAAGATCTCATAGCCTTTAAGTGGCAGAGCTAGGCTTTAAGTCAGGCAGCCTGACTCTAGAAGTCCAAGCACTTACAATACTGTCTAAAAGGACGAAGCAAGATAAAGGCCATTACATCTGCATCTCTTTTTACCAAATACTGTAATTCTAAGTTGATTTGTGCTTACCTGAACTATAGCATATGGTGTGTCCTGTGGCACTCAATAATACTTATTGAATGAATGAATGAATGACTTTCCTATTAAAGAAGAATCTGAGCTCCTTGGAGGAGTGATTTTGCATTCTTCCTTTTTCCATTACCTAGTAGAGTGTCCAACATGTGATAAACAATATGAATTTCAATAATCCGTAAACATGTTGAAAATTTTTACAGAAATAAAGCTTTATAAATTGATCCCAAATACACTGGGGTAGCTTTTGAATAACATCATGATGTAAATCATATTCTTGTAAAGTGAAGAATAGCCTTGAGGGGACAAGGCTAAATCTGGATGTACCTGCATAACCATACATAAATAAATGTAGAATATATTTGCTTGGAAAGTGGCAGTAATGCTGTAGAGCTGAAGAGATGCAAAATATCAAATTATATGAGCCTCTCTCACCCCTCTTTTAGTTTCTTAAATGGAGATAATAATGTATATCTCCAGTTATTGTGAGGCTAAGGATTAAATGACATATAGAAAGGGCTTAACCAAGTGCCTAGAACATAGGTATTGCTCAATAAATGTTACCTATTTTGTCTGTCCCCAAATTATAAGTATGACCAGATTTCTTAATGTATCGTGACTCTACAAATATCACAGCTGACGTAATATACAATAATAAGATGGGAGCTCATATACATAAAATGTTTTGAAATTATACAGTAAGGGCTCAGCCTACCAAATGGTAAGAGTAGTCTTTTGCTTTCTCTTGCCTTCCAAGACACCGTACTCATTCCCTTCAAGGAGCTCATCCAGACACATCGCTTTGAACTCCCTTTCTATGCCAACAACTCATTTATATCTCCAGCATAGTTCTCCCTCTTGAGCTCCAATGTGTTTCTAATTGCTGACTTGCTTGTCCCACTTTGACATCTAATCAATATCCCAAACTTTACAGGTCCAAAACCAAATTCCTGACTTCTTCTCCTATGCTACATCCCGCGCTTTCCTCTTCTTTCTGTTTCTTCAGATGGGTTCAAACAATTTCACTTTTTAGGCTTACTTAAACCCTCAGTCTTGAAGGTGGGAACCAATTGCTCTCCCTTCTTTACAGCTGAGGAAATTGAAATGCTGGAGACTAGACTAGAAATGATTAGGTCGAGGGAGGAGAACAGTAGAGGAAATGGAACTGAGTGGAGCATGTGGGGTAGCTCTCCAGGAGTACTGAAGTACCAGAAGGTCCAAAGAGGAAGGGAAATTGCCAGAATTCTATAGTTAGAAGTGATATGTTGAAATTGAAACTATAAAGAAACTAATATGTCTTAATCAACCATAATGAGAAGGAAGAAGTTGATGTTTACCTTCTAAAATGGATTCGGAGAGTGAACAAATTAGGGTTGCCTATCCAGGTAAACCAATGCTTTTCATTTCATAGCCCTGGACTAAGTGTTCCCTTTACTGGGGATTTTGTTTAAAGCAGAAGGAAACACCAGATTCAACCACTTGAGGATCTGTACCCATATTCTCTGCTTTTCTGCCTGCCACTACTAGCGATGAACTATCCATGCTGTTATTGAAAGCCGGTGCTTTCTCTTTTGCACCAGATCTCACCCAATTTCAAAACATAACTCCAGCAATTGTCCCCATCTCATACCATTGATTTTCCTTTCTCTACTGGACGATTATCATCACCATTTTTTAAAAAATGTTATTTCTCCCATCTTAAGGAATAATATTTCTCTTGACTTTGCTTTCCCCATTCCACTTCTCAAATCTCTTTTGCATCTAAACACCTCAGAATTGTTTATATTTACTGTTTTCAATTCCTTTCTTCCCACTTTTTCTTTAGCTTAGTCTAATCACGGATTTACTCCCAATGCATCACTGAAAATGATCTTGCCAAGGTGACTGATGGCTTCCACTTTGCTAAATACAGTGATCGATTCTTGGTCCGTAATTGACCTCTCAGCAGCATTGGGCACCATTGACTCCCTTCTCTTTGGTAAGTTGCCTCTCTTGCTTTCCAAAACACCATACTCGCTCCTTCAAGGACCTCATCTAGTCATACAGCTTTGAATTCCCTCTCTATGCCAACAACTCAGCATTTATATCTCTAGCATAGTCCTCTCTTTTAAAGTTCAATTTGCATTTCTAACTGCTTACCCGCTTTCCCATCTAATAGATATCTCAAATTTACAAAGTCCAAAAACAAACTCCTGGTTTCCCTTCAAAACCTGTGCAACCCACACAAATTTTCCCTTCGCAATAAATGGCAACTCTAACCTTCCAGATCCTTGGGCCAAAAACCTTGGAGTCCTCCTTGACTGGTCTCTCTTTCTCTCACAACCTATATTGACACCGTCAGGAAATCCTGTTGGCTCTATCTTCTAAATATCTACCTCCATTGTTATACCTTGGTTCTATTCACAATCATCTATTTCCTTGGTTAACTCATGAGCCACATAACTAGTCTGTGTGCTTCCACTCCTGCTCCATTCCTCCCCGCAGTCTATTCTCAACAGCAGCCAAAGTGATTATTTTATCATGTAAATCTAATCAGCTCTTTCCTTTGCCCAAACCCTGTGACAGCTCTTCATTTTATTCAAAGTCAAAGTTCTTACAATGTCTTGCTAGGTTCTTATATGATTTGCATCTCCCGCCCAAAAACATCACTTAATTAGGGAAGCATATCCTGACAATTACATCTAAAATCGAAATGCTCTGCCTACTCCCATTCCTCTTACTTAGCTTTATTATTTTCCTCTGAGCATTCATCACTTACTTACTATATATATGTTTGTTTGTTTACTATCTATTTCTTCTGGCTAGAATATAAGCCCTTTAAAGATAAGAAATTTTATCAGTCTTGCTCACTGATGTATCCCATGTATTTAGAATAGTGTCTGGCACATAATAGGCACTCAATAGTTATGTTTTAGAGAATTAATTAATTTATTCCAGATTTCTCATTAATATAAACTCAGGAAATTTTTTGCTAGGAAGAGATTTTTTATATCATGCTATTCTCTAAGGATTTTCTAAATTGAGAAAGGCATTCATATTCAGAGTCTCCAAATTCAGACTTTTTACTAAAACAGCACCTTGTAGTTTATGTGGGAGAAGAAGAATCTTAGTAGAAAATATTACCTTTTTGTTAGTCCCTTAACGAGCAGGAAAAGGAAAACAGTGTGACATGAGTTAACAAGCAAACAAAATTGCAAAATGATAATCCAAAGTCCTAAATTATATCCATATTAAGGAAAATATTTAAGCAAAGTAACACAATAATGAAAAGAATAAGTTAGAGGAAATTAAACATTTACTTCCTCATAACATATTACTTTAAAACTGTCATATTGTGTAGTAAATTTGCTACGTATTCTAATCTGGCTAAAAGAAAAAGCTGAAGTGAAGTGAAAGAACATAGATGTGACATAAAATAGCAAGTGGGAATCTTAATTATAGTTTTGCCAATGGAAAGTTGAAATGATACAAAAATCCTGAGAAAAAGCACCATAAAAAGAAATTGGGCAATACTTCGAGAGAACACAAAACAAAACCAGCCCCCAAAGCAAACTAATTTGTGTGCTCGTTTGAAAAGAGGAAGGAAGAGGAATTGTTATTTCCAAATGGTGAGTTGAATGTTTAAAAATCCACAAAGAACTCACTCAGTTAGGATGTCTTCTCAGAGCCCTCATCTGTGGAAGAGGGGATGAGCACAGCCAGAAACTTTTAAGTGTCAAAATGAGGCTGAGCAGGGCTTGAGCTGGAGAGAGAAATAAGGAGGACAGGAAGAGAGAAGCCAGCCTGTGGAGCTTTCTTACTCAGAGGCGAAATCCAGCATTCTGGGTTTGAAAGATTATTGTGTCTGAGCACTGTCTGCAAAACAGTGTGGCCTGGGGAAGATTTGAAAATAAGTTTAGACTGAGAGATTGTGAGGTGCTCCTTGAACCATGAGAAATAAAGGAGGAGGCAGCTGTCCCATCACTGTTCCTGATCATTCCAAAAGTCGGTGTCCTTGCTCAGCCCAGGCAGGGACAAAGGCCATGAGTCTAGATCTAAATCTGAATACGTGAGATTAGGTGACCAGATCCCTTCCCTTCCCGAGATTCTCTGACATCCCCTCGAAGTTTATCCCAGCATACTAATAGACAGTTCCTTTTGCCACCTTCCTCATTAATGTTTGCTTCATCTCTTAAAATCTCTATTCTTCTCTCTTGCTGGTGGAGTAAGAGTTTTGTGAGCTGTTCATCGCCTTCCTCTTTTTCTGATGCCTGGGTGAGAGCCCATAGACCCAAAGCCTGTGCGACCCCACAAATTTTCCACAAATGTGTTTTAGCAACAGAGGGTTTTCTAAAAAAATTTAATTAGTTACCAATATTTAATAATCAGGAAATGTCATATAAATACCCAGATTTCAGCACTTAATTTTTAAAAACTTTTTTGACTACAGTCGACATGCAATATTATATTAGTTTCAGGTGTACAGCATAGTGGTTAGACGTTTATATAATCTATGAGGTGATCTCCTGCCCCCGTAAGTCTAGTACTCCCCTGACACCATACACAGTTATTACAATATTAGCAACTGTATTTTCTATGCTGTACTTTATATCCCCATGACTATTTTTTAACTGCTAACTTACACGTAATTCCTTTACCTTTTCACCCAGCCCCTCAAACCCCCTCCAGAAAGAACACCTGTCAAACCTAGAGTAATTCCTGCACAGCAAAATCCTTCTGGGGCCAAATACCTGCTGCCCGCTTTCAGCTGGGTTTTACTCTGCTGGTCACGAGGCCTCTGCCACTTTTCAATGTCCCTGGTTTTGAGGCAGAGAGGTCAATTGCCCATTATCATTTTGTGTACACTTTCTTTGTACCATATCATAATGTTTCCTTTGAAAGTACTTTAAGTTTTTATACCCAAACAACGTTTAAACTACCTATCCAGACACTTGAGGTTGTGATCCATGGTTTATATTATCTGGCTACCTTCCCAGGTTTTTTTTTTTTCCTCCCAGGTTTTTAACAAGGAAACATCTAAATAGACTCCAAAAACGAAGTGGTCGTCTGCCTTAAGCCCCAACAACCCAAAATAGTATATAATCATTGTCAGGCAGGTAGACTGAGGAAGCCCTTCTAACCAGAATGCTGATATTCATACCTTACAAATCATTATAAATAATTGTCACAGAAATGTAGTTCTCAAACAGTTCTGTGAGGCATGATTAATTATCTCCATTTTTATAAATACAAAAACTGAGGCACAGAGAGTGAAGGGATTTGCCCATGGCCACCCAGCTAATAAATACGAGACCAAGGAACCCAGGCCAGATGTGTGAGGCCAGATTCAGTGCTCTTTGTGGCACATCATAGCTGCTGCATATCATTCTTAATAATCAATGTGCTGTGATTCTGAGAAATCTTCAGAATGTTTTCTACCATCAACTCAGTAACATGTTTCAGGGCCTCACAGCCCAAGAAGTGAGGAAAAATCTTGGAATCATCTTTGGCTCACACCCCTTCAGCCTTCATATCTATCCATGTGACTGGTCCTGTCTATTTTTCCTTTAAAACAACTATTCTACCAAAATATTTCTCTTCTTTCCCTCTACATAATTGTCACCTCAAATCAATGGACTCATCCTTGAATTAATGTAATAGTCTCCAGCTGAGGCCCTTACATAGGACTTTCTGCCCCTCTATTTGTATTTAAAACGTAGATGGTTTTTAAATACAGCTTTATGGTGCCATTGCTTGTCTCAGAAACTTAAAATGGTTTCTGAACACATTAACTATAAACCACTGGGTCTGATGCTCAAGGTCTGTCCTTGCAGTAGCTCTGATGTTGTTTCCAATATCTGCTGTTCTCCTCTGTGTGAGAATTATACTTTCGCAACCAGTGATCTCAGGCTTAGCTATATGACTTGCTATGGCCAATGAATGAAATGTGAGTGAAAGTGACATGTACCCCTTCTGAGGAAGAGCCTTTTCTCCATTCCTGGAAAATGGTAATATGCCAGATTAGAGCTGCTCCTTCAGCCTGGATTTTGGAGTGGAGAAAATGTGGGACAGGGTTCCAACCAGGGGAGCAGATCCCAGGGCAATGTGAGCTTATAGGAGGAAACAGTCCCATCTCCTGTTCATATGAGAAGACATACCCCATGAACAAGAAATCAGACTTTGCTGTTGTAGCCCTGGAGAGTCTGAAGTTGTTTATCATAGTGTAACCCAGAGAAAGCTGACTGGTGCAGACTCAATAAGCAGTCTGTTTCCTTGACTCCTTTCCCAGGGCTCTATACTGGGGTATATGCTGTCCACAGCTTTTCTAGTCCTCACTGAATTAGAGCCACTTAACTTGGAGCTATCATTTTGGTTGATATCAACTTACTTCTGAAAGATGTGCTCAGTTAGATTGCTGGCTCTGCCCAAGTTCTCTAAGGTTAGGTGACAGAGAATCTAGAATCTTGTAGATTTGCTGCCAGTACACACAATAGAGTGATCATGAAACTGACACTTAATACCAAATAGTTGGTGCACTAATCAAGCACAGCAATGCCCATAAATGCCCAGTTATTCAAGATTATATATGGGATGCAAGCTTCAGAATCCACAACTTTTTTTTTTAGAGATTTATAAATAAAGTGAGCAGTGACTTGCCCAAAGTTGAACGATTTCTATGACTTCTTGAATTCTAGATGCTGCTTTGGTGGCTGTTTTGAGCACTGTGGTGTCCTTAATTTGGATAACAGCATTGGCAGTGGCTGCGCTGAAATATGATCCAGCTCCAGGAAGAAATCCCCAGAAGGCTGATCTGAGGGTCTTCATGAAGAACCTGTCTTCTTCATGCCCTTTTTTTTTTTTTTGGTTTCTCCACCTGCTGACCTTTCCCATTCACCTTTCTGAATCTGACCCAGTCTTTAAGACCTGCTTTTCTCATGAAAGCTTTTGCTTTTCAGGACCCCTAAATAGATGGTGGGAAGTGCTCAGGGGTGACATAAAATAGCAGTGGGGTCTCATGAGTGCTCTAGGACTAGGTGCACAAAGGAGGCAAGTGAACATTCAGAAGCTTCCAGTGGCAAATTAGGATCAGAAGCCAGGGGAAATAGAATTGGGCATCAGAAAACCAACACTGACATAAAGCTGGTAGACTGCAAGCAGAATCTTTGACCAGAAGAGGATAAAAGAATGGTGGGAGCAAGTGTGAAGCGGGTGGGGTTTGGCAGCTGAGACACCAACTCTGCAAACACTGGGCTTGAGGCAGGCCATTTCTTTGTGTGGAGCTGAGAGGCTACGACAGGGTGAGATGGCTCCGTTTTCAAGGCTCTTCCATAACGTTTAGTCCTCACAGTAAACCCTCTCAAGGCAGGGAAAGGGTGAACACCAGACCACTGGGCCAAACCCTTCAGGGCTGCCCTGGCTCATGAGCAAGGGTTCTGAGATCATGCCAGGATAGAGGCACCTGCTGGGTGTCCGTCCTAGCCAGGGCAGCCAAGAGGAGGAGAGAAATCACAGGCTGGGAGTGGAGAGGGGCATCGGGGCTGGAGGAACAGAGAATCCAAGAAAAAGCAGGAAGAAGGATGAGAAAGGGGCTAGGCTGTTCAGAGAATAGGCAAAGTAGAACAAGGTATGGGTGCAAAGCGGGGTCAGGAACAACCCAGAAAAAGGCTCCTGACAGCTATTTGACTTTTAAACATTGTTTTGTGGCAATTCTCTTCGGCCGGGGGTAGAACTCAAAGTGCCAGTCTCTAAAGCCCACCTCCTACTGCTCTGAAGCATTAACTAAAGGACATAAGCATCTGTCGTTTGTGTTTCCCCTGCTATTTCTCATGTGTTTCTTTCGACTCTCCCCACCGGGACCTAGACTCTGTCTTATGTTCCTTCAGTCTCTCCCATTGTCTTGTGCAGTGATGAGCCAATAGTTATTAATTTGTGAATTAATACCTACCATCAATACTTTTTATTATTTATTCTCCTTACTATTGCCAGACATGCATGCATTCAACAAGAATTTATTTTTATACATTATGAATAATTTCAGCATTTATTGAGTATTTATTAACTGTTAGTCAAACATTGTGCTGGTTACTAAAACACATATATCAAAGAAGTATACTGCTGGTCCTTGAAGAGGTCACGATATGGTGGGGAGAGACAGAAATACAAATGGAAGGATTGTCCTTTGCCTCATGTATCAGAGGTGACATCATAGAAGAGATGATATTTTCGCTGGGTCCCAAAGGATGAATAAAAGTTCACCTGGTGGAGAAGGCAGCAAAAGTCCCGCAGGCATAGGGGACAGTGTGAACGTAAGCTCAGAGCTTGACTCCATTCTATTTTGAAGCCATAGGACAAATGACAAGACCTCTTCTACACCTCAATTCAATGAGCCCTTGAATAAGGACAAATACACAATTTTTGTTTATACTATGCGTAAAATGAAAGTCTTGGCTTTATTATTTTGTCTTACTAACAAACATGCAAGTAAAGACCTCAGCCTATTTCTTTTTTGATAGAGCTGCTGAGTTTTTAATTTCTTCTCAAGAGTCTAAACACAAGATTCTTTTCCTTTTCCCTTATGAGCACTAGACTTGAGTGGCAACTCAAAAGAGCTATTCTTCTCATCTCGTCTGCTTTTGATTAATTAATGGAAGTTATGCACACCATAATAAATATTTCACATTCATTTTGACCACAAAAATTTCTTTGTAAAAATAATAAATTTAAAACTGATTCCTGCTATTCACAAATTTCATTATTTCTCAGCATCCTAAAAATATTTTTATTTAGCAAAGATAGTCCAACAGCACTTTACCAGCTCTGAGTCAGCACTTTTATCTTCTGAGATATCATGGAATGCTTGAAATAGTGTGGATTCTAAATAATGGTACATTATAACACTAATGCAGTTCAGAGAGAGTGGGCTATTTACCCAAGGAGGAAATTTTTCCTCTGCAGAAGTCTACAGTATCTCCCTGTCTTATCCCCAGACTTTGACACACCAATAGCTTTCACAGACTGTATTTAGTGCCTCTCACTGCATGCAGAAACCTCGGGCCAGAGAGCATTTATTTCGAGTCCACTAGGTAAAGCCGTGGCAAAGCCCCAATTAAGAACGCAAGTGCTGTGACTGGGCAGGTAATCAGCAGATTTTGGAACGACTGCATGGCTGGGTGTAAGTATCAGGGATGTTGGGGCTGTGCATTCATGCCTGGAAAGTCCTCCATGATGCTTTTGCTTAAAAGTCCAGAGAGCAAATGGCCATGCCCTGAATGCTCTGACCTTGTTGGGGGCAGTGCAGAAATTTGTGAGTTGGATCGCTTGCCCTGCAGAATAGCTGAGAACCTTTTCCTGGAATTAACTTTGACCCAGGGAAACTCTTTGGTTTGTGTGACCGGATGGCTGAGATGTTTATCGCTGTGTCTCATGATCCGCAAGGACACCTGAGCTCTTTTGGGTTTGTTTTTAGTTGTTGTGGTTGTTGTTGTGTGTGTATGAGTTTTACATCAAACTAACGAAGATCTCAAATCTCATACTTTCTCCCATTTGCTTCATATCATCTATACTACTGGCTGGTTAGAAGCAAAGAATCCTGGGTTGAGAAGTACTGAAAACAGCTTGAGGCAGCCAGGACTTACCACCTCACAGCAAGTGTTCTCTCCTCCCCTCACCCTGCCCTCTGCAACCCTGTGTTCTTTTTCTGAACCTCTCACCTAAATCTCCACCTTCTTTTAAGTTAACGATAAACCCCAGTGTGGCATGTTTGTGATGTTGTGCAGAGGATGCTGTCCAAAAATAAACTATTGTATTGAGGAGAGAAAAGGCTGGTTTTAAGAGGTGTGCCAGCCAGCCACGGCATTCAGAAGCACTTACTGGTTGCAAATTTTCTTTTTCTAGAAAACGTTAAATGGGACTCATTAAACTCCTCTGGTATATATATATATATATATTTTTTTTTTTAAAGAAAGGACGGTTAAAAATAGCCTAAGAACCAGTCTTAGAGGCAATGAAAGCGTTCGTTGTTAGGAAGAAGTAGTGATGAGTGGGAGAGGTTTTTCACAATTGATGTTTCAAAGCCCTGCAGGAGGAGCTTCTGGACCCCAACAGGAGAGAATGGAAGGAGTGGGAGTAGGGAGTGAGGGGTGGAGTGGGGAGCGCCCTAGGTGAGAGAGGTCTTGGGGGGCAGAGCAGCAGTCCAAGAATGGACTCACACTCTCAGGTTCAATTCAGTTTTGCCTTTATCAAGCACCTCTTAAGATATAAGCTACCAAATAGTAATAATATAAGCTCCCGAGGCACGTCTGCTTAGGATGTCAAGATCCTGGTGCAATTTCATGAGAGAGTTGGGACTGGAGAATCTGAAGGACCGCACCATTCTGAGGCATCAGCTCTTTGAAGAAGACAGCTGGACTGACTCGTCCAGGGATGAGAAGGCCTTGCCTGCTGTGCGCTGAGGGAAAAGGGCAGACAAGACAAACAGGTAAGCAGTGTTTGACTACAGCAGGAAGTGGAATTCTATTCACTTGTCCCTCACTGATGATTCCCTGTGCTGAAAGCTAACCTAGGAGGGTTCAGGAAGCAGAGAATGATATGCTGACACCTCTCTTCCCAGGTTTCATGTTGGTGACATGAAAGGTGAAGAGAGCCTTGGAGAATGAAAATCAGTCATTAGTGACGGCTCTGTAGCCTGAGAGCTTTGACGAGGGCCTGTGCCAAATGGGAGGTGTTGCTTCTGGACCCAGTGTACACAAGTTTGTGTGTCCCTGGCTTTCAAAATGCCAGAGCAGTGAGCCAGCTCTCCTGACAGCCGCCTCCCAGCTCTTAGTGGTGGCGCCGACCACACCAGTTCCCCATGACCTAAGGCCTTTCCTGCCTGGACCAGTGTTAATTTGGATTCATAAACATGTGAAACTTTCCTGCCTCTCACTGCTTCCTGGAGGGACAAAGAGTGAAGTGGGAATGGGAAAGGGTGACTCATTTTGCAGGAGGGAGGGAAGAGCTCCAGCCTCTCCCAAGGTTATGTCGCTGTAAATCCCCACTCCAGGCAGACCACATGCATATATATGAATATATATGCACATATTTATATATGGTGGTTTTTAGAACAAAAGGCTGTGTTGCCCCCAGGTTTTTAGGGAAGGCAGGCCATTCCAAGCACATCCGCTTTCCCGGAGTATGGACACAGGGGGTCCCAGAACCACAGTTTGACTTAGTCCCAGCTCATCCAAGAGGCCCCGGGGCTCGTTCCTGAGGCCTCTGCTCCTTCTGGCTTTCTCAATTTGAAATGAAACTTCTGGACTAGAGCAGACAAGTCCTCAACTCCAACTTTCTGCCTGGGATGGTCGTGGTGGTCCGTGGATACTCATTCAAAATTAAGTAAACTAAGTCTCAGAGAGGTGATCACACGGCTAATAAGTGACAGAATCAGAGTGTGGACACAGGGGCTTCCAGAGCCACAATTCAACCTGGTCCCTTCTCATCCAAGAGGCCCAGGGACTCATTCCTGAGGCCTCTCTGTTCCTTCTTCCTTTTTCAATTTGATATCAGACTTCTTGACTGGAGCAGACACCTCCCTCTCCTTCACCGTTCTGCCTGGTTTGGTCACGATGGTTCCTGTATACTCATTCAAAATTCAGAAAACTGAGTCTCATACAGGGATCACACAACTAATAAGCGACAGAGTCAGATACAGGCCAACAGGTGTCTGAAGTTTCCCAAACTGACCTCTTTCTACCAGATGAAGGCAGTCATTTTGGCTTCTTCCACAACAAGGATGGAGGGGCACAGGGGATGATGGAAGGGCGGGCCAAAGCATCCCTGGGCACACTGTCTGTGGGTGGTCCTGAAGAGAGGAATTAGACATATTTTCTGCCCAACGAGCTCAATGGGACCCTGAGTACTTGTCAAATTTATGTACCCAACGACCCGCAGAAGATTGAACATTCCCTACAAAGCCCCAGTGTCTGGGAAGCCTGTGCATTTGCCTCAAGTGAGAAATTTCTCGGAAGTCTGCCCTTTTGGCTCACAATGGACGTGAACCGAGTGTGTAATGCCAGAGCTGCCATATATATATATATGCATGTATATGAATATATATGCACATATATATGGTGGTTTATTAGAACAAAAGGCTGTGTGGAGCCAGGGCTTTAGGGAAGGCAGGCCGTTGCAAGCACATCCGCCTTCCCTGAGTGTGGACACAAGGGGAACCAGAGCCACAATTAGACATAGTCCCAGCTCATCTTAGAGGCCCCGGGGCTCCTTCCTGAGGCCTCTGTTCCTTCCTGCTTTTTCAATTTGATATCAGACTTCTGGACTGGAGCAGACACCTCCCTCTCCTTCACATTTCTGCCTGGGCTGGTCGTGATGGTTCCTGTATACTCATTCAAAATTCAGAAAACTGAGTCTCATACAGGTGATCACACAGCTAATAAGTCACAGAGTCAGAAGTCAGAACCACAGGGGTCTGAAGTCTCCCCCAAATTATGTCTTTACGCCCGGTGAAGGCAGTCATTTTGGCTTCTTCCTTGACAAAGATGGAGGGACGAATGGGATGATAGAAGGGTGGGCCTAAGCATCCCTGGGCACGCTGTCTGTGGGTGGCCCTGAACTCTGCATGAGCATACAGAGAGGAAGGAGACATAGTTTGTACCCCAAGGAGCTCATTGTAACAGTGAGTGCTTCTCAAACTTCTGTACCCAAGTACCCGCAGATGACTGAACATTGCCTACAGAGCCCCAAGGAGCTGGGAAGGCTGTGCATTTGCCGCAAGTGAGCAATTTCTCGGAAGTCTGCAATTTTGGCTCAAAATGCACGTGAATAGAGTGTTTTATGCCAGAGCTCCCATATACATATCGATATATATATATATCGATATATATATGCATATATATATTTATCTATATGCATATATATATATATATATATATATATATATATATATATATATATATGGTGGATTTTCGAAGAAAACCTGTGTGGACCCCAGGTCTTTCAGAGAAGACAGGCCGCTCCTAGCACATCCACCTCCCTGGAGTGTGAACACAGGGGGTTCCAGAGCCACAATTCGACATGATCTCTTTTCATCCCAGAGGCCCGGGGGCTCCTTCCTAAGGCCTCTGCTCCTTCCTGCTTTCTGCTTTTGAAATCAGACTTCAGGACTGAAGCAGACACCTCCCTCTCCCTCACCTTTCTGCCTGGGATGGTCGTAATGGTCCCCGTATACGCATTCAAAATGAAGAAATCAAAGGCTCAAAGAGGTGATCGCAAAGCTGATAAGGGACGGAGTCAGAATTCAGACCCACAGCTGTCTGCAGTGTCCCCATACTGACCTCTTTCCAGCGGGTGAAGGCTGCCATTATGGCTACTTTTGCGACAAGGATGGCGCGGTGGATGGGACGATGGAAGGATGGGCCAAAGCATCCCTGGGTATGCTGTCTGTGGGTGGCCCTGAACTCTGCATGAGCATACAGAGAGGAATGAGACATAGTTTGTACCTCTAGGAGCTCAAAGTGTCAGTAAGTGCTTCTCAAACTTCTGTACCCCAGTACCCGCAGATGACCGAACATTGCCTACAGGGCCCAGAGGCGCTGGGACGGCTGTGCTATGCCGCAATTGAGAAATTTCTCAGAAATCTGCAATTTTTACTGAGAATGCACGTGAATAGAGTGTTTTATGCCCGAGCTCCTATATCTATATCTATATCTATATCTATATCTATATCTATATCTATATCTATATCTATAGATATATCTGTATCTATATCTATATCTATAGATATATCTGTATCTATATCTGTATCTATAGATATATCTATATATCTATATCTAACTATCTATCTATCTATCTGTCTATCTATCTATCTATTTCTCTCTCTCTTACATATATATATTTATATATATATGGTGGTTTTTATAACAAAAGGCTGTGTTTTCCTCAGACATTTGAGACAAGACAGGCCGCTCCAAGAACATGCGCCTCCCTGGAGAGTGGACACAGGGGGTCCAGAGCCACAATTCAACATGATCCCTTTTCATCCAAGAGACGCAGGGCTCCTTCCTCAGGCCTCTGCTCCTTCTTGCTTTCTAAATTTGGAATCAGAATTCAGGACTGGAGCAGACACCTCCTTCTTTCTCAACTTTCTGCAAGGACTATACGCATTCAAAATGAAGAAAACAAAGGATCAGAGAGGTGATCACACACCTAATAAGTGACAGAGTCAGAAGTCAGACCCCCAAATTTTGTCTTTACACCTGGTGAAGGCAGTCATTTTGGCTTCTTCCTCGACAATGATGGAGGGACGAATGGGATGATGGAAGAGTGCGCCTAAGCATCCCTGGGCACGCTGTCTGTCGGTGGCCCTGAGCTCTGCATGAGCATACAGAGAGGAACGAGACATAGTTTGTATCCCAAGGAGCTCATTGTAACAGTGAGTGCTTCTCAAACTTCTGTACCCAAGTACCCGCAGATGACTGAACATTGCCTACAGAGCCCCAAGGAGCTGGGAAGGCTGTGCATTTGCCGCAAGTGAGAATTTTTTCGAAAGTCTGAACTTTTGGCTCACAATGCACGTGAACTGAGTAGTAATGCCAGAGCTCCCATATATGTATATGCAGATATATATATGGTGTTTTTTTAGAACAAAATGCTGTGGTGCCCCCAGGTCTTTAGGGATGGCGGGCTGTTCCAAGCACATCTGCCTTCCGGAGTTTGGACACAGGGGGTCCCAGAACCACAATTAGACATAGTCCCAGCTCATCCAAGAGGCCCCGGGGCTCCTTCCTGAGGCCTCTGCTCCTTCTGGCTTTCTCAATTTGAAATGAAACTTCTGGACTAGAGCAGACAGCTCTCCCCGGTCAGTTTTCTGCCTGGCATGGTCGTGGGGGTCCGTGGATACTCATTCATAATTAAGTAAACTAAGTCTCAGAGAGGTGATCACATGGCTAATAATTGACAGAATCAGAGTGTGGACACAGGGGCTTCCAGAGCCACAATTCCACCTGATCCCTTCTTATCCAAGAGGCCCAGGGGCTCCTTCCTGAGACCTCTGTTCCTTCCTGCTTTTTCAATTTGATATCAGACTTTTGGACTGGAGCATTCACCTCCCTCTCCTTCACCTTTCTGCCTGGTCTGGTCTTGATGGTTCCTGTACACTCATTCAAAATTCAGAAACTGAGTCTCATACAGGTGATCACACAGCTAAGAAGTGACAGAGTCAGATACTGATCAACAGGTGTCTGGAGTTTCCCAAACTGCCCTCTTTCTACCAGGTGAAGGATGCCATTTTGTCTTCTTCCTCGACAAGGATGGAGGGGCACATGGGACGATGGAAGGGCGGGCCAAAGCATCCCTGGGCACACTGTCTGTGGGTGGTCCTGAAGTGTGCATGAGGATACAGAGAGGAATTAGACATATTTTCTGCCCCAAGGAGCTCAATGGGACCCTGAGTCATACGTATGTAACCAACTACCCGCAGAAGATTGAGCATTCCCTACAAAGCCCCAGTGTCTGGGAAGGCTGTGCATTTGCCTCAAGTGAGAAATTTCTCGGAAGTCTGCCCTTTTGGCTCACAATGGACGTGAACTGAGTGTGTAATGCCAGAGCTTATATATATATGCATGACATTGACTTAGAAGATCTTGCAAGCATTATTCAGTGATGCCTGCTGGGGCTTCGTCTCCACCCCTGCCAACCCAGCTCAAGAACAATGAAGAGATAGTGTGAAGATGTTGGGTAATTTGAGATAGAGATGAAAGTTGAGATGGCCCCTGGCAGGGATGTGGTAAGAGGATTGATGCACCAGATTGGTACCTTGACTTGGTGACCTGTTAGGCCTTTGTAACCCTAAGATGCTATGGTTCCCCAGGGCTATGGATCTGAGGCCGATGTCTCCTGAGCTTGGGAGGTGAAGTGCAGGAGGGATTATAGCAGCAATGGTGGCAGAATGGGCTCCTTTCCTTCCTCCGGCTTGTGCCAGGGGCTCAGGAACCCTCCTCACTTACCTTCTCAATCATCCTCATAGTAACTTACCCCAAGAGCAATAATTCTGTGAACCTAACTTTTTGAGTGCAATAAGAATATCAGAAGCCATTTCTGAAGGCTTATTATCTGCCAGGCACCAATGCAGCCTTGTACTTACATTATCTCAATTATTCATCTATCAGTCCCCGGTTCAAATTCTGGCTGTGAACCAGTATTTATTGAGCACCTCTTCTGGTTCCACAGACCCTACGGTCAAGAGCAGAGAGGAGTGGTCTAAAGTCTAGAGAAATTGCCACAGTCTGTGGGTCATAAAGGTATGGTAGTCTCAGAGGGGGATGAAGAAAAGGGAGGATGTTTCCAGTAGGTGAGGTTGGAATAAAGTAATTAGGGAATCCAAAAAGGTGTGTGCAGAAGATAGTAAAATCATTGGACTGGCTGGACTAGAAGGGCAAGGTGGTGGAATAACAAAGTTTCAGCTAAAGAAATTCTAATGAATTCTGTAAATGTAAGGCATTTAATTAGACAATAAGAAATTTTCAAATGGTCTTCAGCAGGAAAAGCCCTAGTGCAGTGGAAAAGCAATTGGAAGGATGATTAACAGTAACATACTTTTGCATGAATGACTTTGGACACCTCAATTCATTTTACTGAACCTCGATTTCTTAATCTATAAAGTGGAGCAATAACACCTACTTTTCAGGGTGGTGAAGATCAAATGGTATATATGTGAAACATCAATTCTGTTCTGAATCAAGGCTATAATAAAACAATAACAAAAACTAAAACCAAATACACACACACACACACACATACACACACACGCACACACACTTTTTATAACCCATTGTGTGGCTTGGGATGTCTGGCCCCATGATAATTACTGTTCCTGTTTGCTGTTTATTTCCCTTCCTCTGTCTGCCGTTGTCCTGTCTCTAGCTGCTCAGGTGGGTTCCTGGGTCTGCTCATGGTGCGCCTTCTAGTGCTGGATGCTATAATGACTCATTCAGTCTTATAACAGGATAGTTTCCTAATCTTAAAAGAAAGTGTCCTTTAGAGCGAATATAGCCTACATTAAAAACACACACACATACACACACTTTAATAGGAAGACATACATTGACACCAAGGGCAAATTACTTTGT
Organism: Pteropus medius; assembly: GCF_902729225.1. NCBI lineage: Eukaryota > Metazoa > Chordata > Mammalia > Chiroptera > Pteropodidae > Pteropus > Pteropus medius. Next base: position 19,779,502 of record NW_024350319.1, on the reverse strand, counting down.
AATTTTATAGCCATAATATCAATTACCGATTAATAACTTCCTCCTCTAAACAAAATCACTTAGTAAATACTGTAGGGTTGACAATAGAACTGAAGACAGAAAAGTCTCCATCCTGAGGCCCCTTGCATGCTTCCAAAGCAACTGAAAAATGTTTTCTCGAAATGTTGCTTTTATCAATTTTTTCACTTGCAAGTTATTTTATTTGAAAGAGTGGAAATAACATTAAATTGTTAATTTCAGGAGTTTGATTTCTGGTGCCACTTTTATTCTTGGCTAATTGGGTGACCTTGGTTAAGTAAGTCTTCTCGTTTGGATCTTAGTTTCCACAGATGTAAAGTGAGAGGTGCAGACTCTGTGATGTCTCAGTCTCTTCTGGCATGTGGTTCTTTGCCTAAATAGAGAGGCTGTGCAAGGAGTATATGTTGCATGGTGAGAAGTGAGAGTCCAAAGACCTACGTTCTTATCCCTGTTCCAGTATTTACCACTTCTGGAACATTAGCCAGTCAGTTAACCTGTCTGGACCTTAGTTTCCTCACCTGTAAAATGGGAAAAAGACCTGCTCTGCCTCATTTACAGAGTTATTATGAGACTCAAAAAAATGCATTGAACACTATAAAGTGTTATGAAAAACGCATGGTCCTATAATAAAGAACCCTTCTTACTCATGTTTTTGTGACTGACATATGGCAGTTAAGGGCTTTCCAGCTAGGCATATCTGAGTTTTAATCTCAGCCCCACCAATTATTAGCTCCTTTAACTTTACATAAATGTGACATTATGGTGATTAAATAAGAAATATATGAAAGGGCTTAACATAGTGCCTGGCACATCATAAGAGTTCAATAAATGATTACTATTGTTTATCTAAAGTCATTATAGCATTTAATGGCTAAAGAAGCTAAGAAAGAATAGTTAAATGATTTTATCGGTCATCAAAGACTTTATTCTTAGGCTCTAGAATACGATTCTTTTTATATATACTGAGTAGCATACATCTTTAATTCTAGAAAAATGTTAACGGGAAAATCATCAGAAGGCCTTAGACCGTGTAAGAATGGCAGGTTAAGATCCATGCTTGGTTTAGAGACTTTTCTGGCAATCTACTTGAAGAGCCCACTCAGAAATTCAGTATCCTGGTTGATTTTAGGAGGCTGGTGCTGCAGACACTTATCACTGGGTCTTTGGCCCAGAGTCTGGTCACCATATTGCATCTTTTAAAAAATAAAAACAAAACTAAAACTAGAAGCCTAGTGAAAGACTATAAGCCCACTGTCAGAGCAAAAAGCTGTAGGCTCTGGTAGGTACTTCCTGAGCCCAGTGAAAATGTTTTAAACAGGCTTGTTGTCTGTGATATCCTTAACCAACTCTATTGCCTTGGGTAAAGAATTTGCATAAACAATGGAGGAAAATGCCCCTAGGGAGCTAGCTGGCCTCATTTGTCACTATTATTCAGCGGGCTAAAAGGAGAGGCACCTCCCATATCAGTGAGGCACCTCCCATATCAGTGAGGCAACTTCACGTCAGCATTATTTCCCCCGGATTTTGAAAAATGACTTGTTTTCAGAATGTGTGACTAAAAGGAAGAGCCCAGATTGTAGAGCAATATTGATTAAAAAAAAAAAGAAAAAACTGTAAGCCTTCCTTCCCTCCACTGCCTTCCTAGCCTGGTCTCCCTGACTACGGTGGAGTCGGGGTGAAGGGGTGGCACATGAGGAAACAGGTCGGGAGAGGAGAATCACTGAGTGGTAAGGTGAGCAGGCTCATTTTTTCTATATACTCTTGTTTTAAAAATTAAGACTCCTGCCAACGATATGTTTAGCATAGTGTGCATTTAGAGTAACCAGAAGGTGGTGTTTATAAGTTGACACTCCACAAGGTGAGGAAGCAGAAAAGCAATGGCTAAGCTTTTCCTGAGTGTTCTCCATCCACAAAAGAAATCAAGTCTTATTTGCACACTGCCCCAGATAAGTCAATTGAATTGGGCCTGTCTGATTGCTGTGGCGCTTCTTGCTTTGTTTGCAATAGCACATGAGATGAGGTCAGAGAGGTTGGGGGCGGGAGATTGTCACTGAAAGGGCCCTCATTCTGCATTTCAAATTTCCTTGCTCACATAATTAGAAAACCAAACACTTTACAACAGTTCAGGGCCCACCAAACTCTTATGTCTATGAAATAATTAATAAGTCCCCTAAAGAGCCCATGTTTCTTGCAGAGACAGATGAAAGTCAGAAACTCTAGATTACAATCTCAGCTCAGTCACTTATTAGCTGTGGAATTTGGAGCAACGCTTCAAGAGCTGTAAATGAAGACAGTATCTCCCACCTTCCCTATTGACCTCAAAGGGTGGTTATGAGAATAAATATTAAAACATGATAGAGTTTATGCAAAGGCTCTGGAAACTGGAAGCGATATTTAAGAGTGTCTGCTGGGCCCCTGGTTCATATCCAGCAAATATCTGTGGAATTGTAGGCTGGAGGGGATGGCAGGCACAAAGCAAGCAAAACCAAAGCTAGGGTATTTGGGGCTTTGTCTTTGCTTACTTCCTTCAATCATTTATTCTGTCTATACATGAAACTGGCTTCAATTCCCTTGAAACACGCTATTCCCACCAAACAGCCATCCACAAGGGTACATGATAGATTAGATTCTCCAATACCTTTACAGGAATCCATGCCCATCCACATGTGCCCAGTGGCTCATTTTTGCCAGTAGTTGGTTCATTTGTAATGCCTCCTAACCTCTAATTTCATATACTAGAAGGCCAATGCAGTATTCCCCCCATGGACCTGGAAGAAAAGAATATCCAGACACACGTAATAACCTTATGGTGCTCCTTCTAGGCCACGACTGTATTGAGTTTGTCATACTCTAGAATGAAGCTGCTCAACTATTAATGTGCATAGAACCACTTGGGGGAAACTGTAAATGAGAATCTGAAGAAGTCGGTCTGCAGTGGAGCCCAATATCACTCTCGTGTGATACTGCTGCCAGTGGTCCTCACTTGGACTGGCAAGGCCATAGAAGACCATCAAAGACCGAACCACCTTTGCCTCGCATCCTTATTTTCATTGGTTGACCCACAGTTGTAAGCCCCATCCTGCGATTTCATGCCCAACAAAAGTTGCTTCTCCTTCTCCTCTGCCTCAGTTACTCATTCACTTCCTCTTTCTCAAGCCCTTTCATTGAGCTATTGGAACCTCCTTTCATCTTAACTCTTGTTCACATCTGTAAAACTTTATTTGTCTGAGTCTGATGCAGACATCTTGTTCTGTTATTCCTCACTCGCTGATCACTGTAGTTGAGCCCTTCTCTCCTCTCAGGTCTTGCCATCATATTGGGAGGTGTCCATATCTTATGGAAGGCCCTGGCCCCCAGCTTCCTTATTTCTTCATCACCAATTTACTTTCTTCTTTGCTTTAGCCCAGACATCACTTCCTATGACCACGCTAGTCACCCCAAACTATTCCATCTCTCATAAGAGTATTTCAGAAAAGCCACTCTGCCCTCCATTCCCACCCTTCCTCTTTATTTGCTCTTCACACCCTCTTTGGCTGCTGCTGTGACCTTTTAAGGTTTCCCACAGCCTGCTCGCCTTCACTTCCTCCCTTCTTACCAACACCCTGCCGAATGTACCATGTACCTCTCTTGCAGGATGTAATTGAAAGGGTAGAAATTGAAGAGCCCAATCATAAAGCAAACTTATTTTTCTACCACAACTGCCCCTGTAAACCATCCTGAGGGGGCAGTTTCCTCTGGATGAGGCCCTATAACTTATCTGCTCACTCAAAGATCATGAAAACCTCCAACCCAGAGGGCCCCTCCCCCCATACCCTCCGAGACTGATCACCGGGAGCCCCAGGGGAATCTGAGCAAACGCTGCTGAGACTGTCACTGACACTGATAGGGACTGAAACTGAGGATAGCGAACGTGATTAAATATCTACAAGAAAATTTAAAAAGCATTATTAAGACTTTAAATAAAGCAGGGATCCTAGAGGCTTAGATGCCACCTACTGGAAACTAAAAGAAAAGCACATTCTTTGCAACAGGCTAAAGAGAGACCTCTCTTCTTTCTGGAAAAATAGAAGAATACACTTCCATTAATGCCCAGGCAGAGAAATAGTCCATTAAACACCAAGAACAACCAAAGTGACAAGGCATCTCAGAAAGAAAGAGAAAAATCTCCAGAAAATAAGCTTACAGACATACAAATATGCGACTTAAATGACAGAATTCAGAATGGCACTTCTGAAAAAACTCAGTGAGATCCAAAACAACACAAATCAACAATTTCAGCAATTGAAAAAACAACTATGATCAGAACAAGGAGATTGAAACCCTCAAAAAGAACCAAATAGAACTTCTAGAGATGAAGAACACACTGCAAGAGTAGAAAAATGAAATAGCAAGCTTAGGAAATAGAGTCGACCAAATGGAGGAAAGGATCAGTGATATCGAAGACAGAAATGTAGAAATAAATCAGAAGGAAGAAGAGAGAAACCGAAGAATGAGAAGTAATGAAAGAGAAATTCAAGAACTAGCTGATACCATCAGGAGAGGAAACATAAGAATAATGGGCATTATCGAAATCGAGGAAAAGGAATAGGGATTAGAAAGCATTTTCGGACAAATAGTTGACGAGAATTTCCCAAATCTAAGGAATGAGCTGGAGCTTGGAATTCAAGAAGTCAACAGAATATCCAATTATCTCAACCCAAAAAGGTCTTCACCAAGACACATTGTATTAAAATTGTCAAAAATCAATGATAAAGACAGAATTCTCAAGGCAGCCAGCGAGAAAAAAAATGGTAACTTAAAAAGGTAAACCCATTAGATTATCCTCGGACTTCTCAGCGCAAACTTTACAAGCCAGAAAGGAATGGAATAAAATATTTAAACCAGTAAGTAAAAGAAACTACCAGCCTAGAATAATGTATCCAGCTAAGCTCTCTTTTAGATATGAAGGAGAAATTAAGACTTTTTCAGACTACAAAAATTGAAAGAATTCTCCACTATGAGGCCTGCGCTTTAGGAAATACTGAAAGGGGTCAGTTCACCTAAAACAAAATGAAAAAAAAAAAAACAAAAACGTGATTAGGAGTAAAGTGACAATCAGGCAAATAGAAGCAGAGGAGTGCAACCCTTACTAATAAAAGGATATTGTAAGCTTAAATAATAAGAAAAGAATTGTTATAATAAGATAGTAATAAACGTTCAGCATACAAAGGGACAAATTGAGATAACAATGACAGAAAAGGGGAAGATTCAAAAATCCAAATTCTCAATGGGGAATGGAGATATGGCACGGCAGAAGAAAATGGATAACTGTATATATATAACTATCCTTTATATATTTGTAATGGTAACCACATGCCAAAGATTCAGAACTGTTGTATATAACATAAAACAAGAAGGACCAGAGGGAAAACCCACAAAAGCCAACCACAATAAAGATAACAGAAGCACAAGGACAAGGAAGTAATGAAAACACTGAGCTACCAGAAAGCAAAAGATAAAATGGTTATAAGAAGACCTCATATTTCAATAATCACCCTAAATGTAAATGGACTGAACTCACCAATAAAAAGGCACAGAGTTGCAGAATGGATCAAAAAACAAAACCCAACCATAAGCTGCCTTCAGGAGACACATTTCAGCTCCAAAGATAAATATAGACTCAAAGTGAAAGGGTGGCAATGATATTTCGAGCAAATGGCATTCAGAGAAAAGCGGGAGTAGTGGTACTAATATCAGACGAAATAGACTTCAAAATAAAGAAGGTAAAGAAAGATACTCAGGGACACTTCATAATGATAAAAGGAATCATGCACCAAGAAGAAATAACACTTATTAATATCTATGCTCCCAATCAGGGAGTCCCAAAATATGTAAAGCAATTACTAACAGAACTAAAGGGAGAAACAGACCAAAACACTATTGTAGTAGGGGACCTAAATACCCCACTGTTGGATATAGACAGATTATCCAAACAGAAAATCAATAAGGAAATAACATCTTTAAATGACACATTAGTCCAACTGGACATAATTGACATTTACAGAGCCTTCCATGCCAAAAACGCTGCTTATACATTCTTCTCTAGTGCGCATGGAACATTCTCAAGAATCGACCACATACTAGGACCCAGAGATAGCCTCAACAAATATAAGAGGGTTAAAATCATACCAACCATATTCTCTGATCATAATGCTCTGAAATTAGAGATCAACTGCAAAAAGAAAGCAAGAAGAACCACAGATACAAGGAGATCAAACAACATGCTACTAAAGAATAACTGGATCAGGGAAGAAATAAAAGGAGAGATCAAGAGATACATAGAAACGAATGATAATGATAGTACAACATATCAAAACTTTTGGGACATGGCAAAAGCAGTCATAAGAGGAAAGTTCATATCATTACAGGCCTACCTCCAAAACAAGAACGAGCTCAAATAAACAACCTAATGCTTCATCTTATAAAACTAGAAAAGGGCAAACAAATGAAGCTTAAAGTCAGCAGAAGGAAAGAAATAATCAAAATTAGAGCAGAAATAAATGAAATTGAAAACAAAAAAAGATAGAATAATAAATACAACAAAGAGCTGTTTCTTAGAGAAGGTTAATAAAATTGGCAAACCCCTGGTTTGACTCACTAAGGAAAAAAGAGAAAGGACACAAATAAACAAATCAGGGATGAAAGGGGGAAATTACGACTGACATCGCAGAAATACAAAGGGTCATACAGGAATACTAAGAAAAAGTATATAACACCAAATTTAATAACCTAGAAGAAATGGACCAGTATTTAGAAAAATACAATCTTCCTAGACTGAATCAAGAAGAACTGGAAAATCTAAATAGACCAATCAGTAGTATGGAAATTGAAACAATCATCCAAAACCTACCAAAAAGTAAAAGTCTAGGACCAGATGGCTTCACCAGTGAATTCTACCAAACATTCAAAGAATAATTAATACCTATTCTCATCAAACTCTTCCAAAAAATCGAAGAGGAGGCAAGACTTCTCAACTCATTTTATGAGGCCACTATTACTCTGATACCAAAACCTGATAAAGATAACACAAAAAAAGAAAACTACAGACCAATATCTCTCATGAACACAGATGCAAAAATCCTAAATAAGATACTAGTGAACCGAATACAGCAACATATTAAAAAAGATTATACACCACAATCAAGTGGGCTTCATCCCAGAGGCACAGGGATGGTTCAACATACGCAAATTGATTAATGTGATACACCATATAAACAAATTAAAAAATAAGAATCATAATCATATCAATAGATGCAGAAAAAACCTTTGATAAGATATAGCATCCATTTATGATCAAAACACTTCACAAAATCGGTATAGAAAGTACCTTAACATAATAAAGCCTACATATGACAAACCCTCAGCCAACATTATACTTAATGGTGAAAAACTAAAAACCTTCCCTCTAAGATCAGAAACAAGGCAAAGCTGTCCACTATCGCCACTGTTATTCAATATAACATTGGAGGTCCTAATGAGTAATCAGACAAGAGAAAGATATAAAAGGCATCCAATTAGGAAACGAAGAAGTCAAACTGTCACTGTTTGCAGATGACATGATTCTCTATATGGAAAACCCTAAAGACTCCACAAGAACACTACTAGAAACAATAAACAAATACAGTAATGTCTCTGGATACAAAATCAACATTCAAAAATCCATAGCATTCCTATACACTAAAAATGAAGTGTCAGAGAAAGAAGTGGAAAAAATAATTCCTTTTGCAATTGCAACAAAAAGAATAAAATATCTAAGAATAAATTTAATGAAACAAGTGAAAAATATACATAATGAAAACCATAAAACTCTATTAAAAGAAATTGAAGAAGATACAAAGAAAAGGAAAGATATTCCGTATTCTTGGATTGGAAGAATCAACATAGTTAAAATGACCATACTACTAAAGATTTAATGCAATCCCCATCAAAATCCCATTGGCATTTTTTTAAAGAAATAGAACAAAAAAATCATCAGATTTGTATGGAAGCACAAAAGACCCCGAATTGCCAAAACCATCCTGAGAAAAAAGAATGAGGCTGGAACCATCACTCTGCCCAACTTCAAATTATACTACAAAGTGACAGTAATCAAAACGGCATGATATTGGCAGCAAAACAGACACACAAACCAGTGGAAGAGAATCGAGAGTCTAGAAGTAAACCCATATTTATATGGGCAAATAATTTTTGACAAAGAAGCCAAAAACATACAATGGAGAAATAAAAGCCTCTTCAGTAAATGGTGTTTGGAAAACCACGTGCAAAAGAATGAAACTACACTGTTGTCTATCACCACACACCCAAATTAACTCAAAATGGATTAAGGACCTGAATATAAGACCCGAAACAATAAAATGCATAGAAGAAAACATAGGAGCTAAACTCAAGGACCTCAGACTTAAAGAGGATTTTATGAATTTGACCTCAAAGGCAAGGGAAGTAAAAGCAAGAATAAATGAATGGGACTACATTGAACTATAAAGCTTCTGCTCAACAAAAGAAATCATCAACAAGGTAGGGAGACAACCATCCAAACAGGAAAATGTATTTGCAAGCAACATCTCCAATAAGGGCCTAATATCCAAAGTATACAAAGAACTCATACAACTCAATACAGCAACAGAAAAATGATCCAATCAAAAAATGGGCAGAGGACCTGAACAGACACTTCTCCCTAGAGGACATACAAATGGCCAACAAATATATGAAAAGATGCTCGACATCGCTAGCTATTAGGAAAATGTAAATCAAAACCACAATGAGATACCAACCCACAGCTGTTAGAATAGCTATAATCAACAGGACATGTAATAACAAATGCTGGAGAGGATGAGTAGAAAAAGGAACCCTCAGACACTGCTAGTGTGACTGCAAATTGGTACAGCCACTATGGAAAACAGTATGGAGTTTCCTCAAAAAACTAAGAATTGGTCTACCATATGATCCAGCAATCCCTCTACTGGATATTTACCTCAAAGACTTGAAAACCCATATCTGAAAAGATATTTGCACACCAAAATTCATAGCAGCATTATTCACAGTGGCCAGGACATGGAAGCAACCGAAGTGTCCTATGATTAGATGATTGGCTAAAGAAGCTGTGGTACATATATAAAATGGAATATTACTGAGCCATAAGAAGAGATGAAATACTGCCATTTGTGACAACATGAATGAACCTGGAGATAATCATGCTAAGCGAAATAAGCCAGACAGAAAAAGTTGAAAATCACATGATATCACTTATATGTGGGATGTAAACCTAAAAGCAATAAATGAGCAGGACAGAGACTCATGAGCATGGACAATGGACTAGTGGTTACCAGAGGACTATAGACTAGTGGTTAGTAGTGTAGTGGAGGGGAAAGGGGAAAATTGACAGGGTAAAGGGGGTCAAATATAGGGATAGGAGGAAGATCGAAGTGGGTAAAGGGGATCAAGTATATGGTAGCTGAAAGAAACTGGACTTTGGGTGATAAACACACAATAGAATATACAGATGTCAAATGATAATGTACACCTGGAAATGATATAATTGTATTAACCAATGTTAACGCAATAAACTTAATTAAAAATTTTTAAAAAATAATAAATTAAAAAAAAAGGTTTTAGATCAACTCACAGCACACCCTCCCAATATCCGCGTGATAAACGTGACCTTTGACCCGATGTCAGTGGAATGAACTTACTTCCCTAATTGCACCCTCTACACTGTTGCCACAGGCAGCATCTGTTAGACTCCTGTGCTTTATTTTCCAGGTGTGAGGTGGATACCAGTCCAAGCCCTACCCTCAGGAACATATTGTAATTGTTCCAAAAGGTGTCTCTGAAAGCCTGCCACCAATTTATGCACAGTGAGGATATGGGTAAACTACACACCATCCACTGACCAAACCCTCTTCCTGCAGCTCCCAGCCCTGATCTCAGACTCTTAGCTGGGTAGTCTGCTGAGGTCTTAGAAGCAGTTGTTAGCCTCCTGCTTTGCAAGTCTTGCATGACTGAGCTAGCAACGCACTCTGGAATATGTGAGCGCTTGCTAACTATTGTCTTGTGTCCTCTACCCAAGCAGAGTCAAAATCCCGTGTTACTATCCTGGGGCATAATTCTCCCAGTAGCAGTGCTACATTTGCTTTGTAATTAATGTTTGCCTTTCTAAAAGATAATCTCCCAAGATGTGAGGCCACAGCTATGGCATATCAATACTCACCACAGCATCTAGTAGTTCAGTATGTTGAGCATACAAAAGGGCTTTTCTGCAATCCTGCCTTTTTGACCCCCAGCCCTATCCTTCTTCTTTTCACAACCAAAGGTCTACAACTGTTTACTCGGGAGGTCACAATTTCCTAAATCTTTGCTAGGAAGGAGGTTCTAAGGCCAGGCTTTGATGAGAATTCAGGGAGGCAATACCTGACAGCTAGCAGAGTTGCCTTCGTAGAGGCTATGGCTCAGTCGACACTGGCTGCTCCAGGCTCAAGACCACTGTCCCTTCCTCTTTGTACCTGTTCCTAGGCCTTCAATCAGTTTCACACGATCAGCGCAGGCTTTCTACAGGAAGAGGCTCACCTGCAGCTCCCAGCCCTGATCTCAGACTCTTAGCTGGGTAGTCTGCTATATCCACTGATATATCCACTGACCCCTGAGCCTCAGTAAAGGGAAGGGGCAGAGTTGGGGCTTCCAGGTGTACCAGTTTCCTAGGGCTGTCTTAACAAGGGGCCACAAACTGGTTAGTGCAAATTTATTCTTTCACAGTTTTGGAATCTGGAAGTCAGTAATCAAGGTGTCGGCAGGCCCATGCTCCCTTTGAGAGTCTAGTGAAAAATCCTTCCTTGGCTCTTCCTAGATTTTGTTGGCTGCTGGTAACTCTTGGCATTCCTTGGCTTATAGCTGCATCATTCCGACCTCTGCCTTGACCATCATGTTAACTTCTTTTCTGAGTGTGCCTCTGTGTCTTCACACGGCCTTCTTTTAAGGATGCTAATAATTGGCGTTAGGGCCCATCTAATCCAGTATGGCATCATCATAACTAATTAAATCTATGAAGAGGTCACATTTCAAGGTCTTGGGTGGACATGAATTTTAACACTGTTCAACCAGTCCAGGGAGTATTGGAGAAGTAGGAACAAGCTGACGAGGTATAGGGAATACTATCCCCAGATGTTAACAGTGGTAAAGGGCTTTTCCCTCTAAACAGTCTCGCCTCTTCCACAAAATGGATCTAAGTAATATATATCTTCATTTTGATTTGCTTTATCTTAAGTGGACAAATATTCTATTTGTAACCAGCAGGAGACCCAGTGGCTTCAGCCACACCGAAGACTAAGTTGTCATCTGAGCAGACCTGACCAAGCGTCTGAATACCGCAGGGCACTCAAGTCTCCAAAGCCAGCCCAGGACTCTGCGACTGTGGCCTTAGGTACCGTTACATTCGGAAAAGGAGTATTTGAGAAGCAAAATATTTTTTTGACACAGAATGAAAATGTACCTCTTGCTCCCTAAGTTTCTTGGCTGTTTCAAAAAATGTCTGCTTAGTTCAAGTTCTTTTCCATCTTTTTGACACAGCAGAGGGTGACACTCCCTGTCATCTGGCTTCCTGGTGAGCCTACCATTCTGACCTCCCCCTGCCCTGACTGTACCTAAGAGCCCCACTCCAGGAGGAAAAGGAAAAGCACAGGCTGGGTTCCCACATGCAACTTCTAGCTTGGGGTTGCGGGGGCTGGAGAGGCTGAGGGAGCTCTGGGGGTGGGGGACGGGGAGGGAACAGCTCTGAAAGTTAGACCGTAAGAGCCCGAAGGGCAGGACTGAGCCTGTCCCCTTTATATGCCCTTCATAGTCACACAGCAGACACTCATGGGATATCTATGAGATGAATGATTGGTTACTGGAAATGCTGGTTTCCAGGTCAGCTCATTTTTCTGTGATGATGGGCCTTCCTGCATCCTGAAGTTTTCAGAACAATTTCTAATTAAAATATATTCTGATTTGGGGTTTGGATATTATTGTAACTATTTCAGGAAGAAGCATGTTCAGCTCAGGTGTTCTTTGAGCCCCCATATGAAAAGTATCACCCCCTGCTCCTGAAAAAACAATGTGGCAGCATCTCTTCTGAGACCCACACCAGGAAAGCCTGGGCCTCAGACAGCAAGAGGGACTCTGGGGACATTCAGGAATTAGTCTCTGCAGGACTCAGTGACTGACTGGATGTTGAATGAAGGAGAGGGAGAAGTCCATGACTATTATAAAATTATTTCCAAAAACTATACCAGGTATTAGTCCCAATGCATTGGATAGCTATTTAAATGATTAATAGGACTTACTCTACATTTACAGATTCATTTCACCTAAATATCAAGAAAAATCAAAATGCTAATTAATTGTGTAACTTGGTGGCAATTTGGCTCTTTTTTCTGGAATCTGGGGTAGTACTCGGTGAGAGCGCACGTTTCCACCTTTACTCTCCAAAATTGCATATCTAAAATTCATTAAGAAAAGATGTGTTTACAGGTAAGATTATCTCTTATCCTAAAGAAGACTAGGGAGCATTAACTAAATTTTCGATGGAATTAACCTATTCACCAGGAGGGGCAAGTCAATGTTTCTAGCATTCTATAGCACCTACCAAGCTCTATAAATGTGTACCAAACATATCCAATTAGTGTACTCATTATCTGTTACTGAATAAGAAATTATCTGTTATTGAATAAGAAATTTAGTGGCTCAGAGCAACAAATATTTATCATCTCACAGTTTCCCTACGTAAGGAATTGGGGGTTAGGTGGTTCTTAACCGCCTTAGTTAGGTGGTTCTGTCTTAGGCTCTCTTATGAGGCAAACAAGATGTCTTCTGGGGCTGCAGTTACCTGGAGATCTTACTGAGTCTGGAGAATCTGCTTCCATGCTCACTCAGTTGCTTGTTGGCTACTGGCCAGAGGCCTCAGTTCCTCACTACATGGGCTTTCTGCAGGGTTACCAAGTGTCCTCACACCATGGCACCTGGCTTCTCCCAGAGTGGGTGATCCAAGAGAAAACAAGGCAGAATCAGTGATGCTTTTATGACGTAGCCTCAGAGTTATCGTCATTATTCACCCATCATCACCTATGTTGTATTCTGTTGGTTAAGACCAGCCCTGATACAGCGTAGGAGGGAACTAACGAGGGATATAAATACCAGGAACTTGCCTATGACAATCAGAGATTAATTTTCTTCTGTGATCACCTAAAATCAGTTGTAATGCAATTATTAAGAAATACACACGAAATACCATTCTTTCTTATTTTCAAGAAAACAATTTGCTATTTCCCTCTTTCGCCCAGCCCCTCTCCTAATCCCTCTTCCATCTAGCAACCATCAGTTTGTTCTCTGTATCTATGAGTCTATTTCTGTTTTGTTTGTTTATTTTGTTTTTTTTTTAGATTCCACATAGAAGTGAAATTATGTGGTATTTGTCTTTATCTGTCTGACTTATTTCACTTAGCATAATACTCTCTAGGTCCATTCATGTTGTCACAAATGGTATGATTCCATTCTTTTTTATTGCCAAGTAATATTCCATGTATATATATATGCCACTTCTTTATTCAGTTGTCTATTGATGGGGACTTAGGTTGCTTTCATACCTTGGCTGTTGTAAGTAATGCTACAATGAACATAAAGGTGCATGTATCTTTTTGAATTTGTGTTTTGGATTTCTTCGAATACCCAGAAGTAGAATTGCCGGGTCATAAGGTAGTTCAGTTTTTAATTTTTTGAGGCATTTCCATACTGTTTTCCTTAGTAGCTGCACCAATTTGCAATCCCACCAACAATGCATGAAGGTACCCTTTTCTCTACATCCTTGCCAACACTTGTTTGTTCATTTATTAATGATAGCCATTCTGACAGGTGTGAAGTCATTGTCTCATTGTGGTTTTAATTTGTATTTCTCTGATGATTAGTGACTTTGAACATCTTTTCATATGTCTATTGGCCATCTCATCTGTATGTCCTCTTTGGAGAAATGTCTATTCAAGTTCTCTACCCATTTAACTGTAGCCTATTTTAATATCAAAAAAAGAATTTTTATACTTGAGTTTTCAGCACATAATAGATGTTCAGTAAATATTTGTTGACTGGATTAAATAAAATGTAGAATGTTATTGAATAAAATGATCACTTTGGCCTCTGCCAACTCTAAAATCTTATGAATTTTTTTCTCTAGCTCTGAGGCAATTTTCCAGTTTGAGTTTTACTGTAACCAATCACTTGTACATAATTAAAACCAGCTCTGGTCCACTGCATCAGTTCCCAAATACTGGGAGACTTTTTCATTTCACATACATATAATAGCACTGCTCACTTAGTATTCACATCTTCAAAATCCCTTTCTGGAAATAATCTTCCCCTATTATAAAAATGAAGTAGGCGGAACTTACACGTTACCCTTTGCAGGCTTTGCGTTATAAATCATTCAGAAGCATGGACTGTGTTCAATTGTAATGATAAAATTAGGAGATGATGTGACACATCTTCAGTAGGTAATGAGAATATTCCATCATCCTTTATTACTTTATTCTGAATAATATTATTAAGTTCTAAAAATTTTACATCAAGAATTAAAAAAAAAGGAATATAAAATAAAACACATTGGCTTGTGGGCTAAGGAAGCTCTTAGTGCTCCCCTCATCCACTTCTGAAATCTATCCCAGGACGAGGATGTTTCTGTAGATTGGTCACGTTCTAACTAGTATCCAGGGATATTCTTGTGCCATGTTTCGAAGTGTGGGGCATTGGAGGTGGAGTTCAAATAAGACTTCTGTCTTTTAGGATGGTTTTCTTCTGGAGAACAAAGGAAGAAGAAGCAGCCCTGGCTACTTCATTTCATTCTCTTTTGTTTCTTCACTGTCACTCTTTCCCATCTGTCTGGGTAAGTCAGAAGGGTAGTAATGAATTCTTCTGAGGCCTGGGGCTGGCTGCCCAGAGACGTTCTGCTTTGGGCACTGGTACACTTGTAGTCTCATATGCTCTCCTCCTCTTGGTGCTCATTCCTGATCTTCCTTGGATTGGTCTTGCCATATCTCTGAGTGCTAAGATGAGAGAGGCTGAGATGCAGGTGGTGCCTAGAAAGGAAGGTAATAGGCTCTGCGACTAGCTTTATTTCTAGCCTCTAGGCCACTTGGCCTGGCGTAGCTGTGACTGCCAGTGGAATGCAGTCGAGTTTTCATCAAAGTTTCTCTTGGCTCTACACTGTCTCCTGTGCATATGTGGCTTCTGAACCTCCTCAAGAGGACAGGATAGAAGGGTTTCGATCTTCTGTCCAGGTCGTCTATTTTTCTGTTCGCAACAATATATCATAAGTTATTTAAGGAGAGGATTGTATGCAGAGAATATGGGAAATGCACATTAATTCAGACTGTTCTTCTTGTATTTGATTTTATGAAACAGAAAACTATTTTAACATATAACAAACCATAATTTAAAGTTAGAAGGCTGGGTTTCATATCCCACTACATGATCCTGGCTAAGATATTTAGTCTCTGATTTCGTAGAAGTATGTGTATGTGTGTGTGTGTGTGCGTGTGTGTGTGTTGCATTTGTGTGTGTGCTATAATACATATAGGAGAGTTAGGACTAACTGAGCTACCTTATACCTTATACAGATAGAAATAGATACTTGGTAAATACTTCTTGAATTTTTGTGATAATTCAAATATGTTTTAAAGAATTAAAAAATTTGAGATAATTTCTTCTGAACATTTTTAAAGACTTACTTGCTAAATTCATACTTTTCTTTTATTGTCAAAGCGAGGTATAATAAATTATATTTCTCAATAAACGAGGTATAATAAATTATATTTCTCTTTTGGGAACCAGGAATTACTTCTTCTACATCTTAGATTCTAAATATATATGGTTATGACACACCACTATTATAAACTATAGCTCTTTTATTTAGTCTCACTTAGTTTATTAGAAACGTTACTGCTTATTATGTGTATTTTACCTACAAGGATTTAAAACATCTCACAAAAAATATTTTACACATTTTGTGCTTTCATTCTGCAAATATATATTAGTGATTCTGAGCTAGACTTTCTGTATTATTCTAATTGAGGAGGGTTTTGTTACATAGAATTGACTTAGTGAGATATATGTACATATATATCTTTCATTAATAATTTGGAATTTCATTTTGTTCTTGCAATAATGCAGTGACATCACAGGCAATTTTAGCTACTTCATCATGGCTTTTGGATGTTAAATGTAAGCTTTTTAAAAGTGTACTGTATGCACTGAGAAAGTTCTAGTAATCATAAACTGTGATATAGTAGCTTCCTGTTTGGCTTTTTTTTTTTTTGAAAGTAGTTAATTAATCAATTTAATCCCTGCCTCAAACAGAGAAGCACTAGCAAGATCGCTTCAGCTTGGAGAAAGCTGTTAAGGGTCATTGATGGTGCCCTATTGAGCCTCCTTGAAGAAGGTGGCACCAGATTCCAGACCCACCTGCTTTTCCTGCTGTAGGGATGATAAAGGCTAGCACAGGGCGGCCTCAGGAAGCCTCTATTCATGTTAGGTAGGGACTTCCAGAGATAAGCAAATGACTCCTCTATGCCAGCTCTACATATATATATATATGCAGATTTAATGTGTCTGAAAATGGATGGATTTCAAAGTCAGGATCAACGTTTATGGCAAAGCCTCATTTTGCACTTCTGTATCCCCTTTAGCTAGAGTCAAGTCCAGCTGGCTTCTTCATCAGAGGTCTTGCTTCTTAATAAAACTAACATTTATTTGGACATACCATAAACCATGCTAAGCACTCTACACAGATGATCTCACTTAACCTTCAAAACACACCCAAGGGGTAGGCGCTACTAATTTTTATCCCAATTTCGTGTATGAGAAAACTAATCTTAGATTCAGTGATGGGCCCTGACACACACATAGTTAGTAAGTGGGAAAAAGCTAGTGGCCAAATCTGGGCAGCCTGACCTTAGAGCCTTAACTCTGACGGGCATGCCTTCCACTCTTTAATTGATTTCTCGGCCACAGTGATCACCATGCATCCAAACTATCTTCAACAGTCCTGGCTTCAACTATTTTGTCCCTTTAGTCCATGAAGACACTCTAACTTTTCACACTGTATGAGTGTCCCACTTTCTGGTAATATTTTAAACATAGGTGGCAACCATGTATTTATTGAATAGACACATAGTACTTACTAGTCTAAATGCTCTATTAAAGAATACTAACTTAATTCTTATATATAAAGTACATATTACAATATCATCTCCATTTTACATATGGAGCAATTGAAGAACAGAGAGGTAAGTAACTTGACCAAGTTTATAGAACTAATAAATGGTAAATAACAGAGTTGGGATTCAAACCTAGACCACCTGGGTAGTAACAATGATGCCATGTTGCCTCTGTATTCATGATAGTAGTCAATTTACTATATTCTCAGCACTCAGTTAAAGGGGACATAGACATGGACTCTATCCTCAAGCTGCACACAAATAATAATACATAGTTTTATTAATAATACTTAATAATACATAGTGTTTTTTAGGGGAAGGTAAAGTTCATAGGCCGGAACGGGCTCTGAAAATGTGGCAGACACTGAGGTTGTCTATCTCATCTTCAGTCTCTTCCTCTTCCTTTCTAACTGAATGCCAGTTTTGTTTAGGGTAGCAATGTGCCCAGTAAGAGGTGGCCCATGCAATCGAGTTCTGGCTAGTGAAGTGGTAGAAGAAGTAGGGCTTCCTGGAAAGCTATTATTTTCCTGATAAAAAGGCACAGATTCAATTGACATGCACCTTTTATCCTTTTCCCTTGCCCCTTCCCCGCCTTTTTTTTCTGGGACCCGGACACAATACCTGGACTAAAGCTAGATGCTAGGATGGCATGACAAGGAAGGGAGGTAGAAGTAGCCTGGTCCTTGATATCTTTAAGAAGCTGCAGCAGTTCTAACTGCCTACTCCTGGATTTCTTGATGTGTGAGAAAAATAAACCCTTGATTAAAGCGATGTAGTTGAGTTTCTGTTACAAGCAATTGAACAAAATTCTAATTTGTACAAAAACCTTCATGGAAGAGAGGCTCCATCTAAACCTTGCAGGTCAGGAATATTCTGTTAGGTTTGGAAAAAAAGAGAAGCATTCCATGTGTGTAGTGCAACGTACCCAATGACGGGGAAGCAAAAGCAGCAAGGTGGGTTCAAGAGAACGTGGGAAAGCAGTGGGTCCAAGGGCGAGCGTGGTTAACACATCTCGGTAGCGCCTAAAGGAGAGCAAGAAAAGTAAAGAAGCCGACATATGACACAGCTCAAAAGGGGCTGAGACTCAACAAGAGATAAGCCTGAGGCCACATCATGAACTCTGAATTAGAGTTTGGACTTTATGAATATAGAGGTAGGAGGCACTGAAGAGTTTTGGCCAAGGACATAATATTAAACGGCCAAGTAGAAATACACACAAGCATTTTGTATCTGCAACTGGATCTTCATACATTCAATCCACACATATTTTCGAGCATTCTACTGTGTGCCAGTCACTGAAATAAGCCCAGGATGAGAGGTTAAGATTCTGTAAGATGATATAAATTCAATTTCTGGGCCCTAAAAAAAAAAAAATTTCAAGGAAAAGATCCCATTATCTCCTTTTTTTTTTAAAAAAAAATGACAAAACAGAATGTTTTGAGTGGGACTGATTGGGTTCAAATCCTGGCTTTGTCACTTGACATCTCTGTACCTCAGTCTCCTCAGCTGTATTATTCAGCTAATAAAAGTACTTTCCGCATGGTTTAATCATGAGGATTAAATGAAACAGTATTGATTCGGTGTTCCCTGTCTAATTAATAGCAGTTTTAGCTTTCTATCGTTCAGTCCCCAAATCACTGAGTATCCTCGACTCTTAATAGCAAATTCTGTTGTAGCTAACTTCAACACGTATCCCAAATCTAGCTGCTATGTGGTCATAGCCACCTTCACCTCTGCAGTGGTTACTGTGGTGCCCATTCCTGCCAGATGTTCTCTTTAGGACTGGCATGCCCATCCCCCACCTGTCGAGAATATTAGTTGTTGAAGGCACACAGGTGTGTCCCTCATGGGGATTGTTTTGCTGAAGAGAATTGTCTCACTCTAGACTTACATACTCTCCCAAGGGTCAGGCCCTGACAATAACTGGTTGACACAAGGATGCAAAGACCTGGGCACCTTGCTTGTGGTAGGCAGAAAAATGGTCTCATCCCTGGAACCTATGAATAAGTTAGGTTGCATGGCAAGGGGGAGTTGAGGTTGCTAATCAGATGAGATTATCTTGGATCATCCAGATGGACCCAATATCATCACAAGGTTCCATATAAATGAAAGAGGAGGTCAGAAGTCAGAGTCAGAGAAGGAGATATGATAATGGAAACAGGTAGGGGTGATGCAATTTCCAGAATGCAGGTGGCCTCCGGAAGCTGAAAAAGACAAGGAAATAGATTCTCCTCTAGAGCATTAAAGAGTGCAGCCCTGCCAACACCCCCTGTTCTCATCATTCCAGCCACACTGGTTTTCATGCTCTTCTTGAACTTGCCAGGCTCACTCCTGCCCCAGGACTTTTGCATTTACTCTTTCCTCTGCTCATATGCCACTTTTCTAGTGGGGCCCCTGAGCACTCTATTTAAAATTTCAACTATCTCTCATCCTACACTGGCACTTTCTATCCCTCTTATCTGCATTATTTCATCTGCCTATACCTTTCTCATATACTTTATAATTTATTTACTTATTTTTATTGTTTTTCTTCTCCCGCTAGACTATATTATCTATGAAAGCAAGTATTTTGTTTATTTTCTGCTGTATCTCCAGTGCTCAGAACTGTGCCTGGCAAACAGTGGTTACTCACTCAATAAAAATTTATTGGATGAATAAATGCAGGCATAGTAATTAGAATAGTGTCTGGCATGTTGCTTTCTTTTCCTTTTTCTTTTTCTTTTTTTCCAGCAGAGAAGGGGTCATGAGATTCTTGGTATTTTGGAAGCTACTTATATATATTGCTTGATCCAGTGATCCTGCAGGAAGAGGAAGATGAATGATGTACACACATTGATTAGTACCTTATTTTCCTTGTTTATATGTGTATGAACCAACCCCAAGATGAGCTGAATTCCCTTTAAAACAGACTTAGAAGCAAAAGCCTGAGTCTCTCATGCAGACCTAGGAAGTGATCAATGCCATGAAAGGATGGTATGGGTTGGAGCTCTGTTTGGAACCACAATTTAGGCCCAGGGCACCTAGGTCAGGAGAAGTCTCATCTGGCTCCAGGTCAGGCCTGATCCCTCCCAGAACCTCCGGGAAATGCTGAAGGTCCAGCACTTAACACTGTGACAGGAAGGCTGCTGGTGACTACTAGTGATTCTGCACTGTTCATTTATTGGAAGGATCTCCCTATTTGAGTGGAATTTTTATGAAGAAAGAGCCCAGAACCGTATCTCAGATCCTTGTTCACGAGGCTCATTCTGTCTTCAACTGAGTGTGCTGTTGGCCAAATGCGGGGTCCTTTCTCATGGTGGGTTTTGGAGAAAGAGGCTAAGTAATATACTTTGAAATGGGAAAGTATGAGAGTTATGTGCATGTAAATATGTAAGATATCCTGATTCCCAGGGAAATGCACACTAATATTGAAAAAAAAATCTGTCTGCTCGATATAGTGATTTGTATTTAACTATAGAAGAACAGTATATCAATTCTGCCATCTGTTGGTTGTGTGAGCTCTTTGAAGAAACAGCACTCAAATGTGAGGGACTTGAAATCATTGAGTCCTTGACTTGAAAAAAAATACAATGCCTAAACTGTCAGGCACAGGAGGGGATTTGTCCTATTTTAAAGCTCTGTTGAGCGAGACACCGTAACTTTCACTGTTTGTGCAATTCAAAATGAGACAACGCATTGGAATGTCT
The DNA here is from genome assembly GCF_902729225.1 of Pteropus medius. NCBI lineage: Eukaryota > Metazoa > Chordata > Mammalia > Chiroptera > Pteropodidae > Pteropus > Pteropus medius. Next base: position 19,758,528 of record NW_024350319.1, on the reverse strand, counting down.
TAGTAGCATTTATGCTCTGTTCTGTTTTGATCCCTATTGATGATATTAGCACCTAATCATATTCCTTTATTATAACCCCAGCAATTACATACTTGAAGATATATGTGAATTAACTCCTGTGATTCTTTTCCAAAATAAGATTAACCTCTAAATATTTACTAGTTTTTTTTTTTAAGGAGATTTGATGAAGAAGCTTTTCTGAAATTTGCATAGTATTCAAATCATGTCACGATCCTCAGGGCTTCATCATAAGCATAGTATTTGCTTAATAAAAGTTGAATTCTGAATCTTTTTACAAATTAACTCATCTTAAAAAAAATTCTTCTAAAGACTCAGTGAGCAAAACATGATATAGACAAAATATGCACATAGAAGTTTTCTTTTAGCTCTTGAATACTATACATTTTTCTTTGTCATATTTCTAATGTATTCTAATATATTGAAAACTTTGAAATAACACAAGTTGCTGAAGCAAGTTTTTTTCAGTTAGACAGGCTTAGTTCTTATTTTCCACTACACTTTTATTTAGCGATTTATTTTCCATCTTGTCTCAGAACCCGAGATGAATTGAGCCAAATATGGAACTCATGCTCCCATTCTTACTGTGAGTATTTTTTCTTGTTTTTAATGGGCCATTGTATAAATCTAGTTTTGAATAATAGCCTAGTTTTCTTTTAAGGTGTGATAGCTCTGTCCAGTGCTACATACTCATCTCACCTGCCCTTCAAACCTCATGCTTATAGTTAGGGGCTCATCATGTCCCTACTCCATGGACGTGGACTGATGACTGATGTTTCTAGCCACTTAGGTCCCCATCTAAATGATTTTTAAAATTTGGATTTATTCAAAAGCCACGTATTAAGAGACGTTTTCACATCTTCAGATACTTTTCTGAGAAGAACAAAATGTGAACAAATTGCAGCCAAGTACTATCACTTCATGCCTTCTCAATTTCTCACCTGAGTCTGTGTTAACAGGACACATGCTTGAACTTACATTTGTGTTTTAAAAATTTCTGCTTTACTGCTCATCATCCTTTTCAATGTATTTCTTTGTATTTAATGTATCTTAGCAACATCTTCGAGCAACAATCAAAGCCATAGTTTCCAAATATTGCAGCATTTAAAGCATCCTCCTTGGTTGCATGCTGTTTTTCCAGGCAACTTATTTTTATTTTAAGAATATAACAGGAATTTAGAAGTTAATGATTTATTGCCCTCTATCTAGTCCTCAAGGAAACTCTTCCTTCCACAAAGCACATTTGCAAGATTCTGACAATCTTAAAGAGCTTTTATTTGCTGCTGATACTCTATCAGCTCTTGTTTTTAAGCTTCCCAAAGATGGAAGAACATTTTGGAGAGTTCAGGTCATGTTCTGTTGGGAAAGATCACCAAGATCGCATATAACATGAACCCTGTGAACCTTGCTATTAGCCAGAGATTTAATTTTTAAGAAAGTTTTTGCATATAAATTTTGCTTTTGTATAACATACAAACAGTAAAGTACACAGATCTTGTGTAAATTTGATGAATACACACACACACACACACACACACACCTATGTAGCCACTGCCAAGATCAAGATATAGATTACTTCCAACACCCCAGAATGTTTCTTGTCTCCTTCATGCCTCTTCCCAATTAATATCCCACTCCAGGTAAACATAAATCTGACTTCTACCACCACAGATTAGTTTTGCCTGTTCTTTAATTTTATAATTAATGAAACCATATGATATGTGAACTTCCGTGCCTGGCCTCCTTCCTCATCAGTGTATCAGTGAGATTCATTTATGTTCGTTTCTGCGGTAGGACTATACTTATTCCACTGTATCAATATACTACAGTTTATTATCCATTCTATTACCGATGAACATTTGGATTGTGTTTATAATTTTGGACTATTGTGAATAAAGCTGCTTAGTCAGAGATTTTCATATGTAAAAGAGAACTTTGCTACACATAATTTCCAGTATTTGGACAATCCTTTATATAGTGATAGATGCAGAAAACCAAATCAAAAAGCCTAGGATGCCTTTAAATTTCTTTAAATTGATTTTTTAATTATAGTTGACTACAGTATTATATTAGTTTCAGATGTACAACATAGTGATTACACATTCATATGCCTTATGAAATGATCACCCTGATGAGTCTAGTACCATCTGGCATCACACATAGTAAAAGTATAGGCAACAAAAGAAAAATAGATGAATTTTATCAACTTTATGAACATTTATCGATCAAAGGATACTATCAAGAAAGCAAAACTACAACCTATTAAATAGGCAAGAATACTTGCAAATCATTTATCTAATTAGGGATTAATATCCAGAATACATAAGGACCACCTAAAATTCAACAACAAAATAAACTCAATTTAAAAAATGAGCAAAGGACTTGAAGAGAGATTTTTCCAAAGATATACAAATGGCCAATTAGCCCATAAAAAGATGCTCATAATTATTGGTTATTAGATAGGTGAAAATCAAAACCACAATGAGCTACCACTTCACAACTACCAAGATGACTATACTTTTATAAAAAGAAAAGAAAAAAATAGAAAATCAGTGTTGGCGAGTATCTGGAGAAATTGGAAACATCATGCATCACTGGCAGGAATATAAAATGGTAAAATCACTGTTGCAAACACTTAGGCAGGTTCTCAAAAGGTTGAATGTGGAACTACCATATGACCCAGCAATTTCACTGCTAGATATATACCCCAAAGATTTAAAAGCAGGGACTTGAACAGATATTGGTATGTCAATGTTCACTGCAGCATTTTGACAATAGCCAAAAGCTGGAAACAACCCACAAGTCCATCAACAGATGAATGGCTAAACAAAATGTGATATATACATACAATAGAATATTATTCAGCCATAAAAAGGAGTCAAATTTTGATATATACTGCCATATGGAAAAATCTTGAAAATATTATGCTTAGTGAAATAAACCAGGCACAGAAGGACATTTATTGTGTGATTCCATTTATAAGGTACCTAGAATAGGCAGATTCATAGAGACAGAAAATATAATAGAGGCTACCTGGGGCTGGAGGTAAGCTCAAAGGGGAAGTTATTATTTAATGAGTAGAGATTTTGGGGGAGAGGATATTAAAAACTTCTAGGCATAGATAATGCTAATGGTTATACAATGTTGTAGGTAAATTTAATACCACTGAATTGTACACTTACAAATGGTTAAAATAATAAATATTATATATATTTTGCCACAATAAAAAAATCAACCTCAGATGTAAAACAGTTCTTTGATAGTCACTCATTCAACACATGCTTATTGAATACCTGCAGAAATCAAGGCCCTGTTGAAACTATACAAAAAAAAAAAAAAAAAAAAAAAAGATGAATAAAACATATTGTATTAGTTTCCTATTGCTGTGAGCAAATTACCACAAATTTAGTGGCTGACTACAACATAAATTTATTATCTTATACTTCTGTAGGTTAGAAGTTCAAACTGAGTCTCAGTGGATAAAACCAAGGCATGGCAGTGCTGCTGCGTTCCTTCAGGGTGAGAAAGATTATTGCAGCTCAGAGAATCAAGAAATGCTCCTCAGAAACTACATAGAAACCAGTCCAGAAATATACACAAAGTCGCCCTGTATGGCAAGGACTTTGGGATTCTTGGGGCTTCGTGGTATATATAAGCTACATTCCACAACCGATGGCCAGGTGGATCATAAGAAAATAGCTGATCAGTTAATGCCGACAGTGACTCCCAGTGGCTGTGCAGTGGCATGATTCCCATGGGTCAGCAGGGGACAGGACAGCTATGGTGCTGCTTCTTCACAAGCAAGGCTGCCAGGATCATTAAGTCCCAGTATGATGCCCAGGTGAAGCTTGCACATGGTACCTGCTGGCAAAGCAGGAACCCAGAGAAATATGATTTTGACATTTGCATCAAATATAGTATACTAGAAATGGCAGCCTGGCTCTGAGAGTCTCTTGCACACCGTGTGGCTACAATTTGGGTTGCTTACCAGTGTTTGTGTTTGGACTGCATTATTTAAGAAGTGACCTCAGCAGCATTTTCATATAAATGGTGGCTAATAAAAAAAGCAAGACTCACTGTCTCTTCTGATGTAAGAGTTTTAAAATGACACTATACTGTCAATTGCACCCCAAATCACTTTAACTCCACAGGGTGTGCTGGCAAATACCACTCTCCAGGTACAGAAGCGATGCACTTTGTGCCTCCAACACATGGCGTCATGGAACAACTCAGCTAAGCATCTAGGACATCTAGCAGTGGCTGCTACTGTATCCCTCCTCAACCAGTGCGATTCGGTTTTGTCCTCCATGTTTATTCTTGAATAAATTAAGCCACTGGAGGCATGATATGTGCTCAATAAATGTTTAATAAATGCACGAAATAGAAATAAACAAATGACTTCAGGTACCTCAAATTCTTAACCCAGGCCCAGGATGTGGTTCTGAGGACGGCACCTATCTGATCACGTGTATTTCCTCACAGTGACCTCATATCTACACAGATCCTTGCTGAGTCAAGGTAACGGGGTTTGCTCTCAGTTTATGTAAACTCTAACTAGAAAAACACATTTAAGGATATTAGAAAAATATATTGAAAAGTTGTCTTATAAAATCAAGAAATATTTTCATTTGAATTTTTGCCTTGGTTAAAGGAAAACATTGTTGTAGCCATGCAAACCTTGCCTGTGTCTGATCTCCAACGATGTATGTAAACCACTAATACAGTTGGTTGCTTAGAGCCCAGGAGTTTGTGCTCCTTTCTCTCCTCTAGTCAGTGATATTTCTTGATGTCACTTTCAGCTGTGTGGCTCAATGTCCACAAGGCCCAAAGTATTTCTCTGTTTACCCTCAGAGAATGTCTGAGAAAGTTGCTTGTGGATCTCTAGACACTGGTCAAAGATGCCACCCCAGACCCCATGATTCCCTTATAAATGAATTGTATTTAAGGATATGTGAAGTCCTTCAGAAATTAGGTGTGCCTATCTTCATTTAGGCTTTGTATAACCTTCTGACATCCTCCTTCCTTCCCTCCTCCTTTCTTTCTTTCTTCCTCTTGCTTCCTTTCTTGATTTCTTTCTTTCTTTTCTTGTTTCTTTCTTTTTGCCCTCTCTCCTTTCCTTCTTCTTCCTTTCTTTTCTTTCTTTATTGTTCTTTCTTTCTTTCTTTCTTTCTTTCTTTCTTTCTTTCTTTCTTTCTTTCTTTCTTTCTTTCTTTATATGATGCACAGGCCAGGCCACCACCCCACCTCCCACCAGAGAACCCCCAACCTCAGCCTCTTATTGATTTCTTTAACGTTTAGCATATAGTAATTGTTGCCTTGAGTGTAAGCGCAAAGAATAAAGAAGTAACTACAACAACAAAAAGGACAAAGAATACAAGTGTTAATCTTATCTCCCAATACCTGTATTTCGAACATGTTTCCTATTGGTAGTTATTTTAGCATATCCAATGTGATGTATGACAAGCAGCAACAGAATAATCACAGTTAATTCAAAAAATTCATTTTAATGTCATCCCAAATAGGGTATACTGGAGACTACAGAGAGAGATTGGAGAGGCATAACATCTTAGAATAGTTTATTTAAATGTGTTAACCACAAAGATATCCTACAAGCTGGGTGCAGGTCAGACCTTTGTAACTGCTGCTCCTATCCTCCCTCTCCAACCAAACTGATTTGACCCCAATAACCTCCAAACCTTCTATCAGGTCAGGTGTAAGAAACAGGGATGAAAGAGCCCCTAGAGATAAAAATTCTGTCATGAAAGCCTCATAAGCTTTCCTTCCCCAGGACATGGCATTAGAGAAGCAATCTGAGCTAAAACGATTATCGCTGGGCCACCGCCAACAGAGAATATCATATTCCCAGCTTAATAAAAAAAAGAAAATGTAAGCTGAATCCAAATGAAATAGAATTCTATTTCCTTTTTATCCAAGTGATTTCAGTGGACAAAAGATAGAAGCTCTGCTGAGAGCCAATTAAATGAATCTTCATATTCATCATAGTGGCTTTTAGGGCAGCGAGGAGGGTGGCTGGAGAGCGAGGCAAGGACACGCCACCTTCCCCAAAAGAGGGAGGTGAGGGTGAATTAAAGCTCTACCCTACTGATATGGTCATCCCCTGGAAAATCACTGATGTAAGCCACGGGGAGTCACAGAAGGTGATTGAGCAGGAGAGTGGCAGGATCAAAGCAGTGTTCAGGAAGCTGAACTTGTCAGTCCTCAGTAAATATTTGTTGAATTAATGAATGATTCCAATTAAGACCAACACAGAGACAGGAATTTGGCCACTTCTGAATATGGATTTCAGTAAAGCTCTATGAAAAAAGGATTGGAAATTGATGTCCAATCGATACCATAATTATAGCTTCAGGTTATTTGTAGCTTTTTATTTGCATATTCTGAAGTTAATGTAACAAAAGTGTTGGACAGATTTGACATGTGATGAAGTCACAATATGTGATACAACTCAATGTGTGATCATCTTTTCCTGTCCTGGATAAATATGATTCACCCATAGGCAATATATGGCCAGGGCTGTGGTTGTTTTAAGTCACAAACAGAGCCCAAGACACGCATTAGAACACCCAGACCTGGAAATAAAGAAAGCCTGAATTTTATTTAATATCAATTTTCCCTCTCTCAGGCCACACCACCGTGGGCTGGCAGCCCACACATCTCTCCTTTATTTCTCTTTTTTTGTTAAACTTACCTGTAGAATAGGAACACAGAAAAAGGGAAATGTTCTTACTTCTACTGTATCTGCCATGATTTGGCTTTGTGCTGAGTTAGGCTGGTGTTTAAAGCTGACATTCTCTTGGGGGCACTTTTGGGGTTGTCCGTGCTGGGACTCTGGAAATGAACCAATGCCCCTCCTCAGCTGGCCGCTACCCACTTCTCCGAGGACGCCATTGGAGTTGCATTGCCCTTCTAGTGGTCCTACCAGGTGGATCCTAAAACAGCCTCAGGCTGGCGGATCCTCGATCCTGTGTGCTCTGCATTGGGAAAACGCCTTTTGTCCTGTCACCAGTCCGAGGTGAAGTAATTTCTCAGATGAAACAGCTGCTTACCTTTGGCTCCACTGCCCCTAATACAGCCTACCAGTTTCTCTCCTACCCTGCAGATTTTCTGGGGCAGAAGTTAGCTCACGGCTCGCTGTGTCTTTTATGCTCTAGGCAAAGCATGTCAGACTCTCAAAGTGGCCCTGTTGAAGACCTCCATGTCTTCAGGGGGAATTCAGACACTTCCTCACCCCTTATTTCCTCATGGGAAGATAGGACTGGAGGTTCTTAGCACAAATTTCACCAAAGAAATCCTTCTCACCAGAATTTTTCCTCTTCCCATTCTCCAAAAACCCTTTATACTCTTGAAGCATGAAAGAAGCCCTTGGATATATGTTCTGAATTTTTGAAACCACACCTCAGATTTTAAAAAAGATTCTTCTTATGGTTTTCTGTCTCATGTAAACTTTGGTACCTGAAAGCTATAGCAGTTCCTCTGGAGAACTGAGGTGAGAAGTGTTCTGTTTAACATCAGATTACATTCACTTAGCAAACTCCATGTAAGGCAAGGCATTCTACAAAGCAGTTTCAATTCTCTTACTTAATATTTTTCTCCTCTCAAAGCTTGAAGTTAAAAAGAAATTCCACTACAGCCATGCCACCCTGAACATGCCCAATCCTGTTTGATCTTGGAAGCTAAGCAGGGTGAGGCCTGGTTAGTATTTGGATGGGAGACCACCTAGAAAGACTGGGTGCTGTAGGCATGAAAGAAAAAGAAAAGAAAGAAAGGAAGAAAGGAGGAAAGGAAGGAAGGAAGGAAGGAAGGAAGGAAGAAAGAAAGAAAGAAAGAAAGAAATTCCAAGGTACCTAGACAAACTAGTAAATGATATGACAATCTTTATGCATTATAATTGTTGCCCGACCAATAGAGGCACTCTGGGTTATATAGAAAATGTCACAATTTGGGGGGCACTCTTTAAGAAAAAGAAATGCAGAATTATGAATACAAAATTGGGTATGAAAACAAGTATTTACTTGTATTGAAAAAAACTTACAATGAATTGGAAATTTTAAAATGCTGACTAATACCAGAAACATCAAAAATCTAGAAAATTACATAATGCTTTTATGAATCAATTGTCTTATACAGATATCTCTATAATTTCTTTTGAATTCTGAGGTAATTAATAATGCCAAATAAATATTAAGAATTATCTGAAACTAAGGCATACACAGGAGTAATTAAAACACTGCATACATTGCATTAAGCTACTTGATTAGGTAATTACAGTATTCTTATACTACATACATTGATTTGTTTATAAATATGTAGAAAGGTTTTGTCATTGGATTGTTTTCTTAGGTTCTTGTGCTCCACTGATGGGTAATTTTTCATCCCATTTTGTCTGAAACTGCTGATTTTTAGGATATGATATTATCCACTATGTTAATGTGTAAAATATATGACTAAACAAATAAACATAGTCACCGTGGAACTGGCACTGGTTTGTGGCCTACAAACAGAAATTCTGATAAATTCTATTTTGTGTGATTCACATAAAAAAGAAAAAAATATGGGTTCATAATTGCATATATTTCTTATTGAGTATAATCTGGCAGGACAGAACATCTGTTTTCACTAGGCATCTGTGAGAATCAAATCTTGTGCTTGTTATTTTGTATATCTGAAGATTAGCAGAATTTTCCACAGACTACCTTCTGGCTTAATACTTTTGAAAACTTTTTTCCTCCTTCAATATCTACATACTTCCAATGCACGGTGCAATAGGTCATGTTCATATTGTAATATGACCTCTTCATTGCGAAAGCAGGCAGTGAGAATATTGCCAGAAGCTGTTCCTGAACCAGAATAGCTAGTAATAACTTAACTAGATGTGAAAGTCACCACATAAATACAACCTTCTTAACCCAAACTCTATGTATCTCCAACTTAACTTCTCCTTAGCCAAATCCCCGACAGTCATGGTCTACACGGCAAGTGTAACAGAGCGTAAGATGGAGAGGAAAAGGACACAAGTCTTAACTGATTGTGGCTGACATAGTTTACAAGCTGTAAAAAGCATATAACCACATGAACACATTGCTTGGGTCCCAAGCAAGGCCTTGAAAGGGCCTGTGCCTGTGAGGGGCTCAGAACATCATTTAGTTCAAGGCAAATCTGCCATGTCAACCAGGGATGAGCCTTGTCTGGATGAGCCTTCTATTCACAGCACATTTACACCTACAGAGTTGGCACGCAGGGGTGCTCGTAGACAATTGTAGGTTAGCATAAGTTACCACCAGAGTTTAGCAGGTGGCTAACCTCTAACAGGAGTAGGAAACTGAGTAGAATTTTCCTGTTAACTTATTCCTTAGCCTCTAGATCTGAAGAAGGCTGCTGACCTCATTAGTGTTTCATATACCTTAGAAAATGAAGGCATTTTAGTCAACTAGCAAAGAAGAGACTCATGGAAGGTCCATAAAAAGGGCGGGTTGTGCTCAGACACTGGGAAAAGTAACGAGACCATGATAAGATGCCTTAATTATCGGTTTAAGGATTCTCTTTTATACGCTTGTATTCTTTAAGGGAAGAGTCAGTCACAGGAGTAATTTCAGCTGGAAGTAACAAGATACTCAACTAACAGTGGCTTAAATAATAAAGACACTTAACTCTTAGAATAAGAAGCCTGAAGGTAGGTGGTTTGATAATTCTGCTATTTTGGGACTCTGGATCCTTGTCTCAATGATTCTCATGGTCAAGAGAGGGTTGCCACAGCTCCACCCATCATTTGTCAAAAGGCAAAAAACAGAGGGGCCTGTGAGAGTGTGTGTGCCTTTCTCTTTTTAGCAAGGAGGAGAAATCTTCCAAACAATCTCCTATCAGAATTCCTCTTTAGATCTTGTTGACCAAAATTGGGCACATGGGCACTGTTAGGTACAAGGCGAACCTGGGAAAGTGGGTATTTGGCAAGGGGGCATCAGAGTTCCATGATTGGCTTAGACATGCTTCATCTTTCTGGGTGGAGCATATGGCTTCCCTAAACGAAAATGTGGATTCTAGTAAGAAGGAAGAAAGGAAGAATGATTATCGGGAAGCAACTAATGGCAAAAAGCAACTGGAACTTTTGGGTTGAATACCAATAAAACTATCCTTGACTTATCAATTGTTAAACATGAATTGAGAACGTATGTGAATACAAACTATCATTTATTAAGCCATTACTCTGTGCCAGGAACTTGTGATATATGCTAGCTACTATACATTATCTGCAATTAGCCCAGCCCTGTAAGGTAGATATTATCTATGCAAAATAGACTAATTTCAGAGAGATTAGGTTACCTCCCCATTGAGGAAACAAGTAGCTCTATTTTGACTTCTATCTTCAAAGTCTTTGCCTTTCTTGCCTATCAATTAAATCACAGAAAATGTTCTCTTTTTGTTTCTGATTTCTCTTGCTCAAGGTTAGGTCTGTGGTTCATTCATGTTGTTAAGGGTATCGGTAATTCTTTTTTATTGCCATGTGTTATTCTGTTGTTTGAATATATCATAATTTATTTATCTATTGTTCTGTAGATTGATATTTGGGTTGTTTCCTTTTTGGAGATATTATGAATAAAACCACTATTAACAGTCTTAAATGTGTCTTTTGGTGGATCGAAGCATTCCTTTTTGTTGGGTTTACATGCAGGAGTGGAAGAGGGTATTTGTAGCTTTAGTAGATACACTCTAAAAGATTTCCAAAGTGGTTGTACCAAGTTACATTCCCACCAGCAATCTATGAGGGAACCATCTGTTATTTTTTTGTTATATAGAAGGCAGTAAGAGGTATGGAAAAGAAAGAGTTGAGCAGGACAAAGGGGATTGTTAACACTGGGGGAAAGTGGAGCAGGCTGAAATTTTAAATACAGTGGTCAGGACAGACTTTTTTTTTTTTTTTGAGAATGTGACATTCAAGCAAAGTCATGAAGAGGGTACAAGAGTGAATAGTGGAGGCACATGAGGAAAATGCTTGAGGTAGAGGGAATAGCCAGTGCAAAGTAGAGTGAATGAAGCAGAAAGCAATAGAAGGTAATATGAGAGAGGCGAGTAGAGTCAGAACAAGCAGGATCTCTTAGGATGTGGGAAGACTTTGGCTATTACTCCGTGTGAAATGAGAAGCCACAACAAGGCTTTGAAAAGACAAATGACATAATCTGACTTATATTTTAAAGAGATCATTCTAGTTGTTGGGTTGAAAATAGACGGTAGGGTGGGAGCAAGAAGACCAGTTAGTAAGCTATTATAGGAGGTGGTGGTGGCTTGGACCAGAGTGGTGGCAGTGGACATGCCAAGTCTGGTTAGATTCTGGGTAGATTTTGAAGGTCGAGTCATCGTTATTATTGATGGAACCAGGTGTATTACTAACAATGTGGTGATAATAGTAATAGTTACTATTTTTGACCTCCTACTACGTTCATTCTTTGTGTTTTACGATACTCACAAACTAAAGCTCAAAGACATTAAGCAAATTCCCTAAAGACACACATTTCATAAGGGATAGATCAGGAGTTCAATCTTAGCTCTAGCAGATTTCAAAACTAATACTCTTAAAACTGCTCCATCACTGGGTTCTGGTTTCCTCTTTGTTCATAACAGGTGATCAATATCTTTGAGTTAATGGTACCACTTACTTTTTCCTGAACTTGCTGAGATTAAACCGTTTGCCTCTGAGGTTTCTTTCTCTAAATATTGTTTTGTTTTTATATTAACTTTACTTTTTTAGTATATAGTTTTATGAGCTTTAACGCATACACAGATTTGTGTAACCACTACCACCATCAGAATATAAAACCTTTCTAACAAACCCTCCAAAAAAAGTTTTCTCCCATGTTGCACCTGTGTAGTTGAACTCTTCCCCAAACCCTGATTCCTGGCACCCACAGGTCTGTTCTTCGTCAATGGGGGAGCACAACAGATTCTTAAGTAGAGAACATAGAAGATAACAGCGAGTGTCTGGAAGACGAATTTGGCAGCCAGGTGCATAATAGATTAGAAACAGAGGTTGGAGGCAGAGAATCCAGGAAACAAATTGCTGCGGCACAACTAAGAATTGGGTGATAAGGCCAGAGCTAGGCTGGGAGCAATGAAGAGAGCTATCGAGAAGAGAAATTGATAGGACTTGGTGTCAGAAGCATTTGGGGGTGATGGAGGTGGGCGTTAGGCTCTAAAGATTTTATTATTGCAGTTTTCTTCCTGAATCTTCAAGAGCCTACTGGCCACTGCAGAGTCCCTGAGCTTTCAAAGCCTACTGTCACATCAGCAATGGCCGCTAGAGGGCTTCCATTTCTTTCTTGGAGCCAGGGCTGCTTCACAGCCAGGGAGCGCAGCACTACTGTTTAAAATTCAAGCCAGGTTAGCACCTGCAAGGCTTCATAGGAGCTTGGGTTTGGAACAGTTGATCGTCATTGAGACGGAAACTTGGAAGGTCTCCCACTCGATTGACAATGGCTGGAAACAGGATCTAAGATTCAAGGACGCATTACAGAGTGCAGGCATGGGTGCCCAGGCAGCTTAGGGAACAGGCGCGGAAGGAGGAAACAGCTGCCTACAAAACACCAATGGCAGCCTGTGAGCTGATCCTGGCCCCAAGGGACCAAGGTTCCAGAGATTCCAAACATCAGTTCCCTGCTAGCAGTGGGCCGCTCAATTGCGCCAGCAGTTGTTTATGTTTCTCTCTCCGTCCCAGATTTGAAACAGAAAGAGAAGTTATCCTAGATGCCCCTCGTCAGCTGAACTTCATCTTGACCTCTGTCTGGAGCAGATGTGTATGCACATGTGCGTATGGATGTATATGTGTGTGCATATGTGAGTGGGTGCATGGATGTGTATGAATGTCCATATACGTGTGTATGGGTGAATGCATGTGTGGATGCCTCATGTGCACGTGGGATAGATAGTATGTGTGGGTGAGTACCTGTGTGTGTACTTGTGGTTTCATATGTGTGAGTATGTGTATTGCGTGGGTGCTTGTGAGACTGGCACACGCAAGTAGGCTTCCATGTGTCTGTGTGTGCCTGCTCTGTGGGGAGATGTTATCATTTGTCGTTTGGCTTCAACCAAAAAAGAAACAAATAATGAGGTGACTAGAAGTGAACCGGAGTCTCTGGTTCTACACTAATTAGCTCTCATCGATTTTGACAGACAGGAGATACAACAGACACAAATGAGCAAATCTTGAAAAACCTAGTGCCTCAGCTGTGCAGGGTGCTGGGGAGCAACTCAGTCCTCTTGGACAGGAGGCCATCGCAGAAGCCCAGGTGCCTGAGTCAGGCAAGTGGCTCATCCCTGCCCTTGGACAAAGACTTGGGCACCTTCGCATCCTGGCCAGCATCTCGTTTGGGCTGGTCCTGTCTTACTAAGGGCCACACCATTTTTTGATGGGCTGACAGTTACCTACTTCACCCTCCCTGGGGTAGTTTTCTTGGTCAGGCTGGCCCCCGTTCACATTTCTCAGAGGTGCGGTCACAGCCCTCTTACTTGCCAGCTGCTCAGAGGGCCCTGGCTCCAACCTGTGTATGCGCTTAGTCATGAGGCCTTGCCCTCAGGCTCTCCTTTTGGTACCTGCGAACTGTTGGAAGCAGAATGGTAAAGGCAGCAGCACAGACTATTTGGTGGCTAGGTAAGAGGGAGCTGCTCATATATTTATATATTTATGTGTAAGTGGGCGGGAAAGGTGATGGGAGAAAGCAATGTTAGAGACCCCTGAGGCAGGCTTTCACCCGTCAGCAATAGCTGGGGCTGAGATTCCTGTCTCTGGCTTCCTCACAGACCCAGATGACATGGGCTCCAAAGACACAGGTTCAATTGGGGAATGAGTGTCCCCTAAGTTGCCAAAGTCTTGCTCTCACAACTTGTGAACACTTCCTGGGGACAGCATGCCAGTAAGTCATTCTCACATTTGTATACCTACTTGAGTGTGTGTTTGCAGTGGTGGGGCGAGGAGTTCATCATTTAGCTCACATCCGGTAAGTCTAGAGAGCTGTTGCTTCTTCTTCGAAAATGTTGTTCAAATGCTTGTGATTTGTTGATGGTCTTTAAATATTCTCTATTTCTGTTTTCCCCATCAGGACACTAGCGGCCCAGTCTCGGTTTTCTTTCTAATGCAGGTATTCCTTTATAGTTTGCTAGATTAAACAGTGGCGGGAGTTCTTAAACTCTAGTAAGGAAAAAAAGTCTCCTGAGGATGTGTTTTAAATGCAGAGTTCTCAGGTCCCACTCAGATCAATGGAATCAGAATTTCTGTGGTGACTCACAAGAATTTGCATTCACCAAGCCCTCCCCTATTCCTCCTCTATCCTTCCCCACCCCAAGATCCCAAGTCGGGTGGTCCACAGAACATATAATATAAAACATGGTGCTGAGAAATGCCTTGGATCTATTTTTTTTAATGTTGAGTTTTGAGAGTATATATATATATATATATATATATATTAATTTTATAAGAAGGGAAAGTACACTTCCAGACATGGAAATGGGCCTGAGCAAGAGAAGTGTGGCTCAAAAGGCTGAGAGTTCTTATATATTCTAGACTCTTACCTTTGCTGGATACATGATTTGTAAATATTTTCTCCCAGTCCATAATTTGTCTTTTCATCATTGTTACAGGGTCTTTCACAGAGCAAAATTTTTTAATTTTGATGAGGTCCAATTCATAATTTTTCCTATTATGGATCATGTTTTTGGTCTCAAATCGAAGAACTCTGCCTAGTCCTAGGTCACAAAGATGTTATCCTTTGTTCATTTCTAGAACTTTTATAGTTTTATGTTTACACATAAACCTATGATCCATTTAGACTTAATTTTTCATTTTAGGTGTGAGGTTTAGGTCCAATTGTTTCAGCACCATTGAAAAGGCTATTTCTCTTCCATTTGGTTGCTTTTACTCCATTGTCGAAAATTAGTTGGGCACATTTGCGTGGCTCTATACCTTGGTTCTTACTCTGTTTCCCTGATCGAAGCGCCTGCGCCCCCCATCAGGACTACTATCGCTTGATACTGCAGTTGTATATTAAGATTTAACATTGGAAAGAGTGACTCCTCCCAATTCTTATTTTTCAAAATTGTTTGGCTATCCTAGGGCCTTTCCCTTTTTACATAAATTTTAGAATAAGTTCGTCTGGGGTCTACAAAGAAACTTGCTGAGATTTGAATAGGAATTGCGTTAATATGGATCAGTTTTAAGAAAAGACTTTTTTTTTTTATCCTGCAGCAGAATTTTTTGAGAAACAAGATTTAATCAAAGCATTTCTAAAGTCTTACCTTATTAAAGGTTTCTTGCCTGAGATGTATTTTTACTTTCAGCCAAAAAACCACTTTTCTGATGACAGAGAAGAAATTCTGCATAGAAAATCTGGGCAGCTGTAGATGGTACAAGATTCACTAAAAGACTTTGTTCTACTCCCGGCAACCTGCAATCTAAGCAGACCCAATGCTTTAAATTGGCTCTTTGGGACCCATTGTAGCTTTTGGGATTTGTATACTTTTTTTTTTTATTTTTTAAGGAAAATAAAATAGAAGCGTCTTAAGAGAAGTACATTGCATTTCCTGAGTACGTGAGCATCAAATGTTTTTTCAGTAAAATTGATTCTCATCTCAACTTCCCCAGAGAAGGAAGATTTAATGAACTTGGGGGATTATTGAAAATGTGCCTCTCACTAGCACCATAAGGAGTCATTGGTGCGGGGGGAGGCTGAGGCAGTGGAAATGATGGTGCTAAAGTGATGGTTTTGTGGAAGGCCTGTGACTTCCTCACTGTTCTTCAGTCTCCTTTTGCATTCATTTCATTTTTCTTATCCATTAGGAAACCAGCTCTCAACATCACAGCCTCCTGTTTTTCTACTCCTTTTCTTCAGTGTCACCACTTCCTCCTAGTCACACCCTTTAGTTCTCCAATTTGCTCTTATTTTTAGTCAGTGACCCAATATTTGGCATGTTAGCCTTCATTTCAGTTAGTGCCAGATGAAGTGAACCCAGTTCCACTTCTGTCCTTGTCCAAAGTTGGCCCCAAACCAGTTTTAAAAAGATCTCAGAATTCTCTTTGGCCAGTCTAAGTTATCTGTGCCCCTTTAGAGATTTGATTTTTCCTGGCTTTTGTGATGGGTGTCACATTCTGATAGCTGCAAGCATTGTTAAAGAAGCATTTAATAAGAGGGGCTACTTACTTGGAGTATGCCCTCAGAATATGGGGATCTTGACCACAGGTGACAGTTTTGTGTATCCCCAGATGGTGTAAAGTTTATTTAACTCTGAATTTCATAGAGGAAATCAAAAAAGATTTGTCGAGAATGGCTAACTCCACATGTGGAATGAGAACTGTATCCAGTTAATTGTATCAATTAATGTTTAAATGTTGTATCTGCACAGTAAGCTTCAAGTAGCATCCTGTGTGTTGTAGCTTAAAATACTTCCGTTTAGGGAATCAGTGACACCTTTAGTCGGATCTGGCTGAGAAATGACATCACCCAAGCTTAAAGAAGACCTCTTCCCCAACTCCTCCCCCTATTATCTTTATTCTATATTGTTTACTCATCCTCTCATATGTTCTCTGCCATGTTGCATTGCAATGATTCCTTCTAGATGCTAACTGTAGCTGATGTGGTCACCAGATCCATTGTCCAGTGACAGGCATATCCAGGGTCTGAGGCCTGAAATCTAAAGACAATAAGGGTGGAGTGTTGCTGGTTGCTGAGCTAACCTAGCAGCAATGTATTCTCTACGTTCTCTGCTTGGACCATGAGACTGCCCAGATGTTTTAGGGCTTAGGGATTAGGAGTTTACAGGGCAGGACTCAGGGTTATGGAAACAATCACACCCATGGGATTAAGGCATCTACTCCCTGTTCTTTGCTTAATTGACTCCCATCACCAAAGCAAAAATCATAGTCATCCTCCCTCTCCCCTACTGTTTCTACTCCAATCAATCACCTCCTCCAAGCCCCACCCCACCTACACTCTCCCCCTAGTTGTCAGAGGAAGAAGGGTTCTCTTTTGGCATGCACAGAAGAGTGTTAAGTTTTCCAGTTACACTATTCTGTCCTTCATTGTCCCATGCTCCTACTAACTGCAGAGAGTTCTCAGTTCCTGGGGGCTTGCTGCCTTAACTGCTTGTTCCCTGCAGAAGCTGGCCCAGCTGCTATTTAGAGGATGGCACCTCCCGCTGAGATCAGCATGGACTCTGTCCCAATAGGCTGCTGGGCAGAGAGGGGTTTCTAAGTCCCTGGCTTTCGGTAGGAAGCTAGAAGCTTCCAGATTTAGTATAACCTAAAACAGATTTCCCCCTTTGAACAGAAATCATTGACACTTCCTGTGTTGCAATAACAAACACTAACACCCTCCTACCTGCTGCCGGATATGGGTTTGGCTGTTTAACACCTTCAGCCTCACTAGGGAGGTGGGGCTGGCAGAGTGGGAGTAGGGGAGCTATCTTTTCATGCAGGCTCCAACTACAGAACACTTCCTACAAATCCCTTCCTGCTTTTATAATCTTGGCAATAGAGAGCTGCCATTATTCCTCTTTTCTGAGCCCTGTCTGTGCTCAACATCTCCTTTGCCCTCCAATTTCCCTCTTTCTTACAAAATCCAGCTGCCTGTTGAGGATTCTTTCACTGTATTTACAGCCATCTAATCAGCTGGTAATTTACTTCAATCAATGCCAGATTATGTTTTTCAGATTCATATCTCCTCTTTCATTTAGTGAAGAAATTATTACCTTTCCTCTTTACCATTCATTTCACATATTAGCTGCCATGTTGTGTTGATTAACAGTCCTTTAAATATGAAGGTATAACCCAACGGTTCAAGAGAGTATTTGTCCAAAGGTAAGACTTACATCACAGGTAAGTCCAAAAGCAACCTGAGACAGGGGTGGGGGTGGGGTGGGACAGTCTTTTGTACTCAGTCTTACGCCTAGTGTCTTAAATTCTTCAGTTGTCAGTGTGAAATCTAGATTTCTAGAAGCTCTTTGTTATTTAATTCCAACCAGAAATTAATTTCCCTTCAGGCTGTCTATAAAGACCATCCTGAATGGTTAGGGGTAGGGAGAGGGCAGTGCAGGGCTGTGTCAAGAGGTTCTGTTCTCAAGACCTGAGCTGCCAGTTTGAAGATTCTGATAGTCTGAAGAACTGCAGGCCGATAGCAAGATTATGTTTGTGGTTTTTGAGGCTGGTTGAGTCAAGCAGAAGAAAATTTGGGGAAATGAAAACAGAGCAGGTGAGGGTAGAAAGTCAGAGTCTGAATGAGAGACAGGTGGGCCGAGGGTCAGTTGTGGATCACCCACCCAGACCTTCTCCTCATGACCATCTGGGGATGGAGGTTAGTAATCCGTCAGCCTTTCCTCTCTTCTGTAAAGACTCTCCTAGTGGGACATGATTGGGGCTGGGGAACCCTTGATCCCTACCTACCCCTCCAGCTACTTGCTCTTACCAGGAACCATCATGCTCACCTTGGGTTTTGGGCCTAAATATCTCCCCCTCCTTCCCACCCCCAATACCACCCGCCTTTGTTTGGCTCATGTCCAAGGGCATTTGGGAATTTCTCTAAAAGAGGGGCTTAATGATGCCTGTTCGTTTGAAGCAGGTGAGTAGAGTGACACGCTAGAGGAGGTGTTTCAAAACTGCCTAGCATAGTGGGAAAACTCTTTCCTTGTGAGAAAAATGAGATAAAAGCATGGCTCCTGGCGGGCAGGCTGCCTAAGTTCAACTCCCAGTGGCACCACTTAGCTTTGTGATCCAGGATGAGGTACTTAATCGCTACGTACCTCAGTTTCCCCACATACGGACCTAGGATAATAATAGTACCTACCACATGGGGTTCTTGCGATGATTAAATGAGTTAAGTGCTTAGAACTGCATTTGGTATTTGGTGAATATTGGTTAATGTTAGTTTTTAATATTAGGTAGCTTATGGTGGAGTACGGGCCATGATGGAAATAAAGGGAAGGATACAGCTTCTCCAAAGCACCTCTACTAGTGCCTCTGCTAAATTCTCCTATTTTTTTTTTGGTTTCGATTTTAAATGGGAGCTTCTCCAAGCTGTTCTCCCTGCTTCGCAACCCCCAGACCCTGGGTTAGGTGTTCCATCTTTATGCCCCATACCCTTGTACCCATAGTCACATGTGTCTGTGTACCTTTTTTGTATCCCCCATTAGATCGTAAGCTTAACATGAAAACCAGGAGGGATGTGTCTTGGTCTTTGCCATGTAGTCAATATGTAGTACAAGGTCTAGCACACTGTGCCCCCAAACAGGTGCTGAGCCTGGTTACAGAGACGCAAACAGGTTGGTACATCCAGTGTCTAGAGGGCAGAGGAGGCCCTTTCATGAGTCGGGTCTAGTTTCTAAAGATATTCTATATGCAGGGCAGTAGAGTCTCTCCCAAATGACCAGCGTATCTTTGTGGGAAATCGAGGGTAGGCGGTGCTCAAGGAGCAGGCAAGAGCAGTCATTTGGGAAATCTGTCTTCAGAGGTTAGTGGCCCAGCCACCAGACTGGGGTCTAGGGTCAGGGCTTTTCTCAGGGGAAGTACTGGCAAGGGTTTGAGGGCATAGCAGGCCCCCAGCTAGACCTGGTCTTGGGGAGGACACCTGAGGAACACAAGAGCCCCACATCAGTTCTCAGATGTTGTGCTAAGGCCCTGGGGCCAGGAAGGAGACTAAATTACACAAAGTCAGTTGAACCTTTCCTGCTTCTCCTGCCTCAGAATTTTCTCTAGTGCTCAATAAAAATCAGATTCCTAGGGTCCATCTTGGAGTTACTGAGATGAATATATCAGGAGGTTAGGTCTTGAGTCAGAGACTCTTTAGCAGGATTACAATGGGCTCTGGTGGGAGGAGCTGGAGCAGGCAAAACTAGGGGAAATGAGGTGGAGTTTGTATTAGAATCAGCCTGCAAACTTTCACATCTTTGGAATAATTCTGACAATGTTAGTTTGTTAAGGTTGCTGTAACAAAGAACCACAAACTGGGTGAATTACACAAGAGAAATTTATTGTCTCACAGTTCCAGAAGTCCAAGAACAAGGTGTCAGCAGGGTTGGTTCTTTCTGAAGACTGGGACGAAGAGTCTGTTTAATGCTCCTCTCCTGGCTTCTGGTGGCTTGCTCCCGATCTTTGGTGTTCATTGGCTTGTAGATGCATCATCTCCATCTCTGCTTTCGTATTCTTTCTGTGGTGTGCCCGTCTCGGTGTCTAAATTTCTCCTCTTTATAAGGACACTAATATTTCCAAGTAATCTTATATTCTGAGGTACTGGGGGTTAGGACGTCAACGTATCTTTTTGCCAGACATAATTCACCTTTAATGCTGACAGGTGGGAGAGTTGCTTGGGGGATGATGCAGGTGGATTGGATTCTCGTCTGAGAGTTCAAATTTGCTGTGGAAGGACATCTCAGCTCCTGCTGACATGCTCTCAAAACTCTTAAGATGACATTTGGAAATTTCTGAAAAGGAAAAAGAAAAACTCACCGGTATAATCAAATGATCTAATCATGACCGATGAGTTACTTTCAAAAACAAAATTCTGATAACACAAGTGGAAGTGATCCTGAAGAAAGGAATTATTGTGACTACAAAGAGAGCCATTTGATGAGTTACTATCTTAGAGGGTCATAAAGAACTGTTATATTCAAGAAAGAATATAACTTGCAAAAGGAAGCTCAGAGTGGAATGCATCTTATAAACATTCTAAGGGCTATAAAATGGGCTTTGTTACACATGTATGGAGCAAGGAGAACACATGAGGAAGAGGTTGTCGACTAAACTTATTGTGGTGATCGTCTATGTATATCAAATCATTATGTTATATACCTGAAATGAATACAATATTGTATGTCAATTATATCCCAATAAAACTGGAAATAAATGTTAATTGAATAACTAAAAAAATAAAAATATTAATTTTGGTTTTTATAAATAATCTTTATTATAAAGAAAACAAATGTGGAAGAGATACTGCATGGGGTAGAATATATATGTCAGCAGATGACAGTAGGCAGCAGCTATTTTATTCTGAATTCTTTATTACAAAAAATAAATTTTAAATTGTAAAGGCAGACCAAAACTGGTAAAGAGGAAAAGAAGCCACATACAGATAAGATGATACAAAAAAAAAAAACCATCCATCTGTCTTAAATGAGTTAAAATATTTACTAGATTAGGAGTTGGCAAATAGTTTCTGTAAAGGTGATATTTTAGGCTTTGGAGACATATGGTTTCGGCTGCCACTATTCAACACTATTTTTCTAGTGTGAAAGCAGCCAGAGATAATTTGGAAATGAATAGGTATGAGAGTGTTCCAATAAAACTTTATTTATAAAAATGGGCAGCTAGCGAGATTTAGTCTGGGCTGTACTTTCTAGATGCCTATACAATATCAACCCCAGCAAACTGAAAAAACTTGCTGTTGCAACACAGAATCACTGTAGGTCGTCTCTGAGGAACCCTGAAAGAAAGAGGAAGTACCCAGAATCCGGATAGGGCCAGAAGGCAAAAAAGGGAGACTCTAAAATCTGCAATTCACTTAGCTGAACATTGATTTCTGACACATATCCGGAACAAATGTTAACTCTCTTTATAGACAATCTTATTCAACAAATATCATTTGAACACCTACTTCATACTGTTTTAAGTCTTCTGTGGTAAACAACAGACATGGTTTTTGTCCTCGAAGAATTTTTTAGTTTCAAAGGAAATAGAAAGTGATTTTATAAGAAGTGATTGCAAAGGTATTGAATGTTCTAAAAGGGCTGTAGAGTTTGGGGAAAATGGTATTTAAGCAAGTGGATGTAACTTAATTTAGGGGGTCAGGGGAGACCTCCCTAAGAAAACTGAGATTTAAAGTTTTAGGAATTAGTCTGCCAGGGGGTCAGGGTGGGAAAGCACCCTAAACAGAATGAAGAGCTTGTGCAAAAAAGCCTAGCCTCAGAGAGAATCCTCAAGACACTGAAGCAAACTGAAAAACCAGTGTCTAGAGGGGAGAAGAAGGAGAATAGGGTAGGACAAAGCTGAATGGCAGGCAGGAGCCAGGCTCAGGACTATGGACCTCATCATTTCTCTGAAATACCAGTCTAGCAACACTGGCAAAAGTGGAAATAAGATGCCTGTTACAGAAATTTATTTTTAGTAAGCTCATCTTGGCTCCAATAATCATAATTACTTTTCCAGCCTCCTAACAGTTCTCCCTGCCTCTAGTCTTAGATCCTTCCAATTTACCACCCCACCCCCCACACTCAAATGCATCTCTAAAATTCAATAGTCTGATTTTATCACACCCATGCTTAAAAACCTTCAGTAGATCACTACAGTCCTTGGTAATTAATATATATGGATTTTAACAAGGCATTTAATTCATTCTTTTATGATGTCTTTGGGTGATAATTTGAATTTGTAGCTGGATGTAGAGACTTTAATGGAATTCTGTTAACTCTCTTGAAAGTATTGCCACTAGCTCATGTAAGCACTTCCTGTAGTTATGACATCTAGAACACACAGCCTACAAGGTCTCAGTATCAGGGAGATGTAAGAATCAAAAAGTCACATTGGCTTTTAAATGCCTTGGCACAGAAATGATATCATCTTTATTCATAGTTCATCGGCCAGAGGAAGTTACAAGGCCCTAACTCAATTACAACAAATTCTGGAGAAAGTAAAGGATTACATGGCATTTTTAGTGAGAACTGTCTTTGCTACAGTGTACTTACTGAGTCTATGGATGTCATAAATCATAGCGTAGTTAATATGCCTGATTGAAGAATTAACATTAAAAAATATCTCAACCAGGTGGAAGGATATATCTAAACTAATAAAAGATATTTAGGAGGATTCAATATAAAATTCTTTATCTAGGCTAAATTAAAAATGAACCATTCTAATACAATGTGGAAAATATCTTTCTTGACACATTTCAGGTTTAAAAAACAACACAATGATTTTAGTTAACCACGTTCTCAATATAACTCATCAGGGCCTGTCAAAGAAATTTAAAGTAATCATAGCAGCATTAATAGATGTACAGAGTTTAGAATAAACTATCTAATAACTATCTCAAAATTTTCTTAGTTTGTTGGACCACATCTGCCAGTGGACTCAGCATCAGGGGCTATATTTAAAGATATTTGAGAAGGTGAAATGAGTCCAGAGGAAGATAAGTGGGAAGATAATGGTTGTTGAAAGATATGGAGAAAACATTGGACTTGGAATCGAGATATCCAGGTTAAAGTTTTGGATCTGCTTCTTCTAGGTGATGATGGGCAAAGTCTACTCCTTACCCAGCAGCATTTCATCTTTCTTAACTTCATCTTTCTCCTGGGTAAAGAGGGAGAACTGGACTTGAATTTTTGAAGTCTTTTCAATGTGAAATTATGAAATTATGCTGAGAATAGTTGAAGGAATCTGAAGATATGTACCCTAGAGCAAGAAATATTGAAAGGGGACATGGGAACTATTTTAAATTATTCGAGGGATTGTCACGAGGAAAAGGAATTAGATTTGCTCTGTAAGTCACGTGAGAACAACCTATGGCCAGAAGGAAGAAGATACAGAGAATATTCTGATCCCTGCCACTTCCTAATGATGAAAGGGGCTACCAGGTGAAGCAGTGACCATTAAGCAGAAGCAGAACATAGGTCCCCTTCCAGCCCCTGCCAGGTATCATTGTACTTTACACGACCATACACAATTGTGTGAAAAATGTATTAAAAATGCCATCATGACAACTGGTACATACCTTAGGAATTTCTCCAGACTTGCTCACCTCCACTTCACAATGTACTCCTCATTCATCAGCATCCTGGGTATCTTCTTGTTTGAAACTGTATCCTTCATCCTCCCTCTTGCTCATGCTATTGGCAAACTTATTTGATGCTCTCTTTCCAGGTTGTAACTTTGGCCCCTCTTTAAGATGTAGCTTTCTTTATCTGCACTTTGGCTCTTCACACCACAAATTTGGGCAATAGGTGACACAGTCGGTGACCTTCCTTAGCCAACAGAACAATGTGCAATTTAATTGCCACTCATATGGCCCCCGTCTGACACAGGATTCCCTGACAGGGCTGCATAGAAGAAGCCTACACTGGGAGATTGGACTTGATGAGCACTAATGTCCCCTTCCATTCTCAGATTCTATGGCTTTCTCATTTATATATCTCTGTTCTTTGGGTGGGCAAAAATTAGAAAATTTTTAATGATTCTTTTTAGTGGTAATGCACTTTCAAGAATTCCACCATTCGAGAAGTCACATAATAACATAAATGCTTCTGTTCCTTGGTTTTACCGCTGAACAAACTTCAGCAGTAGAGATGAGTGAATGCTTCTTTATTTACCTTCTCCTGTCTGGTAACCCATATTACCAAACGGAGCCTATGAAGTACAATCTATGAAGGACAGAGGAAGAAGGAGGCAGCATTCGTCGTGGAGTAGTACAGTGCTGATGGCGCGTGTTATCAAACCATGGCTTTGGACCTCCTTGGCCCTTTGCACTAACCAGGTTTCAATGCTGTTTGAAGGTTTGCAGGGAGAAAAATATGTCCACAGTTGTGCTGACCCCAGAATGATTCCATTCCAGTGGAAAATAGCAGAAGGCTACGACCCTGGCCTACAGATGTCCTGTATAACGGCTCCTTCCCTTCGTGATGATCTTATAAAACAAACAAACAAACACCCCAGATCTGATCACATTACTCCACCAATGCTCTCCAACTGTATTTATAATAATATCCAAATTCCATATTGTGGCTCATATGGTCTGATTCCTGCCCCTCTCTCCAACTTTGCCTATGTATTATTCTGATATTTAGTTCTTGAGGGCAGAAACCTTTTCTCGTGTCAGGCTGCATCTGCAATGTTGAGAACAGTACTTGGCATATTCTTTAATAACCATTTGTTGAATAAGTAAATCCAGACCTGACTTCCAAATAACACTAAATTCATATAATGCAACTTCTCATCACTAAATTCTTAAGAATAATGAATACCTTTTTAGAAATTCCATCTCCATATCCTCATCATGCTTTAGGGATAAAAATCATGAGTTTAATTAATAAGAAGATAGCTATAGAAGTGAAGAATAATGTCACGTCCAGTTCAAACTCCGTGAGGGAATTTGGTTGGGAGAATGGAATTACGCAAGTTGGACTCTGCCCAGCACACCAGGCTTAAGTTATTGGGTAAGAGTACATTAGAAAAATGAATTTTGGCAGCTGACAAAATATCCTCTTTATGTGGAAGTAAGTGATCTTGGATTTAGTTTCTTAAAAGGCTGGCTTCCTTTGGCAGGGGCAAGAGATGATACTTTGAAGGAGCCAGGATTTTAGAATGACAGCAGAGGTACCAGGAAACCTGTGAATGATTGTAGAGCATCCATTTCTCAGCATCTATTAGAGTAGGCATGTGGTGGACCAAATCTGCTTTTTGTTTTGCCAGTGTTTGGCCTCTTCACTGGGAGAATGACCCATGATTGTAGCTGACTGTATTCCAAGATTTATGAGCTTTGGCACCTGAATCGGATACTTATGGACAAAAAAAGAAACCATTTATTCATTCTTTTTGTCTTCCGCTTTTCTCCTCCCCTATTTAACTGTCCCAAATTGTTAGCAAATGCGTCAAATGTTTAATATTTTTTTCCACAGAGACTGACTTTGGAAAAGCCAATACAGTCTATCATGCTGTTTTTCAACTAGCTCATTGTGACATTCTGAGATTTTGAAAGATTTTTTTTTTTCTGTGTCAGGCTGTCCTAGGGTAGCTCATACCCCTCTGTTCATTTTTGACAAGATAGACAGAGTACAGGGTGATAATACAGTGGGGTGAAAGGGAGAGAGTGGCTGGATGAAGAATGTTTGCATGAATGTTGCGAGTGAGGATACAGATGGATCTGAGGATAAAATGACAGGAACTGGTAAAAGGCCTCCCTATCTGAATAGCCCCATATTTCAGCATGTCCCTAAAACTGGAAAATAATTTAAACGGCAGAGGCATTCTTTTAAGTCATTTATATTCTCTTCTAAAAAGGTCATAAATAATCACCTTTATCGTGAATCCAAATAGAGTATATGATGCCAATAATAGTGGAATTTGGAGGAAAACACCCCCAAATATTTCCCCTACTAGCTTGGTCTGGTGCCTACACTCTCTGTAAACATTCTTTCCTTCTTATCTCTCAAAGACCCTGAGAAAATGATGGTATTTCACCTGGATGTGGTGGGGGAGGTGGGTAGGCAGCAGCCATTTCTCTCAGAGTGGAGGGCTCTGGGAAGGCCAGACCAGCAATAAAAGGCAGATTAGTGGCAACACATATGAGCTACACGGTGGCTATTACTTCTTTCTCCCCTTTAAATCTCACACAAGAATAACTCTTATGGCAATTCTAATGGGAAATGAGCAGGGTAGGGAATTCTGGGAAATGCAGTTTGGTCTCTTCAAGCTGACATCTATCAAGCTGCCATTATAGGCCAGCTGATTCCATATCCTGTGGCCTTTCCATAGCACCGCATTGCCCCTCTCCAAATGGCACTTTAAGTTTACTTGTTCAACCTTTAAACCCATGAAAGGCATTCTTCCTAGTTCAATAGGTTAAGTGTTGATACCGCAGACCTCCAGCAGGGCTGGCTAGTGGCTAGCGGGCAACATGGAGAAAGATTAGGAGCTTAGCATCTTCTAGAAGAGATCCGACAACAGATTAAACTCCAGCTGCAAAGGAAAAGTGTCTCATTCTTGGGACGTATACAGTAGGGGTCAGGCATTTTGTTTTCCACGTACTCCTAGACCTCCTTCTCATATAGCTAGCCGCGAGGTACAGTTATGCAATTTCTGTTCTGCACAAAGATATTCAACCAAGGGGTGAGACTGTGATGACATATAGCCTTGTTTCTCTCACCAGGCTCAGAGATGCTTCACCCTTGAAGAACGAAAACTACACCATTGAGGATGTCTGTTTTTATGTTCCTAGATCCTCGCTAATTCTCTCTTTTCTGCATCCCTTTCTCTCATTTCTGGAACTTCATCATTTCTTCCTTTGAGAAGTTTGCAGCATGGAATAATACAAACAATAAAAGTTAATATATATTACATACTTGGCACGTATCAGCCATTGTGATGAGCACTTTACATGAATTATTTATCCAATAAATATTTACTTAAGACTGATTATATGTTACAAAATATTCCATGTGCTGAGGATATGGAATAAAGCAGACAAAAATCCCTGCCTTCATGGAATTTGCATTCTAAAGGGAGATAAAGAGAATTTAAAAAGTAAAATATATGATGTGGAGATGATGATAAGTGTATTGTAGAAAAATAAAATGAGGAAGAGTGCTAGGAAGTACTAATGAGGGTTGAGAAGGGGAGAGTGTGGCTATTTTTCAATAGGGTGGATGATGAAGATTTCAATGAAAACTGAACATATGACACCTCTGTAAGAAAGATAAAATTGTTATCCTCATTTCACAGGTGAAGATAGTGAGACTTAGAATATAAAAACTTTTTCTTTTTTTTCTTAACGCCTACAGCACCTGGTCTTCCTAGATAGTTTTCCATCTAAGTCCTAACCAGGCCTGACCCTGCGCTATTAGCTTCTGAGATCAGATGAGATCCAGCACGTTCAGGGTGGCATGGCCGTAGACTGAAAACTTTTTTGCAAAATAGGTCTTTTAGTTATGTATATGCTAGAGTCTGTCTCTCCCAGAAGTATTTGCTATAACTTTCTTCTTAGCTGTAGTATTCAAAGCAATTGTACACAGTTAAGGAATTGTAACACCAAGGAACATACCAAACGTGTGAAGAAAAGGAAAGGCGACCTTGCTTCTCACTTATACACTCACGATGGCTCAGTTGTCCTATTTATCTGGTCTCCCTCTTGAGCTGGAACAAACCTCCTTGTGATACTAAGCAGGGTTTTGTGACCATAGAATAGACTTTAAAAAAATCTCCGTCAATTTAAAAATATATACTTTATTTTTAGAACAGTTTTAGGTTCATAGCAAAATTGAGCAGAAAGTACAGAGTTCCCACATAACCCCTGCCCCTACACAGGCACAGCCTCCTTCAGTATTGACATCTGGTTAGATTTTTTTTTTTATTTGCAAGGTTAACTTCTTCCCCATCTTGCACTTTTCTCATAAATTGAATCTGGGCTGCAGATGCAAACAATATTGCTCATGGACGCGGAGTCCCCCATGCACACCTGGGCTGCCCCATCTGTCAAGGGCTTGCCATTCTCCCTTTTATAGATGGAGGACCCAGTGTTTGCAGAGGAGGTCGAAAGGACACATGGGAAACACACAGAGACAGATGGCTGGGCTCCTGAGTGCTTGCAGGGTCACGAGCTGCTAAAGGTCTGTCATCCCTGCCTAGCAGCCCTCTCAACTCGAGCAAATTTCTTCTTCTGGCCAAGGTTATAAATTCTTTTCTAGGAATTTCTCAACCCTGGATTTTCCCTTTTGCTTTTTAGTTTCTTATCCTGAGTTGGCTCATCATGCCTTCTAGGGTTGTCTAAAAACTCCTTATTTAATGTTGAACCTTTAATAAATTCTCATCTGCCATAGCATGCTGAGTCACAGTTTGTCACGCCTCACTGACTCAGAGCTGCCTTTCAGACTGGAGGGCTTGCCCTGTGGCTAAAAGGAAGAAGGTCCAGCCAGACACCACACCTATAGTAGAGCCACTTCTGAGAAGCTGTCTGGGTGGAAATGTGTCATTGGCCACATAGAAGAAAAACATTGGAGGAGGGGGCGGTGACATCAAGCACAATCTTGCTGAATTTGCGAGGAGATCATGCTTGAACTTAACTTTTGAGGGAAAAGGAAATGAAGTCATTGATGAGTTTTCTTTCCCTGAGATTCAGGGGATGAAGTCACACCTGGGTTTGTCTTATTTGGAAGAAGAAAGAGTGAGAGCATGCTGCTGTTTCCCTTATTTTGGGTCCAGGAGTGAGGAGAGAGGGTATACTGAACTAGAATTTCCCTTTTTTAAGAGGCTCAGGAGGTTAGAAAGCCCTTCCGCTGCCAAACAAAGGCTTGCCTTCCTCCCTACATAGCTTGCTTTTCTATGGGAAGGCACCCAAGGGATCGGCCCCTCCCAGGGCCACACAGAGTGCTTGGCTAATTTTGCTGTCCTGCTCAGGACCACAGCAGGACTTTCATGGGCTGTAGGTTTTTTTTTTTCCTTCATGGGCCCCTTCCTCCATAAAAAAATAAATAAAACTTACATTTTTACAACTGTGTAGATATGAAGATGAATATTATCCAAGCTGAAATCATTATTATACAAGCATTATTATATTTATTTTTCTTCTGATTTTAAAAGTAATTAAAAAGTTGTGGGCCTCTAAAGGTATTATGGGCCTTAGGCCCTCTGTGCCTAATGGATAAATCGCGCTTAGGTCAGTGCTCTCCTCACCTTCAGAATGGAATGGAGGGAGGGCACAGATTGCTCGCCAGCTCCTCTGCCCTCACTCTGCCTGGCTGAGATGCTCTGCCAGGGACTGGGCTAAGAGAACCACATGGAACTGCCACCTGCTTCTTGTGCAGACAAAGGGCACTGCAGAAGCAAGACAATCTATCAGGTAACAAACAGGCTTGCTTAACAGGACTTACTTGAGGTGAAAAGTCCTTAGGCTAAGTAATTCAACCAAGAGCAGATACTAGTCATTTCCCGGGGAAGAGAGAGTACTGTTTGAAAACTCAGTGTTATAGGTAATCAACCAGTGTTCAAGAAACAAAACAATAGAAAGTAGGTGTGATCATGTAAATTACTCACGTTCATTCAACAAATATTTATTGAACATCAACTTTGCGCTAAACACTAGGCCTTGGGGGATACAGACAAGTTCTTGCTTTCATGGAACTTACATAAATATTATACACTGTACATTTGAATTCACTAAGTTATCTATTTATAGCCACTAATAAGTTAGGAAAAGGGGAGGGGAAAACAGAATTAAATTGTTGGAAGCCTTGTCACCTATTACCAGCCAGCAGCCTGACATGCATTATGTTGCTTGATCCTTCTGACCACCCTATGAAGCACGAATTACTATTCCTGCTTCATAGATGAAAACGCGGGGCGCGCAGAGGTTAAGAAACATGTCCATGATCACGTAGTTCTCAAATGTGGGTTGAAAAGCAGTTTTCATTCATTTCAAAGCCTGTGACCATTCCACCTGCCTATTCTGTCTCACTAGTTATGATTTACGTTAAACAGATATTCAACTTACTAATAGTTTTCCTAGACTGTATTTAGTGTGCAAAGTTAAGTGTATCCACTTTTTGCAAAGGTGAGGGTAAGTTACTTCAGAAAACACGAGCATCAGAAAGGATCAGAAAGCAGCTTATATTAGGAATGCACAGAGGGCATATCTTCTTAGTCCATCTGGGCGGTGGTGTGTGAAAGTGAGGAGACGAGGTTCCTGATATTTGAGGAAGACCACCATAGTCAGGTGGAGAGATGAGGGGTCACCTAAGTTTGGGGAGACGTGCATTTTCATGTAATTAATGAAACTTGGTATGCCCAGACCTTCCGGTTAAGAAACTCTCAGTTGTGACTATGAGCGCCGAATCTCAAGTACAATCACCTCACCAAGACAGAGATAGCAACTTGGCACAGTAGCCCCTAGAGCATTAGGAGTCTGCTGGGCAGGAAAGTACTACAAACAGAAGTCAAGTTTCAGGGATCGAAACTAACTGGGGTCACAATCCTGGGATGTATGAGACAGAGATTTCACATCAGCTGAGTCTCCTTCAGGCAGACACCAAGGATCTGGGCACATGCAGTTCAGAAGCAGGGAGTCAGAAATATAGCACCAGAGACCTGGATGCAGCAGGTGAATGTTATTCCTATAGCGGTAACACTTTGCTCTTGACTCGTTTGTTGCCACATGCTGGGTGCGTGTGGGTGTGTGTGCGTGCATGAGCACATGTATAGATCAGCTGGGGGACAGGGAACAGGGTTCCAGGTAGTTATAGGAGCCAGGAATCCAGAGCTTCTGGATTAACCCTGCTGCCCCCTGAGGCAGGGTCAGACTTACTGAGTTCACTTTCAAAAATGTGAAATTGCTCATTCATTTGACGCTGCTTCTGATAACAACATCCACTGATCGCAGATATTTAAAATGTACTTAAAAATAATACAAGTAGATATGTTTCTTCACAGGTCTCCTATACCGTCCTTGTTTTTCCTTATATACTGAGACTCATGTCATGCCCTGCATAGGCTTGGTCACTTGATAATAACTCTAACAGAATAATCTGCTGAGACCCATAGTTGCCATCATCTGTCCAAAAACAAACCTCTACTTCCACTTCTAAGCCTCAACCCCGTTACCCATCCAAGTCACTTTAGAAATAAAAAATTATGTTTTCTTCTTTCTCCTCTAAGTATCTGTGTAAATCAGGAGGAGGAGAAAGTGGCATCATTATTAATAAAGTTTCCAAATGCCAAAACAGAAATCATTAACTGTCACTAAACACAACTGGAAGTGAAATGTATGAGCAGAATTGCCTAGACAGTTCATCAGAGAATCCCAGAAGAGCAACAAGGGAGACTTCAGAGCCGAGAAAATCTCCTGCTGTGATGCTAAGGTAGGGGAGGTGACTGACAGGGGAGAATGTCATGAATGTCTATGAGCCTCCAAGCCACCTAGAGGAGGAGGAAGGATAGCAGGACTCTCAGTCCCCAAGGTAAATATCAGTTTAACAGAGATCTCTCTTTGCATGGTTTCAGTTACCTGTGGTCAACCTCAGTCTGAAAATATTAAATGGAAATTTCTGAAATAAACCATTCACAAGTTTTAAATTGCATATGCTGTTCTGATTAGAGTGATAAACTCTGATGCTGTCACCCTCATCCAGACGGGACGTGAATCATCCACTTTTCTAGTGTATTCATGCCGTATATGCTACACACCTTTAGTCACTTATTAGCCATCTTGGTTATTACATCAATTATCAGAGAGAGCGAGAGAGAGAGAGAGAGAGAGAGAGAGAGAGAGAGAGATCACGTTCACATAACTTTTATTATAGTATATTGTTATGATTGTTCTATTTTATTATTAGTTATTATTGTTAATCTGTTACTGTGTCTAATTTATAAATTAAACTTTACCACAGGTCTGTTTGTATAGGAAAGAACATAGTACATATAGGGTTTGGTACTATCTGTGATTTAAGTCATCCACTGGGAGTCTTGAAACATATTCCCCACAGATAAGGGGGGACTTCTGTACTGGACATTTGACCAGACATTTGGGAGCCAGATCTCTGATGCTGACATGTGAGTCTTTGGGTGGGGGCCAGTCTTCCCAGTCTGCATAGTCCTTCTCTCTCCTTCCTTACCTCTCTTCATTCCTTTTATTTTTTTCCCCTTCCTCCTTTCCTTCTTCATTATAGGTAGACTATATAGAACATAATTTAATCTGTTTTAGTTAATAATAAAGATCCTTCTGGAATTTCAGATTCACTGTTAGAAATTATTTTCATTGGAAGAAAATGACAGTATTGACATAGAAGTCTGCAGAGTAGTCTGAACTGGTAAAGCCTTGAGAGATATCTTGTAAGTTGTCAATTTAGAGTCACTTTCTTGAGATTTCCTATTTTCTTCTAAAAATGAAAGGCAGAAGAATTTCTGGTTGGCTGAAGGTTCTGGTTGTTTGGTTTCTGGTTAAAGCTCTCCTTACTTCTCTCCTCTCTTCTTTTCCAGGTACATTTAGGTTAATATATTAGGAAGAACCTAACAAGAGGAAAATTCCTTCTATTTATATAAACTACCCACATATCTCGCTGCAAGTTCCTCTTCACACACATAATTATGTCTGGTTGGAAACATTTTATTTTGATTAATTAAAGCACTTCTGCTGCTGCCAACAGCAGGGAAGAGTTTCTGGAAAAGATGCCTAAGTCACTTAGCTTCTTTAAAAGCTCTACCGTCCACGAATCTAGACTAACAAATGCCTGCCACCACTTCACTTATTTTAACAAACACTGGGTCCTCCATCTATAAAAGGGAGAATGGCAGGCCCTTGACAGATGGGAACACTATCAATGTAATTAACAACCTCAACTTAAAAAAATGCTTTTCTATTTTAAATGTCATAGATTTTCATGGTAAAAAATTACAAAATACAGAGAAACATAAAGAAGAACATAAAGATCACCCATGATCACACAACTAACACAACTAAGAGATAAATGCCATTAACGTTTTGGTGAATATCCAAGTATTTTTTTCTATTTCTATAATTTTTTTAATATTCAACTGAAATCTTACATTCTAATAGGGATTTAATATTTTGTCACTAAAATATACATCACACATATTTCCCCCATGCAGTTGAATTTTCATATACGACATGACATTTAATGTCTGTGTAGTATTCAGTTTTAGAGAAGGTGACAAAACTGAACACCTTCTTCATAATTTATAAATTATGAGGAACCACAGTTAGTTGTCATTTGAAGAGGTTCAGAACAAGTCTTCCCAAGCTGTGCTACTTTAAAGGCAATTGAGACCCTGTGGGCTCAAAAGAAACTTCTGCCTTCCCCCGCCCCCTCAACTGCCTAGAAGAATTTAAATTAGGGGCCTTGCCCGTAATAAGAGTACTTATCTGAGATAACTTTTTATGACTTATGTATATGGCAGGGCAAACTTCTAATTTCTGAATATCTGCTCTAGCCTCCTTCCCTCTGCAATCCCAACATGCCTTGCCTCATTCCTTAGCTCAGGATATATACCTCATTTTACCTGTTTGTCTCGGAATCTCTCAGGTATGTGGGATTTCTGTACCCATATGTTTAATCAAATTCGGTTAGTTTTCTCTCGTTAATCTGTCTCATGTTGATTTAATTATTTGACTGGCTGAAAGAACCTAGAAGGATAGAGGAAAATTTCTCCTTTTTTTTCCTCCACTGTATGTTCTATGAAATACAGACACGATCAGCCTTGCGCATGCATCTCTGCAAGAATCCTTATCACTCTCTAATGGCAAATTCCCAGAAATGGAATAGCTGTCTGACAGAACTTAAATATTTTTAAGGCTTTTGCTAAAATACTGCCAAACTGGCCTCCATAAAGAATGTACCAAATTATTCTCCTAAAGACACTTAAGTGAGTGACTATTTATCTGTATCCTCGACAATAAACAGTCTTGAAAATAAAACCTTACTGATTTGATTGTTGAAAAGTGGGAATCCCATTTACGTGTTTAATTGGCCATTTTTATGTTCACCCTAGGGAATGGTCCATTAATGTCATTTACTGAATGTCCTGTTGTGATGGCTATCTTTTACTTACTGGTTTGTAGTAGGCTAAATCCAAAGATGAATTTTATGGCCGTGTTTGTTTTATATACTTCCTTTTTGTCACCTTCTCTAAGAAGGTCATGGGAAGTGAACTCATGTTGCATGTTAAAAACTGGTTGAATTACTTTGCTTCCAAATTTTCAAGTAATATTTCTTCTAAGTTTACTCAAGTAATTACTCTGTTTTGAAACTTTGCAGTGACTCCTTTCACCTTTAAAATAAAAAATGAAACTTACTGGGAAAAAAACAATGTATGTGATCTAGCAGCAGATCTCATCTAGAGCTGTGCTGTTCAATACAGTAGCCACGGTAGATCTTATGTTAAGTATTCTTATCACACACACACACACACACACACACACACACGGTAATAATAGGAAGGCAGGAGCTAACTTTTAGAGGTCATAGAGATGTTTATGGCATAGATTGTGGTGATTATTTCACAGGTAACATACTTACCTCTAAACTCATCAAGTTGTATACATCAATGATGTACGGCTTTGTATATGTTAATCATACCTCAATAAAATCGTTTAAAAAATACAGTAGCCACCGGCTACATGTCACTGTTTAAATTTAAATTAAAAAAATGAAATAAAATTAAAATTTCAATTCATCCTTTGTTCAATAGCCACATGTAGCAGTGGCTAATGTTTTGGCCAGCACAGATATAGTAGTTTTCCATCAGCACAGATAGTTCTGACAGCACTGATCAACAGATTTAACTTTCCAATCTCTGGATCTGCTTCCTTCTACATCTCCTAACCTCTGCTTAGACGATTTTCTTTTTCTCTTTGGCTAATTCCCACACATCCTTCAGTCTACAGCTCAAACCTCACTTATTCTGGGGAAGTATCTCCTGACACCTCATGCTTCCCAAATTGGATTGAGAGCCATGAGCATAGAGTGCCCACTACGGTCAACTGCAGAAGTCAGTTCTTTGGTTCTTGTCCCCTCCTAACTCACTGAGGAAAGAGTCGGTGTCTTCAACTTCTGATGCCCCATGACCCAGTTTAGCTTTATGAAAAATGGACAAAGCTTAGTGTGAGTAAATAGACTGTCCACCATTTGCCATACCCTGTACAAATGCAATGATTTATTCTTAAAAATTCTCAAGAACTAAAAAGCATAGCAAAAGAAGTATTCAAGGAACAATATATCTATTTTAGGAATAGTATAATTATTAACTATAATAAAGTAATGAAATACATGGGCATGCTTGATGAGCTGCCTCACAAAAGATAGTTACAAAGGCAATACCATAACCTTTCTCTTGTTAGAGATATAGATACATTACCCTTATCTTTCAGCAAATATGTATCATTTGGAACAATGATAAACCATATCCTGTTAATAATTCTCACCAAAGATAAAAGCCTATAAAAGCTTATCTGTTATCCTTAGTCTTCCAGAGTCCCTCTGGGGTCTTTATCTTATGTTCCTACTAAAGTTATAGCATGTTGCTGGCAAAATGTGTGTTTGTGAGCACCAGGCTGAGGATACTTTTATTTTTAAATAAAAAATCATAATTAATATATATTTTATAGAGAAAAAACTTTAAATTGATACATATAAAGAATAAAAGAGAATTCACTCATACTCTTGTCATCAATATATATGTTTCTTGCAAAAGTGAGATTATGCTGTACTTAGTTTAAAATTGTTTTCAACTTATTCACATCATGAATAAGTTCATATATTGATAAATATGCCTGTAACATTATTTTTAATGCATACCTAGTATTTTATTGTAAAAACTTATCACTTACAAAAAAAAATCATTTTGTTTTTTGGAAGCTGAGATCGTTTCCATCTTTTATTTCTTCCTCTTGTTAACAGTGCCGTGTTGGCTCTCCTTTTGACTAAATGTTTTCAAGGATTTGTAGATCTCAATCTGTTCTCCTCCAAGGCAGAAACAAGGAATGACATTTGGGGGCTTTAAAAGGTGTTGGGAGAGATGGTTGTAAACCACATTCATGGGTCCAGAGAGTTACTCTGAGGTTAGTGGGCCACCATTACTGAGTTCCCTAGAAAACGATCTGAGGCAAAGGTTACTGCTAATGCTTCTTTGGGAGGTGCAATGGCAGGGTTTGAAAAATGAGAGAAAAGGAAAATCAAGGCAGGAAAGGAGAAAAGTGAATACTCATTAACGAATTGGTCACAGCTTCACGATAAAACACAGGTGGTTTCTTTGTAACGTGGAACATCTCCAGTAGGGCGTACCAAGCCACTGAGCCTAGGAAGGACCTATTAGAGGAAGAGAGGGAGTAGAATTTATTGGTCAGCACCTTTGGGTTCAAGTTCACCCTATAGGGCATGAACTTCTATCATTTCCAGGTTGTATCACCTTCCTCTGGGCAGCCAATGTGGGAGCTGACTCCCACTCAGAGAGGCGATGTTTGCTTTGTGTCTGAAAGTGGTTGGAAGAGTGAAGGGGTCCCTGGGTATAGCTGGGGTGAACTCAGATGACAGAATAGCTCCCACCATGACAAGTTCACCGGGGTCCTGCTGGAACCTGAGCCTCACCTCGAGGAAAGCAGGGAGTGCAAAATACACTAAGAAATGGTACCATGGCAATGGGAGTGGGGATGACTTCTAGCTTTTCAACTTGCATTTTTCTCAGAAGGCCCATCGAAGTCCTTAGTTTTGAGAAAAGGGGATTCTGTAGAGCACTGTCCATAGGAAACGTCAAGTCCCATTCTGCCGAGGAGGTAGGATAGGAACGCAGCGTTCTAAGAAAGGAAAAAGGAAATTAAGTTCTGTGGCAGGAAAGCTCCACCTTTCCTCTGGGGACAGAAAAAGAGCAAGAGGTCAGACAGGGACGCTTGGCTGAGCCAAGCCACGTCCTCCTCCGCACCTTCTGGTCTGGACCATCCAGCCCACATGACTCAAGCGGGCGGCCTGGGCTCACCAGGGAGTGGGCTTCAGAGAATGGGGCAGATACAAACTGCATGCATCCTCATGTGCTCTGAGACCAATGGCACCAGCAAATGAGCATCCCAGCACCACAAGGGACTGGGGCAGAGGGAGAAGGAAAGTTTTGCCCTGAGAATGACACTCGGAGTTCAGTTTAATTGAGTGGTTTCCTTTATGACTTTCCAGATTCTAAACAGGGTAAATTTCCCACAATCGACTGAACTATTTTAAAAAATGGCAGCAAAGTAAAGGAAGAAACTAGGGTGTGAAAGAAGAGGAAGAGGCAGGGACAAAGGAGAATGAGTCTGCTGAGTGGTTTCCTTGGGGTTCCCTAACGCCAAGAACAAGTCAAAACAACACATTCATGTTTATGAGTCTCATTATGCACAGCCAAGTTTGCTCTGGGCATTGTCAATCTACCTACACTTCTCTCTTCAGCCTTTGATTTTCTGTAAGACCAGATAGTAGTTTTTTTCTCTTTATAAGGATTTGAAAACAGAGAGGAAGGTCTCAGACAGACTGTAAGATTTATCCAGGCTTTGAATGTAACTGCAGATGGGCTTAAATTCCTTCCCATTCCTACTGCCTGAAGGATAAACTAAAGAGTTCTCTGATGCGAGTGGCTGTATGGGGCACCCTCAAACTGATCTAACGTGTCCTCCATCTTCGCCTCCCATTACAATGGCTCCTGGTCCTTCCCTTCCCCCAAACCCTCCAATGACACTGTATGGTCTTTCAGGCTCTGTGCCCACCCAAAAAGCTCTTTCCCTACAGTCCTCTCATTCTGCCTGGGGGTCACCCACATCAAGACTCAGCTCGGGTTCACCTCCTGAAACCTTCCTATCGCCAGGTGAATCCGATCACACCCTCCTTTGTGCTCACGCGTAATGAGATCAGACTTCTAGGTGAACTCCTGAGACATATTGTAGGTATTGAACACATGGCTGTCTTTTCTTATTAGATTATGAACTGTTTAAAAACAAAGATCGTATTAATTTTTGATCCTTCAGCACCTAGAACAGTGTCTGGTACCTGGAATGTGCTCAACAAATCCTGGTTGGTAGAGAAGGCACCTGTGTTTCCAGAGTACTGCATTTATGTGCCTGCTATACCACTCATTATCCTGCCCAAGGTAACTTCTTACCTGTGACTTCTTGGGATGCTCCAGCTCCTTGACAGCAAAGGTACAGACTGACTGCCTTTAAGACAATGTCTAGCATATTCTAGGTGTTAAATTTAAGTGTTGACTTTAGGAAAATGTGCAGTATGTTATGCATTTTTCATTATCCAGAGCTCAGTCATCATGATACTAGCAAATTTTTTAAGTACAAGCATAGAACTAGGCATGTCACATACGTCACGCCACTACTCATCACAGCAGTTCTTTAGTTGGGAACCCCTGACCCTTTTATAGATAAGGAGGCTATGACTCAAGGAGCTAAGTGATTTCTTCCAATATACACATTGAAAAAGTGGCAGAGAAGGGATGGATATAAACTGTGAACGAGTCTTGTGTATCATATTATATGGTCTCCTGAATTAAGATGCTATGAGACAATGAGAGTGGCTCTAGTCCAATGTCTCCAGTCACCTGTCAGCATTTGAATCAGAGAAAAAAGAATAAGCCATCCTTCCCTAACTCCATTCACTTCTCATCACAGCCCTCACTAAATGCTCCACGATATAGCTAACCATCACTTGGCTTACTGCATATATTATTTCATTGTCTTTTCATTTTACTTTCTTGCCATAAAACCTTAGATTACATCATAGATTACATCAAACCTTGGAAATAGCTATGACTTGTGACTGAGGATGTGAGTAGAAGTACAGATGGTCTTTACCTTAATTAGAACCAGGACTGGTGATAAACTATGAGAAGAAAATTTTAATTTAGTAAGGACAGAATTGGGGTGGTGCCGGCATTAGAATAATTAACATTTTAGTACTTCTTGGGAAGTTGCTGAAAAATATGTTTCCTTATTATAAACAGAGGCTGGAGAGTTTATAGTAACTTTCCCAAGGTCATATATCAGGTAAATAGATAGAGAGGATTCAAATGCTCTTTGGATTCCAGGGCCTGTGCTGGAAACATAGGTCAGATCTAGATTGTGGTGGATCTTGAAAGGCAGGCTAAGGTTTATAGACTGTATAAAGAAGACAGTGGTTGACATAAAGACAGACTCATAGATCAATGGAACAGAATAGAGAGCCCAGAAATAAACTCATGCCTACACGGTCAATTAACCTATGACAAAGGAGGCAAGAATATACAATGGAGTAAAGACAGTCTCTTCAATAAATAGTGTTGGGAAAACTGGACAGCTAGCTATATGCAAAAAATGAAACTAGGCCACTTGCTTACATTATATACAGGAATAAATGTGACATGGATTAAAGACTTAAATGTAAGACCTGAAACCATAAAACTCCTAGAAGAAAACATAGGCAGTAAACTCTCTGACATTGCTCTTATATTTATAATATTTTTTTTTGGATATGTCTCCTCAGGCAAGAGAAACAAACAAACAAAATAAACAAATGAGACTATATCAAACTAAAAAGTTTCTGCACAGCAAAGGAAATCATCAACAAAATGAAAAGATAACTTACTGAGTGAGAGAAAATATTTGCCAATGATGCATCTGATATGAGGTTAATATCTAATGTATATAAAGAATTCATACAACACCAAAA
The DNA here is from genome assembly GCF_902729225.1 of Pteropus medius. Lineage (NCBI taxonomy): Eukaryota > Metazoa > Chordata > Mammalia > Chiroptera > Pteropodidae > Pteropus > Pteropus medius. The sequence continues at coordinate 19,718,580 of NW_024350319.1, read as the reverse complement.
AGAGGAATGATTCAATTAAAAAATAGGCAGAAGACTTGAATAGACATTTCTCCAAAGAGGACATACAGATGGCCAATAGACATATGAAAAGATGCTCAATGTCACTAATTACCAGAAAAATGCAAATTAAAGCCACAATGAGATATCACTTCATAACTGTCAGAATATTTATCATCAAAAAACCAACAAAGAACAAGTCTTGGCAAGGATGTGGAGAAAAGAGAACCATAGTGCACTGTTGGTGGGATTGTGAATTGGTGCAGCCACTATGGAAAACAGTTTGGCAGGTCCTCAAAAATAAAAAAATAGAACTATCATATGACCCAATGATCTCATTTCTTGTATTTATTCGAAAAAATTCAAAACACTAATTCAAAAAGATACATGCATCCCTATGCTCATTGCAGCATTGTTAACAATAGCCAAGATGTAGACGCAACCTAAGTGTCCACCAATAGATAACAGATAAAGAAGAGGTGGTACATACAATGAAATATTACTTGGTCGTAAAAAAGAATGACGACATGGATGGATCTAGAGCGTATTATGCTAAGTGAAGTGAGTCAGTCAGAGAAAGACAAATACCATATGATTTCATTTACATGTGGAATCTAAAAAAAAATAAATAAATGAACAATCAAAATGGAAATAAAGAGAACAAACTGAGGGTTGCCAGTTGGGAGGCGGGTTGCGAGGGCTGGGTGAAAAGGTGAAGGGATTAAGAAGTATAAATTGGCAGTTATAAAATAGTCAGGGGGATGTAAAGTACAGAATAGGGAATATAGTCAATAATATTGTAATAACTATGTATGGTCAAGGGGAATACTAGACTTATTGGGGTGATCACTTTGTAAATTATATAAAGAAATGTCTAATCACAATGCTGTACACCTGAAACTAATATAACATTGAATGTCAATTATAATTGAAAAAAACTTTTTAAAGAAGACGACAGTGGTAAGGTTTTTGATCAGAGGGGCAATAAAATCAGTTATACATTGGAGAATTAGTCTAGCAATGGAGAAGAGGAGAGAGAGGATGGAAGGATGAAAGATGAGAGGTTTGTGGGGATATCATTTAAGATAGGAGGCTGTTGCCTTTACAATAGTTATGCTTAGATGAGTTTTCCTCTCAGACACATCTCATAACTTTGAGATGACAGGAAAGTGGAACTGTGCGGAAGACAACTGGCGGTAAGAGGTAGAGGTAGAAGTCTGGGAGTTGTTACAGGAAGCCTGCAGAGTTAGCCCTGAAAATAAATGAGATCACTAAGGTCTCCGGGAGGGATAAAGGGGGACAGAGGGCAGAGAATCAAACTTAGGAATTTGGCATATTCAGAGGGAAGGAGAAAGGCAGAGAATTTTGAGGAACGCAGGAGGCATAGTCAGGGAGGTCCAGGTGAGAGAAACAACTTGTAACAGGCTGATCAAACAAGTTATCAGTAGATACCAGAATTCCTCTTAGGGGATGAAAGTGTGTCGAGAAAAACTTTGATAAACTGCCAGGACGAAAGCAGTGAGAGCCAGGAGGTAGACAGGAGACCAAGAAACAAGAGAGAAAGTTAAACTGCCCTGCCTTGAGTGTGAGGAATTTGAGATCAGGATTGTGGAGCAGAAAAAAGATGGGGCTAGGAGAGGCAAGACGCGGGGGGCTGAATAACTCTGGAGACAGCCTGAAGGGCTTGCACCACACGCGGCTTTAAAGTAATTTGCCTGGCTCTCGTGAAGGCTCTGCTGTCTCTCCAAACCTTCGTTAAAGTTTCTAAAATACGCAAAAGCCTTGTGAGTGTTGGGGGAAACCAACGAGCAGGGCGGATTCATCTTTCAGGTACAGAATGGGGTCCGAACACGTGGAATGGTAAGGTGATGAGGGGAAGGCATTCCATAGAAACAGAAGTTCAGAGCAGTGGCCTGAAAACAGGAACACATCAAAAATTGTGAAAGCTTGGGGAGGAGATGGGACTTCTCAAGATCACTGAAGGGGGAGTATAGCCAATGTCATCTAAATTTTAAAAGATGTTCAGATTCCAGCTGACATCTGTGGTACAGCCTTATTGTGGAAGATGTGCTACTAAGTTGTTATTCTTGCTGGATGAGCTAAATATCTTGGTGGACTTTATAAGAGTGAACATGAGGGAGAAGAGCCCTCAGTGAGTTGGTTTGAAGATTTACTAGGCTGGTGGGAGAACACTGATCTTAATGCAGCGTTACATAGACTCAGTTCACATGAGCTGTAATAGGGCAGGCTGCCCAGCTGCGAGTCATTCATTTAAGTTGTCTTCTGGAGAACATCTCTGAGACTTTTTTGGTCCCTTTGCTTGTGAGTAATTGTTTCCTAGAAAACTTTTTCAACCCCTAAATGTTCCCCCTGAGCTAGAAGGATGGGAACTATCAGAGATGGCAAAGCAAGGGATCGAAGGTGTCATTAGGCTGTGGGGAGGGGGCAGGGAGCTAGAGCACTGGGCAGACTCCTGGATAAGAACAAAAGCTGAGGGACTTGGCTAAGGCGCCGCCCCAGGTCTCTTCATTTTTCAACAGAGATGCTGATGAGATTTTCCTCTTAATCATTTGTATAAATTACAGACTAGGGGTGTGTGCATTTGTTCAGACACATGTGTCTCTGAGCAACTTAGGACATTTTGGCTGATATTGGGAGGAGCATATGATAGTCAGATAAAATTTGTGAAAGAACCTACTTTAAACCCTGTCAAAAGTTAATGATCTAAAAATGCGATTCAGTAAAATGAAATGATGGCTTTCAGTTTCAGTTATTTCATTAACAGCAGTTCTACCAGGCTCTCCTAGCTTGCCAAATATATTAGGAACAAAGAGGTGAAAAAAAAAACACTAGTTTTCTCAATTTTCTGGTTTTCTACAATAACCGCTAGATATGCTGAAAGATTGTTTGAAATTTGTGTTACTTGGGCTCTATGGATCCTGCATTTCTTATCTACAATTGCTAGTAAATATTAAAGAGTCAAAGAGAGATGCTGTCCAATGTTTGAAGAAGCTGGTGTGAATAGTGTGACAGATTGTATTTTTCACAGATGGCCACAATGTTTCCTGTCTCACATATCCTTCTCATAATGTAACATTGATACTCCTCTCATTGAAAGATGAGGTCTGTGTCCCCTTTCCTCTGCCCCTAAACTGGGCAAGATTTATGACTGCTTCAAGAAATAGAGTGAGGCAGAAGTGATATATGAGACTTTCGAGGCTGGGTCATGAAAGGTGAGGCAACAGTCAGTCTAGTCTCTCTGTAGGAATAGTCACTTTGGAGCTCTATGTTATTGCGTAAGGTCTCTGACCACCCCGAGGCTGCCTGCTGTGAGGAAGCCCGGGCTATGTGGAGAGGCCCAGCTGAGGTTCCAGCGGACAGCCAGAATCAAGTGCTGGACGTGGGAGGGAAGATGCCTCCAGATGATTCTAGCTCCCTGCTCTTGAGTCTTTTCAACTGAGGTCCCAGACATTGTGGAGCAGAGATGATAAGCTGTCTTTGTTGTGTCCTGTCCAAATTCATGACCCAAAGAATCTGAGAGTGTAATAAAATAGTCGTTTCATCCTATTGAGTTTTGGGTGGTTCGTTACATGGCAAATGTAATTGGAACAGATATGAAACCAAGAGCCCTATTCAGGTCTTGAGTCCTCCTGAGCTATTTTGTTGGAGAGTTAGAGCTCCCTAAAGCACTCTGAAAACCTCTGACTAGCCGATCTTCAGGGATCTAAATTTAATGTTTCTAATAAACATGGTGTGTAATAGCTTCATCAAGAAAGAGAAACATATTGCCCAGTGTTACGGATTGAATTGTATCCCAACTAAAGATGTTAAGTCCTGACCCCAGCACCTGTGGGTGTGACTTTATTTGGAAAAGGGGTCTTTGCAGATGATCTGAGTTAAGATGAGGTCATTAGGGTGGGTCCTAATCCAATGTGATAGTGTCTTTATAAAAAGGGGAAGTTTGGACATAGGGATAGACACTCATAGGGAGAATGCCATAAAAAGGTGAAGGCAGAGATCCAGGTGATGCATTTACAAGCCAAAGATCACCAAAGATTGCCAGCAGACCACCAAAAGATAGAGAGTTCTGGAACAGACTGTCTCTCGCAGCCCTCAGAACATCTTCATCTAGAACTGTGAGACAATAAATTTCTGTTTGTCCTGCTTGTAAGCCACCCAGTGTGTGGCACTTTGTAACAGCAGTCCTAGGAAAATAGCACATCCAGGAAGCAGTTTGAACAGGGATGATGGCCCTTCACAGTTTCAAGGCTCTCAGTGAATAGTTAGGTCTCTTGTTTGACTCAGCAATATTTTTTCAGAGTCCATGTCATATAAGTCACAATGGGAAGCACTTTAGGGAAATCTAAATATAAATAAGGCTTGGTTTCTGCACTCACTGGGCCTCCAACTCTGGAAGGAGAGATATGATAGTTCCTAAAATAACCTTGGTACAAGTGATAAGTGCCCTAAATAGAGAGGCAGGTAGAAACTGTTAGAGAAATTATAAAGTTTTATAACTTTTTAAAAATCTCAGTGATCTTAACAAGTAGAGCCAAAGTTAGATTTAGATGGACAGAACTGAAGATAGAGGAGGCATTTATATGAATATCGAATACTCTATGGTTCCCGTCTTATCAATTCAAGCAGCACAGAGCAAGTGTCACTCCTTTGTTGCCAGGCCTATCTAAAGCACTATAATGGTTTACTATGTTGTAGTCAGAGCTATTAAGAATGCCATTATCAGCATCTACCAAAGATTTTGGAGTCAACTCTCAGACATTTCTGATGCAAGTGCTTGATCAGATTTATGATTAAAACACTCAGTAGTCATTGGCAGTTTCTTTTAAAAAAAACAAACTTTTATTTTTATATTTTAGCAGTTTTATACTTAGCGAGTTAGGGAAAGCTATCTAAAAATAATTGTCTAGCTGATTTGCTGCATTTGAGATTTAATTATTTTGACATTGTCATTGATAGAATTTGAAGGGCAACAAATCAGCCTAAATTTTAGAAAGTGCATTGAGCATCTTTTATCAGGAGGCTCCCTGTTAAGTGTAGGGGTCCAGAATGAATTTCTCAGAATGTGCCACCCTGGCATGTAGATTATTTCAAGGTGAAAACAATTAAAGCCCAACAAACTCAAGAAGAGATTTTTACCTGCCTGAGAAATCCAGATAGAAAAACCTGCTGTGGGAAAGGGGCCTTAGCAGATTCACCTTAGCATATATGAATTAAATGTGGCAGACAGGGAGAAACCAGCAAGGTCTGCCCGTTAGATTCCCCTTTGTGTCCCATTGTTTCTAGGTGGCCAAGAACTTACTACATGTTTGCTCTTTCTCATCTGCCTGTTAATTTCCTGCTTTCCCCTGGAAATCTTAGACCCCTGCCTCTGTCTCCTTAGCCCAGAGTGGCATATTTGTGTCTTTGGGGCTTTTATACCTATAGAATCCACTTATGTACAACATAATACATTTGGTCACTTTTTCCTGTTATTCTGTTTTATGTTAATTTATTATTCTAGCTAGAAGAACTTAGAAGGGTAGAAGGCAAATTATTTTTCTATCCCCACATAAGCAAGTCACGCTTCCATTTCCCACCTCCCCTCAACAAACAAATGGAAAAGTCTTATGTAATTTAAATCAGGTATTTAACCCCTATGGCATTCTTTATATTTCCCATTTGACAGCAATTCAGTTTGAGAAGTTATCTGGATTTAAAATATTTATGTAGTTGTATGTTTAGACTGAGCTACTCCCATTGAAGCGGAATCTCTGGTTTTCAATTTCATGAGCATGAACTCATTTTAAACACTTCCTCATAAAGGCTGTCAACATCCTATCTTTGCTCCTAGATGTAGAGAACAACTGAATCCGTTAGCATGCTGATATTGTTAAGGCTCGGAATGTGACTACCCAGAAAGTCTGAGTCATACTACCAGGGGCTAGTACCTGGGGAGAGTTAAAAAATATCCTGAATAAGTAATAAGTCCTGAATAAAGTCTTCCTTATCACTTTAACAAATGTCAGAATAAATTTTTCTTTAACACTGTAAGAGATTATTGATGTAGATGGTCTTTCAGGTTTTTGTTGAGCTTGGCTACATCATACTTTTCATAGAGCAATTTAAGTCACTAAGAAATATAATTTATTTTAATGCAATGGGCACAAACAGAACTCAACAACTATTTCACAAATTCATAGGCATTTGTTCTTCAAAACTACAATGACTATACTTTCATGTTTTTGCATTTGTTTTAGTTACTCTTGGATTAAATCAGCCTGAGATATTCAAAGCTGTCCAAATGTTATTTGGAGCATTATTTTAACAAATTATTCCACGCAGTCTTTGTGAAAGTAAGGGAATCCCAAGAATCTTAGCAAATCAAATCGAAGAAATGTTATAATTTTATTTCTACATCATTATCGCTGCTGGGAACTTGATTTTTTTTTTTTCTTAGAAGAGCTGTGGAGGACATATAAAATGCAAAACTTGTATGTTGCCTCTTTTGTGTCACTTTTTCCAAGATCTATATTACCTCAGACTACTCACAGGAATTGAACCATTTTTTTAATGATGTTGTTTAGAGTTACTTGATTTGAAATAAAATTCCTTAAAGGATTTTTAAAAAATAAAGTCCATCTTCTACTTGTTCCCAAATTTTATAACAGAATAATCTATGAATCAAAATCATCAGAATAGCCAGTTCATTTAGACGTTTGACAATAATACCATTGCCTAACGCTGTGTCTTTTATGCAAAATATTCAAACTCTGTGATAAGTACTTTATCATTTATAGTATGCCTGATCATGTTTATTTGCACTACAATTTGTTCACATATGTTTAAATGTGAAATCTAAAGTATAACCTGTATTCAAAGATTTACACAAAAATGCAGCTTATGAACAGTTTTCCACTTTTTTCCTATATGGATATTTAGGAAGATGTACAAACTTACTTTCAGAAAAACACAGGCTGTAGTATGACTAGGTAAGTACCTCCCTAACTCTAAACTTGGCTTTAGTGACTTCCTTCTTCACATACTTTTCCACCCAAACCAAAATGCTTATATCTTGCTAGCCGACAATAAGTAACTGAATCAACATATTTAATTTCATTGTTTATCTTAATATTCTGCAAACATGAAAGGACCGAAAGATGGAAGGGCGAAAGGTGGCAGCGGACAGAGCACTGACTGCAGTGCACTGACATCACCAGATGCTTCTAATCTATTGCATTTCTCAGCTCTCGTCTCCAATATTTCTCCAGAGCTCTCAGTCACTCCCTTCTAAGTTTCTGATACACACATTTGCATGGCCTCTCTCACCACACTCATAATCCTTCTTCATCTTAACAGTCCCTCAAAGGACTATCAGTTCATTATCAGTAAAATAACTGAGCCATAAATGACTGTAGAAAAATATGTAAAATCACAATTTAGCTTTGAAAGTTACCTATTACAATTTTCTTATGTATAAGTGGCATTCAAAATTTTCTTATAAAGGGCTTCCCTAAGCCTGGAGTGTATTGTGGTTAAGTAGGAGAGGTCTCCTAGCTATGCAGAACCATTCTGATTCCTGTATGTAACTACAATCCCTATCACCAAGTATTTACTGAGAGCTGGGCTGGGCAGCAATCGTGCAATCTGATCTGGCAAATGCACAGAAATTGCACTGTCGATTATATATTTGGGCACTAATTACCCAAATGAAACTCCAGGGGCACCTTGGGTAGATGCAGTACAGTGAATGAAGGAAGGAAATAATTAGTCACCATCGCAGAAACTGCTAAACACAAAGTGAAAGAATGCATGCAGCCCATTTCCTGCCAAGTACAGGGAGCCTTAGTAACGGAACATGCAAAACTACAACAGAAATGCAAAAGATAAACAGGACTTCTCCAAATTAATAAGGACAAATCTCAATTTTAAATAACAAAAAGACTTTATTTTTTATTCCTATGTACTATGTAGCCAAATAACATTAAGACATTTTATCATGAATTTGCACGATGACAAATCAACTTTTAAGCATTTTCTTGACAGTCTTAGAGATTTGCCAGCATTTGACACAATCTGCACACATACAGGCGGTGAGAGAAAACAAGTGGCAGAAGGAAAACTGAGAGCACATAAGGCATTGAGTTTCAAACCCAGTAAAAATATTCATGAAAAGAGGCAAGATGAGGCAGGAGAGGGAAAGATATTCGGCAGAAAGCAAATTATACTACATTAAAAACCATGTGTAGGAATTGTTAATATGGCTAAGAAATTAGGGTTTTCCAAGTTACACACCCCTTGTCGAGGTCTTCTGATTAAAAAAAAAAAAAAAATCCTTGGGGCAAGAGACCCTCTTCCCTCTTCCTAAAATGAGCTTAAGGATGTTGCCTTTGTCAGTGGATGGCTTTGGAAGGCGGAGCGAGAGTGGATCCTTGGTGTAGAAGGCTGGTACAAAACTGTATTAGAAGCATGTCGCTGCGGCCTAACTCTAAAAACTCAGTGGCAGGTCTGGTTGAGACTATCCAAGCTTTCTTGTAAAGTGTCTGAATAGACAAGGAAAGATGACAAAATCCCCCTCACCACTGACTGTGCTGTTTTGCTAACTTCAGGTTAGTATGGATCCCTACCCTGAGTTACTGAGATCCTGCCCAAATGTGAACTGTTTGAATAGCATTATCACATTCAGTATTAATAGGAAAATCTGAATTGAATCTTAGTCTCTAAATACAAATTGAAATTATATTGGAATTTGTCTCCTCTATCTGCTAAGTACTGCTGACAGTTTTCATAAAGATGGATTATGAATGTTCACTGTTTAAGTAAACATATCATTACTATAGATCAGGCATTTGGTATGAAATTAGAGAGTAAAAGAAACTATTTAAAAATGGACTTTTCTTACAGTAGAATTAGGGAAATAAATAACAGCAAAACTCCTCTTGGGGGAAATGACAAGAAAAGATATAAAGATTTTTGTCTTCTCAGTATCAGAAATCATGAGAGCATATTGCAAGAATTTGCACTTTCCTCATCTCAAGTAACCCAAGGAAGATTCTAGGTTGTTCAAGCCCCTCTCTACAAAGATGGCTTGAGAAACAGATAAGGAAGGAGTCACTTCTAAATAAACAAAATACTCCTTGCAGGCATATTTTCCATGCTTTTCTGAAAAAAGCAGGATGCCATGTAAATTGTTAGAACTCCTTAAAATAGCTCTACGGGAAATGCAATGGCAGGGAACAAAGTGGGTGAACAATAAGAAGACTTTACAATTGTAAATAACAGGTTTCACTGTATCCAAAAACTTTATATTAAACGTGTGTGTTAAATATAAAACAAAATGAAAACTCAACACATAACTAGTTTTCCGAAGCATGGTCTTTTTAGGAGAGTCCCACTGGTATACACTTATATGTTCTGTTTCAACCAGACCATCAGCCAGACTGTTCTACACTTAACCATTAAAACTGACCAAAAAGCATACCCGTTATGGTCTTCAAGCAGCCATAGGAGTTATGAGTACATATGGTGCTTTTATATACATATAGCAGTTTTTCATGAATCTGATATAGGTTGGAGAAATAGAGCTAGTCGTTCATTTTTAGCAAAAGCACTTGTCAAATACAGAAAGGGTAAACATTCTTTTTATATGGAGTTGATCCGTTAAAGAACCTTAGAAAAGTCAGCAGTTTATTTACCTGAGTTTCCCATTTAAAGGCTAAATAGTAATTGAATACTTTATACTTAAGAATGTGAACAAAATCTACAATATTAAAAAGGGCCACTCAGAAAATTTAGATTTAAGATAATGTTTGAGTATTTTGAATTTTTATAAAGTCTAATAGAAACATCTATGAATTTTCCTTTTTAGGTAAAAAATAAAGTCATAGAATAATACTGATTTATTGGATGCTATTTAGAACATAGGTTAAGGGTAAGCCTGAGAAATCATTAAGAAAGTAAATCAAATTCTTCTGAAGGTTCGAGCAAATTGTTTATAAGTGATAAAAACTAATTATTAGTGACTTACTTCACTTATGAACCCATATGAGATTATGAGCCAACACCAGATAAAGACTTAAGCATAAATATAATTTTTAACCTGATAGATCCCTTTTGAAGGGTGATATAGAAAATAACTATATATTTTATACAGAAAAAATAGTACACTCAGTGTTTTACCAGTAGTTATCTCAGTTTACCTTTCAACAGGGTATTTTGTTATGCTCAGCTATGAACAGTCTTCCAGATTTTTGTTTGTTTTGTTTAAAACAGATAGAGCTATGTTTCTAAACACAGCACATTATTCAAAGTCAGGATCCTAACAGTATTCTAGAACTGAATATTTTATCCTATAAGAAATATAACCACGTTACTATTTTAAACGTATCGTATCAATTCCAGGTCAAAATAAATCAGCTTTACAAAATCACCAATCTAACACTTTAACACAGGGCAGAAATAGTGAAGCACTTTGGTTTACATGATTTGATTATTAAATAAATGAAAAGCCTCTCTTTACCAAATCCTTCAACCTATGATGTATCGTAACATTTAAAACACAATCGAGGTACATATATCTGCTGAGTAGTTCTTGTAGTTATATTCCATATATGAATCAAAGCAGCACTAAGCAAAGTCACCGGGATCAAGGAGTAAATTTTAAAATCATCTTCCTACTTTCTCATTGTTAAGTCACAGAACTTTCTTAGATGAGACTATGGCTTGGAAAATGGTCAATGTGATTTGGTAAATAAAGCAAAATTCCATAATCAACAGTACTGGTCCTGGATTGAGGACACAAATAGTGTTTTTATTTTCCTGTTCCACGTCTTAATAATTAGTGAAAATTTTTGCCCAAGATTCATACTATGATGAATCTTTAAGTACAAAGACAAATGAAAGCTCTGCTGACCATCAGGCAAAGATTATTGCCAAGTGAAATCCATTTATCAATTTATTCACATTTTTTAAAAAAGTAACAGAACCATTTTATATGAGATACTTATTTTAAGCTAATAAGAGCAGAGTTCCTGTGCTCGCATCACTAGCAATCGCAGACTTGAGGAAAATTGATTAATATATATATATATGTATGTATAAATGGATTATTTTGTGCAACAGGCAGAATTTGAATAGATTCCACTGCCACACTGCCTGACTGGCGTGCACCAGCTCTCTAAATGCTTTAGTAGTGAAATTTTTTCCATCTGATGTATCTACATGTAAAGATATCAAAGATGATTAAATTACTCAAACCAGGCTTGTAATTTTATGATTTTAAAATTTAATTACTTATCTTAATTAAAATAAATCTAGCTTCTGTAAGGTTGTTCACCAGTACTACATGGCTACATTGAAATTAAAGGTATGGGGGTCCTCTGTATTTAGTTTTTAAATATTTTTAAATGTTGGTAAAAATGGAAATCAATTGAACTATAAGTGGCCAATTCAAGCATGCCAACTATAGAAGGTTATTGTCTTTACTCACTTACAAAATCTTTGCCTACAGATAACTTTAACTGTCAGGTGTATGAAATCACATAATTTAGAGTTCTGCTGGAGTTGGGAGGAAAATTAAAAAATAATAGTCTGTGACAATGCACTTATGTGAATTTAAACTCCAAAGGAGAGTTTTCTATAGAATGAAGGGCTTGGCCAATGGAGAAGGCAGCTGATATTAAAAGAACTAGCACAGATTCCTTGGTATACACACAGTGACAACAAAAACAAGGAACCGTACAGGTGTAAACAAGCTAGAAATGACCTTGGCAAAATGTCTTCATCTATTTAAAAAATACCAAAATGCATGCAACCTAAAATTCCCTCCCTATCATAAGAATGAACTGGAAAAAAAAAACAAAACAAAACACAAACAAAACAAAACAAACAAAAAAAAACAGATGGAACCATCTGTTTCTGTCAGTAGAAAACAATAATAGATACATTAGGTTCCAGGACAAATAAAACTTTAAAATATTAATACTGAAAAAATACAATTAAATTTTTATTAAAAAATACATACTCCTTACTCAATCTTTGTGTACATTTGTTTCATGTGAAAAGAAAAAAAAAACTAAAATAGGAAAGGCATTAAGACTACCTAATTACTTATACTGTATTTGGTAGAAGCATGTTTCAGTCAAACTTTAAACAAAAATAAGTTATTCTGTTTTCATTTGCTCCCGGACATCAGAGGGCAGAGTTTCAAACAGAGCATCTTCCACAACTAAACCAGCTCTCTTCAGAGCTCGACAGTCACCCAGTTCAGGAGGGAGGATTTCAAAGTGATTGCCTTTAACATCTAAGTAGGAAAGGACTAGCAAATTTCCAATTTTCGGTGAAAGTACCGATAGGCTGTTTTTTCCAATCTTCAGAGTTTTAAGTTTCTTGCAGAAATAGAGTTCATCTGGAAGGCTCTCCACTTTGTTACAAGTGATGGAAAAATACTGTAAACTTTGTAGAACTCCAATTTCAGGTGGGATAAATCGAATGTCATTGTACGATAACTCCAAGTATCGGATTTTGTTGCATAGGAAGAGGTGGGAAGGCAGCACCTCTATTTTATTGTGACTAAAGGACAGACGTTCCAGACTGGTGAGTTTCTTTATATGCTCTGGGATATAGGTGATGCTGTTATGCCACAGTTTTAGCACTGTCAACTTTCTCAGGTGTTGGAAACTAACAATTTCTTCTATAGATTTCAGATTATTTTCCTTGAGGTCCAATTCCTGGAGGCTGAGCAGGCTGAACACAGCATGAGGAATGCGCTCTAGGTCACAATGGACCAGTTCCAGCTCTGTCAGATTGGTCATCTTCTTCAGATTGTTGAGCATCACCAGCTTGGTGCCATCATTATGTATGCACATCTTCTGGAGATGGCTGGAGACATCGACCACTGCCTGAGGAATTTTGGAAACGTTGCTTTTGATAGAGAGAATTTTAAGGCTTTTGAGATCACGCAGAGACTCAAGGGTGACATTTCTGGAAATATCGTGACTTAGAGAGCCAACCAGGTAGAGCTCTTCCAGATTCCGGAGTCCATACATCCAGAGAGGCAGCTCCCTCATATCATCAAACTTGACGCTCAAGACTTTGAGGTTTTCCTTCAGGAAAGAGAGTGCCGCGCTGTGGATTTTGACCGAGCACTGGTGTAGAGAGAGCTCTTGGAGATTGTCTAGCTGCGCGATGGTGGCTGGTATCATTACATTCTTAATGATCTCTAGTTTGAGAGACTGCAACTCGGTGATTTCAAAAACAGTGTCTGGAAGGCCAGAGAGCATGATAAGAGGCAACTCCAGCCGGTTATGGGCATTTGTCTGTAGCTTCTGCCTCAGTTTATCGGGAGTCCACTCATTATTTAAGTTCAGCTGCTTTAATTTGTTTTCACTCACTTCAGACAAGAACACTGCAAATCTCTTGGAATACAAAGGGTCGTACTGATCTATCATATGGAGCATAAAAGCAAAGTCATTTTTCACATCCGGAATATCATCAATTCCAGTCTCCTGTCGGACATACTCAAAAGAGTACTCCCTTAGAGAACGGTAGAACAGCCAGTATAAGGTGTAAAGGCACGTCAACCCGTAGATACTTACAAAGCACAGGTAGCAAAAGGAGAGTTTGGAGAACAAGTGTGCCATGGTATGATTGCATGAGAAGTTTTTATATCCGGTCATGTCCTGAATGTCAACGTTACAGTCCACTGTAAATTGAACTCTGGAAACCAGGGCACTATTATACGCAATGATGATTAGGAATTTTATAACCTTAAGTACAGTCTGGCGAACATACATAGCATATAATATATCACCTTCTTCGACATGCAGCCTGAACTTCTTCACCTTCTCAAATAAGGCCTTTGCTTGCTCCCCTTCCTTCTTATCCAGAGCCCCTGCAGTGGATTTGTCAACCACAAACTTCTCAGGAATCGATTTTAACGACTGAGAGTTGACCAGGCTGCCTTCTGGGCCAGACTGAATGGTGTTGGACCTGCTCATGTTGTTCTTCCTGTTGTCCTTCTCTTCTGAGTCCTCCCCGGACACTTCTGATAAAGCACGTGTGGTCCAAGGAGAGTCAAAACACTTCCCCAGGATAGAGATGAAATGTTCTATTTTGGAGCTGGAGCCAGGGAACTTGAACCAAAAGTTGCTGCAGAGCATGAAGACCAGGGTATGGATAAGGACAAGGTAAGGGAAATACTTGGCATACCAGTGGAGGGCTCGCTCATAACACATCTGGTTTATAAAACTGTACTGCTGAAGGTCCAGATCTGTCTTTAGTCCTTTCATTTCCACGGTGGCGGGGTTAGTCGGGGATGGTTTAGGTGGAGGCAGCGGGGTGGTTCCGGCAACTGCTTGAGAGGCATTCGAAACGGACGAGTGGTTCTGAGAAGGTTGAACTCTCTTCGGAAGGCAAATTATCTTGTCTTGCATGACCTGAAACAGAAATAATATTTCCAAATTATATTATTCAAAGAGCTTTCATAATAGCATTAGTGCAAAGAAAGCAGCAATAACATCCAATAAATGTCCATTTCCTTTGTCTGGAGAATAAAATGTTCAGTTCCAGCATCAAGATTTTATTCTTAGCCCACATGTTGGAAAAATGAAATATATGTCTAAGTGATGACATAAGACAGCAGTTTTGTTAAGTCATAGAACAATTCATGACAAAATAAATATTTAAAGAACAGTCATGAATTTTTTTAAATTTTGCATTTTTTTTTCCCCTCACTGGAGGCTGGGAGAATCAGTCAGTCACGGGTCTGGGAAGTATATCCCTTTATCAGGCTCAATCTTGAATTGGATGGCTCCCAAGAGTATATTAGCTTGTGTACGAGAAAAGTAAAAGGACTGGAAGGAAGAAACATGGAAGAAATTTCTGACTTTATCATTTCCCCTTTCTTTTTACCCATATCCTGGACTACATGCATAGATGAATGTGAGCAGCTTTAATATGAAAGAAATTTATTAAGCTTTTACAAAAAAAAAAATTCTTCAGAAAGAGGCGAAAGAATATAGTACTGTTCAATAGTAAAATAATTATATATTAAATTGGCTGGTTTTTCATACAAAATATTACATTGAAAACTTCTATCCCTCTACCAACCCTTCAGTTTGCTAAGAATATTAAGCTGTAAAAATGTCCAGAAGTCTCATAAGATTGCAATTTGGGTAAGAGAGAATGTATCCTTTTTGAAGATTAGGTAGTACGAGGCAGAATACACCTTGAATCAATTGGAGGAATCATCCCCAGAAAGAAGTACATGTAAGTGGAATTCTTTGAACAATAAGCAAACAGTTCAGAGGAGGAATAATAACCAAGGAATTGACAGCAATAACATATGGAATGAATAATGTAGAGAAAGTCTACTTGTACCTTAAAATATCAAATGGCTGGAAATTCACAGTGTTTAGTGATTCTGCAACAGCAAAACGTTTAGTTATTTTGTAACACCAAAGTCCTTTATTTTGATTAGAGAAGTAGAAACTGAGTTTATTGCAAAGTGGACTGCTAGGGCCCAGACAGAAATATAAAGTTTGACAATGGTGTGGACAACCAACGCTTAGTAGAGGGCCTGATACATATGAGATCACCAGTATATATTTGCTGAGAAAGTGAATAATTCCAGAACTGGTACTTCCAGTTCAGAGTTGCATAGATCTGGGGGTGGACTGTACCTCTCCTAGGGATGACGATAAGGATAGTGATTATGGTGATGACATCAGCAAACTTCTGTTGTGTTTAATATACAACTGACTTTTATTCTAAAAGTGTCATGGGTATTAATTCTTTTAATTGTCACCTTAACTCGATGAGGCAGGTACTCTTATTATTCCCATTTCACGGATGAGAAGACCAAAACACAGAAAGGTTAAGTAACTTGCTAACGTTATCTAGCCCAGGCCTCCTGGACCCAGAGCCACATTCTTATGTTATTTTATTGAATTTCTAGGATTAACCCAAAAAGGTCCCAATCTGACTCTCCTAAATTACAAATCACGTTATACAAAGTATTATTGTTTTAGGAGAAAAGTTCACTTCTTCCCATAGCAGAAAACAATGAAAAAATTAGGTTAAGAGAAGAGGGGGAAGTTTCGCCACAAGATTTAGAAAAGCTCTGTCCTGGAAGATAAAGCAGGGGGCAATTACTTATTATGTAAATCAAAAGAAGGCAGAGAAGAATAACAAATGTGATTTCATTCAGAGGGTTCAGTGGCTACAGAGGTGTGAAAATTGAGCAGTGGTCTTCAAATATTTTTATCACTTACCTGTATCAGAGAAAAAATGTTGAGTCATGCCCACTCAGTATATGTATGTTTATTCATAATTATATTCAGAAAGGACTGTCAATTCTTATGACAAATATTAGAAGAGCTTAATTCCTATCCCGTTAAGATAAATATAAATAAAAGTTTTAATTTTTTTCTCATGTTTCCATGGAGTATTCTTCATATATCTTGGGAGTCAAGCATTCTATCATGGAAACCCCAGGAACAGAAAAGAGGAGGAGAAAGCCTAGACAAATGCCAGACTATCTTGAAGGAATATAAAAGAGAAACAAGTAAGAAGTTCAGTGTTTGTGTCATGTTCTGGATGTTTTCCCATTTGGGGTCTCATTAAATGCTTCCACAATCTGAGAAATAGGCAGAAGGTCGGGGCTGGAGACCAGCAGGGAAAGAAGTGCTTCCCTGAGCACCTTCCCCAAGAGTGACACCTCTGAGCTAATATGCTAATACGACATTGTTAGTGGCATGTTGAAAATACAGAAGAATGGTGTGAAAGCAAGATCACTGAGAAGGTAAAAAGTCAGGCACCTTTTAAAGGTGCTAAATCTGCCAAGCAACCAGGCAGGATCATTACTGTCCCCGCTCCCAGCCTTTCCACAGGCTAGCTCCTAATGGCGGAAGTCGACAGACCTCTGGAGCTTGGCTGGACAGGTTCAGGTTATGCACTGTACCAGGGTGCCCAGCTAACAGGCAAGTATGGGTTGTAATCCTGCTTGGTTCTATTCTCTCAACTGTATGCCCTAGGGCTATGGCCACACAGTGGGGATGCCTTTTTATATTCTGCACCAAGGTGCCTGATCGGCTACAGCCTGCCATGCTAGGGAGGCAGGTCATATTCTCCCCATTCTATAGAAGAAGAAATCAACCAAAGTTCAGAGAATTTAGGTAAGTTACTTGCCCAAGTCCACATAGCCAGAAAATGATAGAGCAAGAATTTACACCTATCTTGTCTACAGCCTGGTATTCTTCCATCACTCCACACAGTCTCCTCGGTTCACCAAGTTTCTGCTGGGATGCCTTTACAGAGAATGGCCCAGCGTAGGAGGGTAAAACACAGCCGATCTCCAAGAGTTTCTTTTACTTTCAGCCTTCTGATGTCACAGTTTCTCTTTCAATCTTCATGAAGATATATTTTTTAAAATGTGCCCAGTTAAATCCCAGGAGGGTAAAGACAGTGATCTATTTTCCAGAAGCTGTAAACTACTCAGAACTGAGCACAGAGTAGGAAAAATACTAGAATTTAGTCATGAAGAACAATAGCTGCTCATGCTGCTGAGAGAACATAGTAAGGAGCTTCCAGAGAGATGCAACTCAGAGTAGAATTCCCAAGGAATGTGCTGGCAAGTTGTCTGATCTAGAATTATGAAAAGGAATCGGGTGGGTTATGGAGTTCAAGGATAAAGAGTGTGAAGATTTAAACAGTAAAATAGCCGCAGGAGAGGGAGGAAGTTAGTTATCCTCCACGTGTAATGGAAACAGTATTTCTGAACACAAGTTTCAGAACTGGGAGAAGGATCAGTATTTTCAAAGGTATAGTAATAAAGTGAAAGAAGACAAAAAAAAAAAAAAAAAATAAGGCAGACAGAATCCTAAAAAAAAAAAAAAAAAAAAAGGAAAGGTGTTTTTTGTGGAATCTTTATAAATAACAGCAGCTTGTTAAGATCTTAAAAGTTTTTGTTCTGCTCTTTTGAGGTTTGCCTAATTACACCTACAAAGCAGGTCCTCAGCAATGCCATTTCACTCAATTGTGTTTCACTCATTGTGTTTCATTCAATGACATCTCATTATAATGTTGACGAGATGCTGTAGGAACTTAACTCTTACTTATAGCAATTAGCCTATGGTAAAATTGGTTTCCTATACATTATTTCACTTGAAGTCACGGGACATATAGGTGATGACAAGTACCTCACTTACTATACCTCACTTTTTTTTTACCTTTACCCAGTAATTTAAACATGAGAGTATAAATCAAGCCTTAAAGAAAGGCTGCAAAACCACTTTCGAAGAAATAATTGTAGGGTTCCAAGCTGCTATTGCAGGACCAAGGGAGAGTGCTTGGGGAAGGAGCAGAGAGAAAACCCCCGCACCCACCCCATTCTATAGAACACTGAGGCTGAGACCATCACCAGCTCGTACACACACACGTCACAATGAGAAGGAATTCTACCATTTTCTTCTAGGGAAACCCTGAGACTGCCTTTGGAGGAAAAAAGGCTTGAGACAAGAGCTGCATGGTTTGTTCATGGAGGGGGAGGGAGAGGAGGGAAAAGAAACTGGGAAGAAGGAGAGAATAAATTTTGAAAGCAAAATGAACAAGAGAATCTGACCCAAAATATAGGAAGGTGGGAAAGTTACTATCCTAAAAGTGAATATGAGGATAATTCTTGAATGAAATCATCTATGTTAAGGAAAATATCTAAGTTCGTTTGGGAATGAGGAAAGGGATACAGAAGGTGAGTCACTGCGAGCAAAGGTCACACGAAGCCAAGGCAACAAGGATGGCTAGACTACGTCTATATTGGAAGGAATAGGCCTGGAAGGAGGAGCAGGTGAGTCAGCAGAGCAGAGAGGGGAAAGGATTGAAGGAAATAGGTCAAGCAATGTGGTGGGAGGCTGGAGTATATACTCATTATTTCTATTTTGAGATGTAAATGCCTTTCGATCTTCCCCAAACCTTTGGTAAAATCTGCTAAACATACACACACATCTTATGAATGAATTTTGTAAAAATCACAGCAAAAAGGGACTAAATTTCATCCTTAGATCAAACTGTACAGACAGGGAAAGTTTGCCCAGGATGGTAAAAATCTATAGCTAAACTGTTTCCATGGAGACAGGAACTGGGATCACGAGAATGCCTGAGTCTGCTAGAACTTCAAGAGGGTCATGGCCTGGAATTTGACCCAATATCTCCTAGATCTGAAGGAGCAGCTGACATTTAGGTGACAGAAGTATATAAAATGCTTCTCTAGTCTTTACAACCAAAGTTGCTGGAGAAATAAAAAAATACATGTAAATTCGTTCCATGATTGTGAGAATATCTAGGTGATATTTCTGCAAAAGAAACTCTAGGGTTGCCAGGATTGGAGAAATGGGCTCACTAAAATTTGAGTTCATGAATTCTCGTTTGCAAATTATTCTGAGATAGCACAAAGTGTTTCTGAGGAAAAAAAAAAAAAGGAACTCAGCTTCCTTAATTCAGGGGTCAATGAACTAAACTGAATTTCCTGCTTTTGCTTTCTAAGGAGATGTTTTTAAGAGAAACAGTGTGAAAATTCAAGCTTCCTTCAACCCATCGAAATCATACCTTGAAATACTGTTCAGAACTAGGAAAAGAAATTTTTAAAGATGTCATTGCCAAATTTATAACATCAAATCGATGCATTTTTAAGTGGAGTATGTGCATACTTTATCACATATTCAATTATCTTGCATGGTTAATGCAAATTAGGGACGTATAAAACTAATTTTCACTGCTTTAAATCATTAATGTTCATGATCTTTGTATGATCTATCTTTGATGATGATTATTTGATTCTCAGTCCTTTGTTAGAATCATAACATCCATTATTACATGTAAACATAAGATTTACTTAATTCAGGCAGTTTCCAGAAAAGTACTACAGTGAAAAGCAGAACCCAAGTTGAAAAAGTTTCATATTTGCATGAATGAGACACCAGAGGGCTGAGGTTAAAACAAAACAACAAAACAAAACCACTTAGGTTCAGAAACAGTGCTTGATATAACAAAGATAGAGTAACATAAATAAGGGCCAGCTTATCTATTACATGCCAAAGGTATAAATGACACAAACGCAGGTGGTGTAGGACATGTAGAACATAAGTGCTGAGTAGTTTTGAGGGTGTACTCAGGGAAAGTCAACCATTTTGGAGGATCTACTATAGGTTAGCTATTATGTTAGAGATCCCAAGAAAGATAAGCCCTTCAAAGTCAAGCATAGGACAAAGACAACTAAATCAGTAATTAGTGTGGTGCTCAAATTTGGGCTTGCTTTTCACAATGAACTTTATAATCAACTTCGCTAGAAAAAAATCTTGGTGGTATTTTTATTGGGATTACACTATATTTATAAATTAATTTTTTGAAGAACTGACATCTTTATGGTGTTGATTCTTCCTCTCCATGGTGTGTTTCCACTTGTTCACATCTAATTTTGTGTCTTTCAGGAGTGTTTTATAGCTTTCTTCACATAGATGTTGGACATTTATTGTTATGTCCCCAAATTTTATTTTTCCTATCATAAATGTTTTTTTTTAAAACACACTTATTTTTAACACAGAAGGTAGAGTCCTCCCTTAACCTTTCCCTATTTCCGTGTAGTTCCTTAATAAGCCCTGATGAGTCTGGTGTATGCTCTTCCAGATCTAAGTCTGTGCAGTTACATATTTATGACATATAAACACAGGAGACCTTCCTTACTATATGTATTATTCCTGCACCTTGAGCTGCTCACTTTCAGAATATGTCTTAGAGACCTTAACACATTAGCACACAGGCATCTACTTCATTCTAAGGACCACAGAATTACAGAGTGAGGCTGTGCTGTAATTTATTAATCATATTCCCATGATGATGTGCATTTAGGCAATTTTTCTATTAAAACCAGTGCCAGTCTCAAAAAATTACATGCTGCCCGATTTTACACAGCAATCTGTAAAACAGCACATAGAGTGACAACTAAGCACTCGACAGAGGTTCACTGCCAAGGGTCTGCACCAGGGAATTCCTTGGGGTGTTAAGATTTTTCTATATCCTGTGGTGGTTACAAGAATTTATGCATGTTTTAAAACTCAAATATAGATCTTGTTTTGATACAGAGTGCATTCTTGAAGATGGAAGGGCTAAATGCTCTACAATACTAACACTTTTCCACCAGGTTTCTGTTTTTTCGTATCATTAATTTTTTTAGCTGTTGTATGGATTTAAAAAAAGGAAAATGAATCACTTCTTTCTTTTCACAAGTGAATTTAATCTATTACGTTATTTTGCTCACTCATATTTAAATATCTACTAATATTTGAGTTTATGTGTTTATTTTTATAAATACCTTTCCTTCCTTTTTCATCACTTCTATTGCACTGATGACGTTTTCCATATTTTCTATTTCTCATCCCACCTCAGCTGGTTAGAAAGGTGTAAACTATTTCTATAATGCGAACTGTATTTCTTTAATAGAGATTATAGAGGGTATCTATAATTTCTTAAAATATACGCATTTAAAGATTTTCAGTAACCATTCCCCCTTCTGAGCATGTTTTGACTACCTACTGAACTACTCCATTTTGTTGTTCCCAGAGTTTGTTTCAGCTTCCTTTTGAAACATTTTTTTTTTTAACAATCTATAGTTGATTGTGATTATTTATAGACTTATTAAATCATCATGTGCTCACTGGTTTTCTTAGATCCTATATCTTCTCCCTGGGTTAATTTTCCTTTTGGTTGAAGTATATCTCAATTATTTTAATAAGGTTCTATGGATAGGAAGCTCATATACCTCTATGTCTGAACATGTCTATATTGCATTCATTCTTGAATAACAGTTTAGTAAATTATAAAATTCTCTGTTGATAGTAGTTTCCCTTCAGCACTTTAAAATATCATTCTATTTTCTTCTGGATTATATTTTTGCTGATGAGAAGCCTACTGTCAGCTTGACTTTCTTCTTTAGTAAGCAATCTATCTTCATGGTAGTGTTTAGTATTTACCTTTCATCCAAGATCATCTAAGTTTCACTTTAATTTTGAATGTATGTGGATTAATCCTGCTCAACATCTGTAATAAGTATACAATTCTACAAAATGTTAGAAAAATCTCTTTAAACATTATTTTAAAAGCTGCTCTATCATTCCTTCCAATTTTTCTGCAATTACTATTAAATGTATGTTAGAGCCTTTGATTTTTCACTGGTGTGTGTGTGCTGACCTCTGGGTAAACTCAGAGCTCTTACCTAATACATTACTTTCTGCCACTGAGTGCAGTCTAGTTACTCGACCATGTTGATATTTTTAAATTCAGTGACTTTTTTATTTCCATGGCTTCTAAATTTTTATACCCATTTTCTCTTGTCATATCTACCTCCTTTTTTGTCTTTATCTCTTTGACCATTCTAAATATACTTAAACTTCGTTGTTTGTCTCAAAACTTAGTTTTACCTTAAGTGAATCGATGTTTCAACTGTTAGTTTTGTTGAGAGCCTTTCCTAGCACAGTTTTCTTCATGTGTCTGGATGTTAGGCTTCTTCTGAGAAGGAGATTGTTTTCCACCATCACCTGCCTGCTCTTCTGTGGTTTCCTGCACCCAATCCCCAGCCCCCAGTCCACCGCTAGGTTTTATCACAGTATTTTGATGTTCCACTGTGATGTCAGGATCTCACCAATCAAATCAGGGAGACAGTGGGCAGGCTGACTCAGTTCCTGGTTGGGAGGCACTCCAGATGCACGGTTTCCTCTCAGGCACCAGATCCAGCATCCAGTCAATCGCCATTCTTTTCAGCTTCCTTTTGGGAATGGGGGCTTTTGGCTTCAAACACTGACCAAGCTCTAGTCTCTTATCTTGCGTGGTGCATTCTTAGTTCCTTTTACTGGCAGGAGCTGAGCTCCTGGCTGCTACTGCCTACTTTTGGATGAAAGCCCAGAAGTTGCTTAGCCTCACTCAGTATTCCATTCGTGCTTCACAGAAATTTCTATCTTGTTTTTGAGGCCATGCATACATTTTTATCTCTTTTTATATTTTATCTATCATGGCTACATCCATTGAACAGAGGGAGTATTTTGAAGTGTAACACTTGCTTTACTATCTTTTCCTATCTTTTCCAGCAGAGTGTGGGTTGCATGTATTTTATTATAAAAATTACTCTCAAGACTAACACTATGAAGAATCGTCATTCCTTGGGTAGTGCCAAACAAGGTAAACCTGTAATGCCAAATTGCCCTCACCACCAAAAAAAAAGGGGAGGAGGGAGGGTTGTATACATCTCCCACTAATAGCATTATTTTCCTACAACCTCAACAATTAAATCCATTACTCTTTTTCTATGAACTATAAGCCCAAAATGATTTCTCCAGTTTAGACTTTAAATCATAAGTTATGACTATATTATCATTGAAAGAAGTGAGAAAATTTGCTGTGTATGATAAAACAGCTGGTTTCATTCCAATAAATTAACTTGTAATCCGAGGGTATTCTTTAGATTGTGGCTTATTCTTTAGACAGTGCTTTCACTTGATTATGGTAAGTTTGATTAAAAAAGAAAAAGTGAAGTAGAACCACAGAAAGGCAGGTGGGCCAATGTAAAGGTGATTAATTTTATCCGTTACCCTCCCCCTACTCCACAGATTCAAATACAGGTGGTTCCAAAGGGTACCAACCTGAAGCTGATCATCCAGATATGCCTCCAGTCTGATAAAACTGAATAAGTTATTTCTGCTGAGCTAAAAATGGCCTAGCAAGAAACAGATTTTAAAGACCTACTCCCCAGGGTTTGCTCATCAATACTAAGGACAGATCAAACTTTATCAACTAAAACTTATTGACTATCTACTATATGCTAAGCATCACAGGAAAGTCAAGGAGGCATAACCAAAGTTCTCAGTTCTAAAAGCACTTATAATTTTGTTGGAGAGACATGAATAGCCATATTGAAAGTCAAACAGGAGTGAAAACAAGGCAGAATTTACAACAAGTGAACGGTCTGGTAAGTACAATAAGAGCTTGGGCCTGGAGTGAGCAGTGAAGGCTTCATGGAGTAGGAGCAACTTCATTTGGGCCTTGAAGCTCCTGGGCTTGGATAGGTCACTGGGGGAGTGTGAGGCCAGAACCTTGTGATTTCCAGAGACAGGAACAAAAGGTTGCATTTGGGAAGAGCAAGGGGAAAGAATAAAAAGGTGCTGTCGCTCTTCCTTTCTGAGGTAGATCCACTTCTCCTAGGAAAAGAGATGAAGATGCAAGGGAAGGGAATTAACGTTCACGTCACTAAGATATCAGTTAGTGTATAAACTTAATCAACCATGTTCTCCCAGAAGCAAGGCGCCGGAAGACAAAGAAAGCATCTACTCTCAAGAGACATGAGATTTACTCTTATCAGTGACAGGATTAACTCTGAAGATGCAGATTTTGTTTCAAGGCTATGTACTGAAAATATCTGAGAAAGAAATGGAACTGAAAAGGCAGAGGAGATGGTTCCAACGGGGTGAACATCTAAATGCTTTCATTTTCAGTAAATGTCTTTATTCATAAGTCTTGCTATTCTCCAAGTCGAATACTTGCGTGTTTAGGGGCAATCACCACTGAAGCATGAAAACAGACACCCACGAGCATCACGAACACTGCATCACTCTCTTCAGCACAAACCAGGTCCTTGTCTCCAGGGGAAATGGAAAAGCACAACTGCAAGGGTGTGGCATCATTTCCTGCCTGCTGTGCACCTATTATCTTCTTTCTTTCTATTGATGTTTAAAATTTATGTGATGGACAGGAATTAACACCTTCTGTGTGGGGGAAGTTTAGACCCAGATGGTAAAGAGAGAGAGAGAGAGAAAAAAAAACAGTCTAAAGCAAACTGCCAAATTTGAAAGTGTTTTATTAATAAGCCCAAGCTGAGTAAAAAGTCTTTTTTAATTGGTTGGTCATTTCCCTAATAGCAACAGGAAAAAGAGAAGAAAGAAATCATACCCTAGCATCTCAGAGGCATGGAGTTGATGTCCTTAGAATGAGAGATTGGAAAGATGAACTGATTAAAGCTTGAATTTTTGAAGTTATGAATTCTCTCAGTGGTAAGGTATAACAATAGTACATTTGCTATAGGGCAGTGGTCTCCAACCTTTTTGTCACCAGGGACCAGTGCTCCGATGAGAATCTAATGCCTGATGATCTGGGTGGAGCTAAGACGGTGATGCTAGTGCTGGGGAGTGGCTGCAGATACAGATGAAGCTTCGCTAGCTCACCTGCCACTCACCATCTGCTGTAAGGCCCTGTTCCTAATGGGCCATAGACTGGCACTGGTCCATGGTCTGGGGTTTGGGGACCCCTGCTATAGGGTTCATCTATATATGATTAAAAACCAGACATCAAGCAAATCTTCTCGAATTAAGTAACATCAGAAAATTTTTATGCTTGAGGAACATTAAGTGCCATTAGTCTGGTAGAAGAATTGAACATTGAAAAACTTAGAGCATAATTTTCTGAGTCATTACTATACAGAAAAAGAATATACAGTGAAACAGAACTGGAGCAGTTTTTTAAGTCCTGATTCTCCCTGAGAAAACATAGTGTAATTGTCTATTTACTTATCATTTTACCTCCTAGATCAGCAAGCTCCTTAAAGGTAGGCACCATCTTTGTTGACACTACCTGGCACGGAGTAGGTATGCAGTAAATATGAGATAAATACTGTGCCCGCCCTCCCCAAAGGAAAACAAACCACAAAATAGCAAGTACACACATTTATAAAATCGGATGCCAGTGAACATCTGGAAATATTTGGCTTCTAGATCCTTTCCTCTGAGATGAAATATTTCATTTCACACATCATCCAAATTGCTAAGTGATGTCAGTCTAGAGATTCCTAAAGCTGAAGCTAAGGGCTGAATCACTTAAGATACACAAAGAGTGCCAGATTTGGAAGGCACTATCTCTTTTTTCCTAAGTAAAAAAGAGACCATCACATCTATATTAAGATCATGTGTACATTTTGTATTTCACTTAATAAAGGTAATTCTACTACTGTAAATATAGACATATTGACCTTTTTTCATGAGTAACAATCACTATACACACTATGAATGTTAATTTTTTTAACCCTTAGTGAGCCTAAGACTTTCCAGCCATAGAGGATGCTTTTATTTCCTGTATCTTAGTTGTATCTACATTGTGTCTTCTTTCTCTTCTTCTTTTGAGAAAAGATGCTCCAGGACACAAAAGGAATTAGAAAAAAAATTAATGAAAAATGTGGGAGTGAATGAGATTCAAAATTGTTTTCATTTTGCTTCATGGCATTTTTTCCCCCATAAGCCAAGTGGACTAGCGAATTATCTGACCCATGACAACTTAAGACTTAAGTGGAAAGCATCCATTTCAAAGTCAAAACCATGTGAGAAAATTCAGTGGATATCTAACCACTATGGATAAACAGTAGGAACATACAGTTCTGATTCATAAGAGAAACAATCTGTTTCAGTTGTTTGAAAACTTTGAAGTATTTATAACTATGCTCTTGAAATAATGAAGGAAAAGCTCTTTTTGAAGCAATCCCCAGGAACTGAACTCTTAGTTCTGAACTCTTCTGTATTCAACTGGACACTCTGCAGTTCATGGATAGATCTGTGAGCGGGAGTAAGATGAAAGAAATTGGAAGAACCCATAGAGAAATATAAATTCTCTGGACTATCCACATATAATGTAGAAACAGCATAAAGATACAGAATGCTAAACACTGGAAGCATCCAAATAATCAAAAAACTGTACTAAAAGGATATTTTTAAGAAAGATCTTTTAGAAATTTACAGTAGTAATCAAAGGATAATTTGCTATAGTACTCAGCAATGAATCATGTCAACTGCCAGGCTGTGGCCCAATCTGTGTGAAGGAACAGATGGTATAAATTACGAGAGAGAATAGCTGTATGTTGTTGTGACATCATAGAAGGTTTGCAGGTAAGGCAAGAGTCATGGCAATTCTTAGTCATTTAGATGTGTTGGGTGGTAGGATAATTTATTTTTTCAGTCATATGCTTTCTGGATATTAAGCTTTCTGGAATCTAGAAATACCATTAATTTGGATATGAAAAGTTCCACACATTCCAGGCAGATCTTTTACCACATAAGGTGAATTTCAGTTATGGATTTTTCCTCTTATCTGACTCATCTAGATGGAAGATCTCTAGGTAGAACTCAACACTCTTCTCTTTGTTCTTCTTTACTTTCTAGGAGAAAGAAAGCTAATAGAGATGGCAATGTCAAAGGAAAAGTATTGAACGTTGGTTCCCATAAGGTGTTAAGGCTCCGAGTTCAAGTGGCAGGAGCTCTTCCTTGGGATTAATCCATTGGATTCTCTCTTTAGAGCTTCTCTTGGGAGTCATCACGTTAAAGTTTTATTCTTTGAAGCTGATGTGATATGAGTCTGCAGCTGCTTCTGTCTTGGAACATACACTAGGAGGGCCTGAGGAGGACAGCTCAGACAAGCTCTGCTCTTGGCTTTAGGGAAAATCAATAATCAATCTCCTTCCCTCTTCCCTCTTCCCTTTCCCCTCCTCCCTCTGACTCGTCCTCGCCCAGGTTCCCCTTTTCTTCTGGGCAGGCAGAGATTAAAGTGCAAGGAAAGAGGAGGAGACTTCTTCCGTTGTCTCTCTATTCTTTTCTGGTGCAAGCCACATAGGCCTTCAGTGCTTAGCAAAGAAGTCCTGTGACTTATGTGAGGCCTGGCCTAGCTCACCAGTAGATTGACAGTGAGGTCTGGGGCCAGAGCTTAGCTTTCATTAAATTTGCTTTTGCCTGATCTTGTCCTGTCTACACAGCTCCTGCAGAGTCCTCTGGGAGAGGGAAGCGGGTAGGTATGGGAGAGAAGAACTGAGGCACTTGGTCTTTGATCTTAGACCTCTTTCAATCTGTTTGCCAGAGAAGCAACTAATCATATTTATGACTATATTGGAAAGGCCCCAAATGAAGACAAGGCATTTGAAGTCCGTATCTCCAGTTAAAAAGACTAAAAATAATAATTTGCCATCATTTTCTTCCCATAGTAAATCTGTGAAATGGAAATGAGGCCTATTCTGCTCATTTAATAAAACTGAGGCTCAGGAAACATTCATGTGTTTTACTTAAAATCATGTGGGAGAGTCCATGTTTTCTGTTCGAAGTTTTGGGAAAAGATTTAATTTTTTTCTTTAAATTTATTTGATCTAGCTGAAATTATAAAAATCAATGCAGGTTTTGTATTTCCAGTGAGCATATGCAATCTCTTATAAGCACAATGATGATGTAGTTGATGGCCTGTTTTTCAAACAAAAGTTTTATGGCTGACAGTGCAGAATTTCTAAAAATATAAGATCAGGTAACTAATCAATATAATCTTACACAAAAATAATCTAGAAGGGAATATTTCTACATTTTCTTATCATGCATTAAGCATTTTCTGAGTCTAATATAAAACATCTACATTTTAAAAGTTAACATCAACTTTCCAAAACATAAACTAACACATTTGAGCTTAAGGTTACATAGCCTTAGCTATAGGTACTAATGCAAAGAATCTCACTGGTTCTGAAGGACCAGTATACCTACAATAGGGAGATGTCAACTCAATTCATAAAATAGCTGACCCCAAAAATGCCAGTTAGCATGGTTTACTTCTTGGGAAAGTTAATGTTGTGAGTTTGCTATTACATGATGAAAAGTCACTATGCACATTTAAAAGCTTTTATGACTTTATTCTTAGAATGCTGTTACATCAAAAAAGCTAAAAGTCTTTAATTGTTGGAAGCTACCAAGTGGACATTTGTTAAATTTTACTTTGCCTCAAAAGTCTTATTCTTTGTAACATACTATAACACTTTTTCTCCCCAGGTATATAATTTAAACCTTCTTATACAGAACATCGAGAAACTTGCTTTCTTCAGATAAACTTATTAACTGTTCGTCCTCCTTTGCAGGCATTGCAATACCCGATCATTGCAATAGGACCGTATGTACACACAGACACACGCGCGTGCACACACACTACAGCAATTGTCTTATATTTTAGAAGGATATATATGAATGTCTATCTTTGCAACAGGTTAAGCATCTTTAGGACTAAGATGTTGTCAGGATTCAGCCATAGTGCCTATAACATACAGAATAAACTGATACAATGAATGAATGTGTTATTTTGCCTTTCTAACTATTTCTTTTAGTATATGTGCTGCCAAAGTGAGCACTCTATTTCTTAAATTCCTTTGGAGCACGGATAAAACCTTAAATTATTTTGTATTCCCCATAATACCTAAAACAGTGCTGGGAATCTAGTTAACATTCAATAAATATGCACTGATTAATTTACAGTTAAACAGAGCACATCTCTCTATTCCAGATATACACTAACAGAAGCTAGATATTAATCTGTCAAAAATGTTGAGATTTTTACATTGAATGGGAATTTATGTTCAATCACCCCTAAATTCTGTTATTTTTATATTTTTAAAGAGTTTTAACTAGTGTAGGACTATACCTTCATGGATTTGAATAAACAAATATAGGAAAATATCAACATTACCCAAGAAGCACTGAATTTAAATAAATTTTTTTAAGTCCCTGGAAGATTAAAGAATGCAAAATAGTTAATGAACATAAGCAAGCCCTCATAAGTTCATTTGAAAATCAGTAGTTTAGATGAAAGAACCACTTTCTCACAAAACAACATGGACTCTCAGGGCAGCTCATAAAATCCAAACCATGGGTACAAGGTCAAGGACTAATAGTGTTATAGAACTTAATTACCACTTGTAATGTGGTTTACTTTGGGATCCTGACAACAGCCTTCTCCACACAATATCTGTATGAATGGGCAAACATCTGGATAGAGAAAACCTGGTTTTCACCATAGCAGTCAACTAAAATTTTATTAAAAACAACCACTTATGGCCAAAACATTAACAAATACTCAGTTCTGTAAAATATACTCCACTGGTCTCACTGAAAAAAACTGTGACTTGCTCATCTGAGGTGCCTCAATTTCTACAGTTTCTTATGTTTCTTTGCCATAACAGCATGATTCCTTTTTCTACACAAATTTTAGCTGTAATTTTCCAACATATAAAGGGACATAACTGTGTATAAACCAGGATTTGTTGATCTCTTATTAGCATACTATTGCAGTACATTCTCAAAGGACTTTTTCCCAAGTTTATTGCTCAAACATAAGGCCCTGTCTCATTTCGTTGGCTCTAGATTTGTGCTAATTATTTTAAGGATGATGATCTGCAGAAGGCCCATGGTTAATCTCTGATACTATTAAAATCATATGCTACTGGCTGCTTTTTAAACTTTTGGGAGAAGATCTGATTTTTATTACCTTCTCTTTAATTACCCCACACAAAGCTTTCCTCCATCCATTTTATGATGCAGTTTTAAACTGCATGTTCATATTATTTTTCTTATTAAGACAATGAATTCTTAGGCATGTAGAAGCACATTAATGCATCTACTCAACACATTTCTTGAGTGTGTGTTAGGTCGAAGATAAGCAGGTGGGACAAAGATGAATCAGACACAAATCCCGCCTTTAGCAGCTTGAAGTCCTGTAGCAGCAATGAGATACGCTCTTAACATTTTCTCCCAAACTGTGGCTTAACTAAGCGTCAAAAAAGAGGTAATACTAATTGCTTTGGTTCCTAAGGTTCCTGGTTCCAAACACCATAAGATTAAATTCTTTGTCCTAACAAGACAAGTCAGACTTAATTCTGGAAACTTAAATCTAAGACACTTGACATTTTGTGGGCGTGCAAATGCTCCGAAGCACTAGTGGTGATGCTCAGATTAGGTCGGTACTGATGTCAGGCCTTACGAAGTGGATCCAAGCAAGAAAAAACTGAAAGGGGACACTCGCCCCTGTGCTCTTTCTCTATCAGCCACACTGGCATTCTCCTCATTCCTGATTTTCCTCCAGGTACCCAAGACCTCCTTCCCTCAGTTCCTTCAGTTTTGCTCAAATGGTACCTTTTCAGAGAGAACTTCCTTGACTACCCTATTTAAAGTAGGACATCTGTCACATTCTCTCTTTATATCACTTTTTTTTCTAAAAGCACTTACATCTGACATTGTATTTTAAATGTATTTGTTCATTTTGTTTTGGCAGGGTTTTGTCATTTTTATCACTAACTCCACTGCCTAGAGCTATTTATTATATGTAAAGAAAAAAAGAACATGGTTCTCATGACACATGGATTCTCCTTGTAGCCTTCCCTCCACCAGACCATCCAGTTTCTGAAAGGGCATCTCTAGTAATAGCTCTTCAAGTTTCTGCTATCTGTTCTCATGTGCCCTTCAATCTTCTTAATTCTAGGCTAAGCGTACCTTCACCTAGGCCTCATACAAGGGTCCTGGTCTCTCTCTTCTACTGCTCACAATTTCTTAAGTCATGGTGTAAAATACCCCAAAATGAACAGAGAATCTCTGTGATTCAAAGGTCTCGTCCCCTTTCCAAGGCCATTAGATGGTCACAGTACATTAGCACATGGCAAAATGTCTCACTCACTCTTCTTCACTCACTCATCCCTTCATTCTGTGGAAGGAATTCTGGTGAGCACTCACCTGTGTCCGCTACTGTTCTTGGTTCTGGGGATACAGGAACGAACTCGACAGACAAGGCCTCGCTTATGGAGTTTATATCAATTAGAGATCATTCCTCCAACTAGATTTTTGTTTTTGAAATAAAAGAATGATAAATCTTGGAGCTAAAAATTTTCCTACTTGTGAAATTTAGAGTTAAGAAATTTCCTGCTTTTGAAATACAACGAAAATATTTGCACAGGGATTTAGAAATTTACAACTGAGGAAAAGGATGAGATTTAGATGGAGCATCTGACTGATACTCTACAAAGAAAATTTGAAGAAATTAGTTTATATAGTCGGGATGATTTGTGTGTGTGTGTGGTGGGGAGAGGGGGACCCCTAGGGTGAAGCGTTGCATTATCTATGTTACTCAGTGCATAATATAGTATCGGCTCCTGCAAAGTCCCTTCCTTCCTTCATCCCTCCCTCCTGCCCTCCCTCCTCCTCCTCCTTTCCTTTTATCCCTTCCACTATTCTATTTCCCTCCACCACTGTAAGTGAGCAACTCTCATATAAATTTTGGTAATTAAGTTTATCAAGTTTCTCAAAAAATCAAATTGGAATTTTATAAATAACGCTTTTAATTCATAAAGTAATTTGAGAAGACTAGACATCTTTGTATTATCAAGTCTGTGCCATCCGAGGACACACAGGATCTTTCTGTTTATTTAAATTGTCTAACGTGTCATTTACTAGTCATTTTAAAAGTTCTTGTGTACTCTTGGTTGACTTAATTCCTAGGTACTTGATAGTTCTTGTTGTTATTTTGAATGGTATCTTATTTTTTGATACATCTTTTAATTGGTATGTATCTTTCTAGTTGGGAGTATTTTAATATTTTAAAAAGCGGATACAAAACAATAATACTGCATTTTTTTTTTTTTTTTACTAAAGCTAGGTGTTCCAAAACAATACATATATAAAATAAACATAACAAAAATTCAGGAGTTTCTAAAGGAAAATGGTAGCATGGGGAAGAAGGAACAGCATTCTTTATATTAAAGAGAAGACTCTAGATATAACCTAGAAACTTCCAACCTTGCAATCAAAATGTCATCCCAATGTTAGCCTAATCCTTACCACAGGGCCCCTGTGTGGCTGAGAGGATCCAGATGTTGTCAGTGTTCTCAGTGAAAGAGAGGACTTTGAGAGGAACCAAGTGAGGGCAAGAGTGGATGGTTTGCCTGACAGGACGAGAGGACTGGGGAGGACCTCCAAGTCCAGGTCCCTGATCGAAAATGCAAAATTGTCTCCTCCACATCATAGCAAACCTGCTTAATGGACCTTTAAAAAACAGGTTTTGGTGATTTACAAGCCAGAATCAACAACAGAGACTAAATATATGGTAAATCTCATTTTGCTTCTTACAGAAAAAAAAAAGAAAAAGAAAACCCAGTATGCTGTCAGTCTTTGTTATCTGAGAGAGAAGATTCATTATCAAACAATAATCGACATGACCATAACAGTCCATAATAGTGAGATAAAAGAAAACGCTCCTCATTCACTGACTGGCATTGGGCGGCATCTGATGATCTAAGAAAAGCATTTAGATTCATGCCCTGTGTTAAACCCAAGAGGGTGAGGTGAAAGGCACTCATATATTATTCTTGTGGCCAGGAATTCACTGCACATTAAATTGTCAAGGTGATAGATGACAAGAAGTAAAGTTCTAGGGAAGATAAAAAGTATCATATTGAATAAACCACCATAACAAGGAAGTCCTAATTAAGGCATATTTTTATTACTAGATGTAAAAGAGATTTTGAAATTGGCCTCTTCTCTGATAGCATACGGCAGTACCCCTATGGAGATGAGAAAGCCTGTTCTTTAAACTTATTTTCACCAATCAAATGATTTTTGTTTCATGTTCTCCAAAGACCCAAGTAGAATGGTGGCATGTGGGTACACATAAGCCTTATAAAACATAGATGAGGTCTTTATTTTAAGCCTTACCCATTAGTGCTATCTGCTGTCTCATCGGTATTCTGAGCTTTGTCCTAAACAATAGGCTAACTAACCTAAGTAAGAATTTCTGAGCCTCCATGTATAAATCCAGGTTTGGCGAAAGAAAAAGACCTACTAGAGATCCATATAGTATGACACAGAGGATGGAAGGGGGAGATAGAAGGGAGAATTTAGGATGCATTAACAAAATGGACACCTCTGGAGTCTATGGTATTTACCACTGTACCTTCCAGGGAACTGCTTGTGAGTACTTTCACCTGAAGGCCATTTGCCATAGACTTGATGCTAATGGCTCTGAATCAGAGAAGCAGAAGTTAACTTCAGTTTGTATCAAAAATCAAAGTGGGGATCAACTTTGACCAACAAACTCAGTTGGCGTGACTCTTCTCTAGAGTGACCCTGCTGGCCAGTTTGCTCCCGGGGATTGGGTTATGTCTGCAAGGAGTTTTTATAGGTGGTTTTAAGCCACTAAAATCATTCTCTTGGCTCCCCCTCCCCTCGGACTTCAGAAAGCAGGAAATGTCTTTCCTCTGTAACAGTCACAAAGCAGTCCCTTAGGGCTTCCAGGGGCTTTGTATCTTCCAGTTCCTGTTTCTGGTTTCTAACTGCTAATTCTATATTTGGTAACAGACTGCCTGTGGACTGTTTTGGATTTGGTCATAATAAGATAACCTGGAGTCACTGAGCAGAGATCTCAAAAGCAATCTTATTTTTCCAGGAAGCAACATGTTAACTTTTCAAGATTTGGTCTATTTTATAGAGTGTGTTGAGTTTTTGAATAGTGTTGTTTATAGCACATTGTTGGGTGTTTACACTATTTGTCCTTGAGGGTGTATGACTGTATAGGAATAGGACACTACATACACTCTCCTGGTTTACAATGAATTTATATGTGTTTATTATGTGGGCTGATGTAATCTAAGGAGTGATTTTTATACATGCTCTTATTGTATGGCAGCCTTGAAAACAACTACTTGCTCAGAAATGAACCAATATTTGTCAGATGAGTGAGATAAGTGTTGATTCTAATTCTTGTACATCATGGCAAGAAAGAATCAACCCCCTATTGATAGATAATAACCTCCTCTTTCCCCCAGTATTTTCAAAGCTGTGTAGTGTTAAGCTTATATGAACACGATTTTTTAGTAGTGAACAGATAATCAACTATTATTTGCATTAGAAGAAGCTGTTTACAAAACAGTCAAAACTATTGGATTACCATTTTATCACCAATGAGTGCTCTTCTTCCCTTACCTTATAGATTTTGCGTTGTCTTGTTTTTGAACTCTTAAGAGTTAACTTATTTGGTGAATAAGATTAGAAAGAATGCATTTTCATTTTACAGAGGGAAAAATCAAGGCATGAAAACATATATTAATCACTGTAATATCGCCTTAGAAAAAGAAAAGGAATTTGAGCTTCACAGAGAACCTGTTTATAAAGTTATCAGTCATTAAGTCAGTTTTAGAGGATTATCATAGCAGAGCTAGAATAGGAATGTAAATCCTCCCCCTAAGAAACATTACTTTCATTTGTTATATGGATGCTGTGTGGTGGTTTAACTTTCTTTAGTAATTTCCATCATATTTCATTTCTTGTTCCTTTAATGTTTACTACAGGTTGAGAGTTATTCTTTTTTTACAGCAGATATGTCATAAATAATCTTTCAATAAATCTAAGCTATAAATAAAAATTCACTCTTTTTATAACTTCCTATTTTCCCTTTTAGTCATTTTGTATTTGTTTTTATACTTACTTATTTTTATACTTTTATACTTGCATTTGTTTTTATACAAGCCAACATTTGGCCACACAATCTGTGCAACTGTAATGGTTCCACAATATTCCATAGCAGTGTGCAGAAGGGTGAAAGACACATGCTGGAGAAATCATCCTGAGACTTGACCCTTGCTGCACCCATGTTGGCTATGGGACAAATTACTGAACCTCCTAGTCTTCAGAATTCTCATCTGAAAAATGGGGACAACCTACCTCCATAGGTTTGTTCTGGGAGCTAAAAAGTATATGTAGATTCTGTCACAAGTTCCCTTACCAGTGTCATTCAATGGAAACACTATTAGCTTTCTGGATAGGACAATTCTTGTCTTGTGCAGGAATGTCCCATCCACTGCAGGATGCCCCCTAACATGCCATCCGTGCCAATTAATGAGGGCTTTGTGACATGATACTACATCTTCTGTTTACCCTTTTTTCTTCCACTCCTCCTTTCAAAATATATATTTTGATCTTATATACTTATTCCTTAAAAGTAGGCTAAATTTTACATTCTCAGGTCTCTAACTTCCAGTAGCTGAGATAGTGTTCTTGAAGGCTACTACCATTAGGTACTTACACACTGAATGGCATGCTTATATGTTTCTATAGTTTTTAGACTGTTAGCAATCTGACAGTAACTCTCTTTCAGTGTCTAGTACCTCACACGATGCCTGATACACCACTAGTGTTCAGAGATGTTTGCTAAATTAAATGGGCCATTCCACATGAATTTTGAGCCTGGTAGGCTTCGCATTCTGATGTAATATTCCTTTGGGGCACCTCACTCTTTTCAGAACCTTGACATCTTAGACTACGCTTCCTGCATCCAGTCTAACTGGCACCCATTCTCATTTTGAAGGCTGTAAGGATGAAATAAGCCTCTGGGTGAAGGACCCAGGGTAAGTCATCCATCTGAGGAGTGGGCACTGAACGTGGGAGGTAGTGGTGGTGGTGCTGAGTGGGGTACTAAGAGAGAAGAGCCAAGAGCTTCTCTTTGGCAGACACACAATGGGGCTGAGCCCCGGGAAGATGATTCTGACCTGGTACAGGAAAAGATGCTTAAGTTGTGCTAGAATCCCCTCCTGCTCTCACTGCAGACACATCACTTAAATGTCGCTCATTACAGACATAGTCATGGGTACACACATGGTCATTTATTGTGTTCCAAGTTAACTACTAGTTCTTAAAGACTTTCTGTGAGCTTTCTTTTTTCTGTATTTCATTCTGCCATGGAATATGTAAGCAAGAGAAACGATTCCTGTGCTTGCTGAACAGATCCTGTGGCAATGCCAGTTGCCACAGCTCAGTCACAAAGTGGGACACGTAGACAGCCTTCCCACTGATCTATGTCACCTCCTCCTACTATTTCCCAAACTGGCCATTTCAAATCACTGTCTTTTTCTTCGAGGATCCTATTCCATTACCTTCCTTGCTGCTTCCTGCTACCTCTTTTACCATCATGTCTCAGCAGATGTGTCACTTTCTACTTCACAGAAGCCATAAGGCATGCTCTCTCACCATTCTGTGCCTCTCTCCTCCCTCTGCCCCCAACAAAATGTATCTGTAGCCACCATTCTCATGTTGGTAGAAGATGCTCTCTCCATCTGAATCAAGGGTAGTCCTTCCACCTGGATCCATTACCTCCTTCCTACTGAAGATAATAACTATTCTCCACTTGCCTGAGCTCCTGGGTCTCATATCCATCCGACTGCTTACTTAACATCTCTGGTTGGGTATCTAACACATATCTCACACTGAACATGCTCAAAAACATTTTCCAGTTGCTCAGATTGTTAAGAGTCATTCTTGATTTCTCTTTTTATTTCATACCTCACATTCAATCTTTCAACAAATCTTAGTGGCTTTCCTTCAAAATATAACCAGAAAACCACTGCTTCAATCCTAGTCCAAGCCATCAGATTCACGTGTTGCCTAGACGATTGCACGAGCCTTCTAAATAATCCCATTGCTTCTGTCCTTGCCCCGACACTGTATTCTCAACAACTAGAGTGGTTTTGTTAAAACCTAAGTCACATATTGACAACCCTCTTCTCAAAATCCTCCAAACATGTCCCAATTCACTGAGAGCAAAGCCAAAACCTTTACAGTGGCCTACAAGACTCTACCTCCACCAGCACCTCTCAGGCCTCATTCTTCTACTCGTCACCTCACTCTGCTCCAACACACTGGTCACCTGGCTTTTCCTTCAACACGTCAGGGAGACCCTGCTTCAGGCCTGTAACATCACCAGGGACCTTTCTAGGTTCGTCTCCACATTCAGACTTATAACACTATCATAAACCTCATTTGGCACCAGAATCACTTAGAAAGATACAGAATTGGAGTCCTACTTGCCAGCAAGGCAGCCTCAGGCTTTGCACCCTTGTGGGGATCTTCACGACTGTTGGTGTAGTGGTCTACCTGCTGCCCAGAAGCTAGTAGTCTCTCCCTGAGGCTCTCCTCCCTGGATCATCTCAGGTACAAGGATGAGAGATCCACTGTAGGGGACTTCTGGGTTTATCCTGACTTAAAAGCCCCATGCTCCAAAGGAACCAATATCTTTTATAAATCAATAGATACAGCTTCCATGTGTCAAAGGACATGCCCAGTTACAAGTGCACCACAATCACAGAAGTCCCATGGTATGGCTTCCTACCAGGCATTTATCATTCCCCAGTCCAGAAGCAGTTGACCAACAGCAGTCATTTATACCATAAGCAATGTTGCCTAGTAACGCTGTGACATTCTACCTTTATCAGGTCTCTAGGGAAACAGCTAGAAAGTTCAGGAAGTCAAATTTCAAAGTCTCCTACAGAAGGGGAATTGGTCCTGCGAACCTCTGTCTATTGTCCCTTACTCTTGCTGGTCCCTCTGCCTGAAAGGCTCCTCCCTGGACCTCTGCATGGCCTACTTCTGCACCTCCTTCAATCCCTTGTTCTGAGTTACCTTCCCAATGAGGCCTTCCCAGGCCACCTTATTTGAGAATCGCAACTCCTAATCTCCGCTGCTGGGACCTCCTATCATATATCCTCGTATGTTTTATCTGCTTTTCCACTACTCTTATAACCTTCTAACATACATAATTTACTAACTGATTTTCTTAATTTTGCTTGTTTTTCTCATAGAATTTAAGCTCCATAAGGGGGGAACATTTGTCTTTTATTTTTTTTCCTCCTGCATTGGTAATTCTTGGCACCTAGAGTAGTGTCTGGCACACAGTAGCTCCTTCGACAAATATTTGTTTTATGTATGAATGAATTTATGCCCTTTCTCTCTTTCAAACTCTATTCTTTCATTGGCATCCTTTTTGGGGGGAGGAAGAAGAGGAAAATTTGTTCTGCTCACAAATAAAAGGCAGCCTGGTATTAGAGATTAAAAACAGAGAATTTGGGGCCAAATTTTCTAGATTTGAATAAGGGCTTTGCCAACCACCTTGGGAGGTTTCTCTAACTTCTGTCATCTGTAAATAGGAATAATAATAGCACCTCCATCTTAGGTGTGGCATGAGGATAAAATGAGTTAAAATGTGTAACATGTTCAGAAGAGTGCCTGACACATAGGAAACACTATGGACTAACTATTATTAAAATCAACTTTCAAAAGGCCTTTATTTCTACTCTGCACCACTTCTAGCTATTTCTCTCTTCCAAGCTCCTCCTCCCCTCGGCTGATTGATGTAACAGTCACGTCTACCCCATAACCTTTACTTTAACATCCATTCACTTTTCCAACCACTGAAACTAAGATTTCCAATAACCTATTTGCCACTTTTCTCTCCTTAGTCCATGAGTGAGTTGTACTGACGGCTATCACTGACCACACCTGCCTCTGACTTTTGAGCCCCTCCTCTCTCCTGCTTCCACTTGTTCTTACCGCGGCCCCTTCCCAGTCTCCTTCAGAGGTGCCCCTTTAACCTTCATTAACTCTTTTATGTTATTCCCAACATCATCTCACGTGCCGCATTCTCCTTGGAATCATTCTCCTATGATTCTATTCATAGGCATGACTTCAACTCACACTGATGACACCCCATGAGAGCCAGTCACACTGACAGTTTCCTAAAGATGCCATGTTCTTTCTCACATACATGACTTTGAACTTTCTGTTCTTTTCTGGTACCTTCTCCCACCCTTATCTCCCTCTCTCTAACTTCAGCTGGTTCTCCAAATTTTAACACGACCATCCATTTTTCTCTTGTTCCAAGCCAAACACCCTCTTCTGCACTCTCTTAGTGCATTATGGATGCCTCTATCATAGTCTAACACAACCTTTTCTGAGTGCTGGTTTATTTAGTTTTCCCCTAGAAATTAACTGCTTATAGATATACATGTCCTCAAAGTATGATGCCTGGCACATAGTAGATGTGTAAAAAACAAATCTGGATTCAACATTTGAATACATAGAAAGAATCCATACAGAATAAATTTTGATTGGGCTATATTTTAATTCAGAACTAAACATTAGATAAAATAACGATATCTCATCAAAATATGCTTCCAGAAAATCTTATCAAGGGTTAGTATAACAGGTAAAGAAAAGAAAAAGTTTCATTTTGGCATTAAAAATGGCACTGTGTATATATACATGCTTATTTCACCATAAAACCAACTTTGAAAGATAAGGGACACTTTTGATGTTAGTGACATCAAATATTACTTGACTCCGTCAACTGCTGTTTGGGCTCAGTGAAACCTTACAAGTACCGTATTTTACCTTATTTGGAAGGTTCAGTAAATCAGTGTTTCAGGCTCCCTGCCATGATTACAAATATACCATACACAAGTACAAAAGAGCAACTAATATTTACTTGGTTAAAAATCACACAGCCTGCTCTTTTAAGAGGTTTCAATGGTTAAGTTGCTCTGGTTCCCATTCCAACAAGAGTCTAGGCACCTACCTGTAAAGTACATCCGAACACACCGATCATTAGCATGGCCACCGAAAGGTAGTCGGTAAACACATCCCACCATGGTTTCAGCACCCGGAAGGCAGGCTGCTGCTCAGAGAACTGCCGAAATTCTGTCACCGGAATCATGTTTCTGAGAAAGGAGAGATTACTGGTGAATTAATTGATCTTCATGCACAACATACTCCATTATTAACAGCATTTGAAATGCTGCTTCATCCCACCAGAAACAGTGGTCTGAGTTAGACCAGGAGGTGTCATGACACCTCAGTGTTTTCATAAGCCATTGACTAAAGCAGTTGAAGTAAGGAGCCCCACATGAAAAAGACAGAAACCTTTACTAACTATTGTCCAATCAGCAAGTTTCCTTTGGCTCTACGTGCACCGTAGAGACCATGGCCAGAGTAGTCTCTGGGTCCATTATTTCCTGGACTCTCCCCTAAACAAGAACAGGAGGATGCCAGAAAGGGTAGAGCCCAGTCTTTGAGATGTTTTTGCCATTAATCTCACCATCATGGGTTGTTGCTTTAAACTACTTTTTTAAAAGTGTAATCTCACCATTGGTTTGTGTTATGTATCGACTGAGCCTTATTTGTAAAGCATTTTGCTTGCTCCCTGGGGAAGGCAAACAACTTTGTCACACTGTCACTGTCTTGGAAGATGGAAGATCTCACTGATTGTGGTGGTGGGGGGTAAGGGAAGGCTTCATTTGCTCCCCTCCCTTTTTTTTGGTCACTGTGCTTTTGACTTGATTCTTTCCCTCTATTTTCTTTACTCCTCATATTTTGCTGTGAACCTCAAACTTATCCTGATTTTCTTCTCTGAGAAATCAGTTGGCCTTGAAACACCTATCTCTATCTAAACAACATAAGATAAATGAATGGGGTGCACCTGAGGCTCTGGGAAAAGGGAAAAAGAGATGCATCCTTTACTTATTCTGCATTCTCCTTTCTTACTGCTCAGTCCCACTGCCTGTAGTATAATCCAGAACTTAAAGTTAATCATCTTGCAACTGTGAGAAGAAATAGTCTTTCCTTATCTCATGGCAATGAGTAAGAGTGGCCAACGAGGGCTAAAAAGAAAATTTCTCTCCCTTTTGCCATCTTTGGATCCAATAATCTCTCTATATTTGTCCTTGTTATTAAAGACTCTAATTAAAGAGAAGGGAAAAGGGTAAATCTGGCACTTATTCTCCTAAGCCTTGTTTGTTTCCTGGATCTTCCTTCCCTAATATTGAATCAAAGGCTGTACAATATACAGCTCAAAGAAAAGCAAAGACACTTTTTTGAATTCACCGCTGGTTATCTTTGGAAACTATTATAATGTTCTCCGTTCGGTCTTGCAGCTCTAGTCTACATTCTTTGACAGCTTTGGTGGTTGGGTCCTTTGTGATAAATTTCTGGACACCTTGGGGGACGTAGGCTTGTTTTCTAAAGTGGGGAAGAATTCCAGGAATAAAATACACCGATGTAGAGCAGTGGTTCTCAAACTTTTTGAACTCAGGACTCCTTCACACTCTAAAACATAGTGAGGAGGACCTTAGAGAACAATTTATGTGGGCCATACCTACTAATATTTACCATCTTAGAAATTAAAGACAAGAAATTTTATTGAATTTATTGGGGTGACATTCATTAATAAGATATTTTAAAATATATATATTAACTCATTTTAAAATAAATCCATTACATGTTAACATAAATTATATCATGAAAAATAACAATATTCTCCAAAACAACAACAAAAATTAATGAAAATAATGGCATTGATTTACATTTTTGCAAATCTCTTTAATATACATCTTAAGATAGCTGGAAACTTATTACCTGCTTTTGCATTCAATGTTACAATGCTGCTTTGACTGAAATTTATGAATCAAATAGGTATGCAATTACAAAAGGGAGGAGTATCTTCACAGCCTTTTCACATAATTCTGGGTATTATTTTTGATAATATATCAAACTAACTTGGCTAGCTGCAATATAAAATCTGAAAACTATTTCAACCTTCATGACATTAAAATTCATTTGTCTATCCTGCACTTTGAATGGATCTTTTACTCATGCATGATTTTGTAACGTCATCTGGAAAATATCAGATCACTGAGTTATGCAGCGTGTCCAAATGTTGACAAATTATATTAAAAAATCGCATTCTTTAATATCACCACTGCTTTTATCAGAAAAGTTTTTAAGTAATGGGAAGTTGTCAAACTTGTGGTGATGAATACAAGTTTTTCGAAACTTTAATCATCACTTGAAAGTTTGAATTTCATTTCTGGCAGCTAATATTACCAGTCGTTTTCCTTAAAGTGTCAGGCTCACATAATTCATTTTGAAAAAATATCTTCCACATAATCAACTCTGAATAATCAGTTGTTTTATTCAAGTAAAAACGATAAAGGAGTGAATTCAACTTTTAACTCAAATAAGGACTTTCATTTGAGACATCCACTGTACTTTGAAAGGCAGCAAAAGTATTTTATGTGTTCTTCCCAGGCATCACACATATTAATACAATATGCAGCCAAGGGTTGAGAGTTATTAAAATAATAATTGTACTACTTCAATGAGGACATTAAATGAAACTGGCATTTTTTTTAAGTTGTGTGTGCCAATGAAGAATACAATCTTTACAGTATAGTCCGATGCCTCTATTTTGATTCATGCCAAGGTGCCTTACCCACCATTGCCTTTGTTCCATCAGTGAAAAAGGCAAAAAATATCTTAGCATTAAAAAGTAGTTTTGACCTTGTCGACCCTCTAAAAAGGTTTAGGCTGTCAGGGTTCCATGAGCCACACTTTGAGAACACTAAGGTAGAGGCTCAATGTTCCTT
This sequence comes from Pteropus medius, assembly GCF_902729225.1. NCBI lineage: Eukaryota > Metazoa > Chordata > Mammalia > Chiroptera > Pteropodidae > Pteropus > Pteropus medius. Next base: position 19,675,487 of record NW_024350319.1, on the reverse strand, counting down.
CATCCATGGCTCTCCCTGGGAAAGCAAAGGCCTGGGCACTTGTTACAGGTGAGGTGCCCCGCTAAGTTGCCTTTACCAGCATTATTATCTTAACATGGAAAATAAAGACAAACTAAGAATCTAAGAAACTTAAGCATTATCTACTGCTTCCTGATAGTGGCACAGCCTAATTAAGATGGATTACAAGACTTGTTAGAGAAACAGCCGATAACGATGATACAGCCTTTTAGTGTTATAACTCGATTCTTAATATATTTAACCTCTTTGGAGTGTGTATATCTGCACATGTGTATGTACATGTTTGCATATGTATTTATCTATACACTACATATAAATGTATATGGATATATAATATACACACAAATGTATAATACACACACAGAGACTTTATTATTTTAACGTATCACAAGGCTCAAAGCCAATATCTAGCACAGCGTTAAGTTTTGGAATTATTTTTAATACCAAAAAAAAATATCTGGGGGAGGGAAGGTAAAGGAGGAGTTGACCAAAACCTCCAAAACTGAAAAGAGGGTGAATAGACCTTTTACTTTCACAATTGAAAAAATTTTTAGTATTCTTCTGTCACAATTTTCAGCATCTCTGAAAGTTATGCATTACAGTGGTGGCTACACTTAATTTCTCTTTTATTATCATTATAGTTTCTATGTGATTTGCGACCATTCCAAGAGTCATTATCATTTTAAGCTGAAAGAGCCACTTCTGAATAAACTGCTAGATTTAAACAGATTGCCCCTCCCAAGATCAATCAGCATAATTTTATTTCTTTTGAATTTTTTTTGTTTTAGAAATGGAAATAATTATCTTTATACTTCTTTCAACTCCAATTGTTATGTAAGATTTTAATTTGCCTAATTAAATAATGTCATCAGGAATACAGCATTTCAAATTTAATCAAGAGATTCGGGTATCCTAATTAAAAATACATAAAGATTTACATGATCTCTGCCTCTGTATCCTTTTGCAGAAGTCCATGTGCACTTCCTTTATTAAAAATACTTATATCGAAAAGTCATTGTAATGGCTCCATTAGCTACAAATCTTTATCTCCCAAAAACATCATATCATATAATCTTTTGCTAAAGAATATTGGCAAAATTAGTTGCAAACCCAGAGTTTCTTATTTCTTTCATTTATTAGGCTCTTCCTGAAACAATATGTCTTCATCTGCTCTCAGGAGAATTTTAATATCTTCTTTTCCAGAATTAATAACACAGAACAAATTCTACTCTATTAACCCCATGACCTTTAATAATATCAAACTTATTCTACTTTGATTCAAATCTGATTGCTAACACTGTTCTTTGGCTATCAGGTGAGTACAACTAACATTTGCTCTGTACCATATTTTTTTCCGGCAGTTGGAAAATGCATCACTTTTAGACAGTACAATTATACACCGTTCAAGGAAACAAGGGTCAGTTCCAAATGAAAATAAATATTATCAGTAAACATGGTGAGTAGCCCCTTATAAAGATGAATTAAACAATTAAATAATTCTAAACACGTGAAATATGCTTTTTATAGAAAAGAAACCCACATGTATTATTAATGTTGCTAAATCTAATAGTCGATTCTCAGGCCTCACATTTGCTCTGTCAGCAGCACTGGCATAATATGACCATTCCTTACTTGACTTCCAGGACGCCACAGCCTTTAGGATTTCCTCCTCCATTCCTGGCTGTTCTCTCTTTAACTCCTTTGCTGTTTTCTCCTGTCCTCCCTGATCTCTGTCTTTGGAGTGCTCAGTGCTTCATCTTTGGTCCTTTCTTTTCTCTAACTCATTCACTCCCCTGCTGATTGCATTTAGTCTCAATACTTTAAATAGCATCTATATTAAACGCAAATTCATATCAGTATCCAGACTCATGGCCCCAGCTGCCTACCTGACATCTCCATCTGGATATTCAATAGACACACGAAACTCAGTATGTCCTAAATCCAGTTCCATTCCCTTATCCCCACTTTCCCCATCACCGGCAAAGACCTTCTCCTCTTATGTCTTTCCTATCTCAGTTGATGGCAATTCCATCTTTCCAATTGCTTAAGCCAAAAATCTGTCATTCCCAACTCTGTTTTGTCTCTTACATCCCCAATCCAATCTGTCAAAACATATTTATTAGGTTCCTTAATGGATTGTCTTTCTCCTCCTACAAGAATATAAGTTTCCTAAAGGCAGAGATTTGTTTTTCAGTTCTATTTTGTAAAGTGATGTATCTCAACTACCTAGAAAATAAATGCTTGGCATTTGGTAGGCTCTTATTATATACAGAATAAATTAGTGAAGATGTAGCAATTATAATGAAGAAGGGGGTGCAATTGTCTTTAGTGTTTGAAACCATAATTATAAAGGCAAAGTGTGTGTCTGAGTAACTGGCAGAGGACAGTCCAGGGCAGTCCCGCAGGGCAGGGCCAGGGCATTAGCACATTTGAAGCCAGTGCAGAGAAAGAGTGCAAAAAAGGAGGTGCCCAGAAATGCCATGATTTATTTATGGGTTCTTTTCTCAGTTGTACCCAGAGGCTTCATAAATCAAAATAAATAAAGCCATCAGGACATACTCAAAACATCAATTATAAAACAAACTGCTTTTCTTCTAGCAGTGCAAAGATGGAAATAAAAAACAGGAGAAGCAGCCAAATTTTCCAATTACATAAAAATGCTCTTTCTCTCTTGGGAGAACATGACTCTAGATTGTTTTACTCTGTAGTTGTGGTACGCATGTCAAACTATTTCTAGAAAAATTCACTAAAGACTGTAATTATATAGTTCTATAGAAATGTATTCCATTAAAAGAAAATTATAAATGGGTTATAAAATTTTAGAACCTGAAAGGTATTTTGGAGGCCATCCAGTCCATAATTCTTGTTTAAGGAGTGAAAAACTTGAGCCAATCAAGATTAGGTGACTTGCCTGAGGAACATAGCTAATGGTGAGCCCTGACTTCTAACCAAATCTTACTCCTCGCTCTACCATTCTTAGTTAATACTACATCATGCTGATTTGAATGTAAAGAATCTACCATATACTAAGAAACAAATAATTTAAATAGAATCTCTCCTATACTCAATTTCTCTTTTCATGTTCTTTTTTGACAGTATAAAACAAAAAATAAACTATTATTAATACATTGATATGATTCTTAGGCTATAGTGCTGTTACAGCCCCCAAAATGGGAATGTCAGATTCAGAAGGAACAGTAAAAATCAAGTTGAACTTGTAACCCAATGGATACTTCTGTATCATCATCTCCTTAGATATTTCAATGATGTCATATGTTAAATTAATGACCTAATCAAATTATTCGGAAAACATTTAAATTGAGCTTAGCCTGTTTTTTCTAAGGGTGGTAGTAGGGATGGTGGGGAGCAAAAATTACTCCTACCTAGCAATTCTCATTCTCTCTTAATCAAGGAAGACAGTAAACCTTTCTTCATTACACTTTTCAGATATTTAAAGAAAAATCCCTTTAATCACTGTACTTCAGGCCGTACATCTCAAGAGCTTTACTTTACATGATAGTTTCCACAGTTATGTTTATCATAGTTATAAGCTTTTGAATCTGCTAAAAATTTTCTACATATTATGATCGGTAGCTGATTTTTCTGTCTCACAAGCATAGATTACTTTCATTTAGTCATGCACAATGAAAGTGTAAGATATGTCAGGTACTGTGCTAGATCTTGGGGGAACGGAAGTGAACAAAACATACAAGGTACCTGCCCTTACCCAATGTGTACTCTCCTGAAAGAATGTGTATTAAAGAAATTCCTTTAAAACTCTGAATTGTAACTGATCTTCTTTGTACATGTGATTATTGTTTCCTGTGCCAATGGTGCATTTAAAAAGGTCATTATTTTTCACTGAGAACAGGGCTTATATCTTATCTCTGAATCTTCTAGAAAATAGCATCATGCCTTAGAAGAGACCCTCAATAAATATTTGTTAAATTAAATTAGATCTAAATATACATACATACACACTCACACAGAAATACACAACCCAATCAAGTATTTTGTAGTAAAGACCAAACTCCTCTATTATGGTATTATCCTCTGTTATAAAGTTTGATGCTGCAATAAATAAAGAGTAACTACTACCACATAGCTTCGCACTGCAAATAATGATTATTCAAAGAACACCCACTACCAAAGAGAATGTTTGAGAAGAGAAAAAGAGTCAGGAATAATTTATAATTTCAAAGTTATGGATCATCAAAATTTTAATGCGCAACATTCTGTCACTAGTTATAAAGAAGATGTGTTGATCAATGACTTCTTAAATCTCAGCTTGTACCCTACAGTCAAATTTTGTGATTCCCTTGTATCAGAACATTACCTTATTTAGAAACAAGCAAAAGAAAACAGATCCAAACATAAAAGTCTTGTTTACACTATAATGGTTTAGAATACCGCATTTATAAATCTTGGTAAGATTTTGATTTTCTCAGGATTTCTGTCAAAGAGCTTCAACTACATCTGTAGAAAACTAATAATCATTTAATGCTTCTTTTGTACATTTTAAGTAAATTTAAATTCAGAAATCTTTTCTAAAATGGAGCTAAATTGTGATCAAATGGTCTTTTAAAAACTGACTAGAAAAGATTATCCCCAAATGTAACTCATTCCTCTCTCATCTCTATTTTTCTGAATCTACCTAAAGTTTGAGAAATATGGCTTCAGCTCTCTGCATCCCACTGGTCTTCTTGGTCACTTCTTCATTTCATGTTGTTTCTATCTCCTTTAAACCAGGCACAACCTTCTAGGAGGTAGAGTATATTCTTACCCTCCCCACCAAAGGATCCTCAATCCTTGAAAAGACTGTGTTTCTCCTCAAACTCTCGATATCATTCAAATGTGATTTAGACAAGGTTTCAATTCTTATCAGTCTCAACATAAAAAAACTGAGTCTAGTATTCAACTGAGGAAATCTGTAATGTTGTTTTTAAAGACTATCTCTTCCTCCAATGGACAAAAAGTGACTGAGGTTTACTTCCAATCCAGTTTTCCCCCTTTGAGCAAAGAAAGCCCAATAATTCTAAACAGCAGACATACCGTGACAGAGAGTGGCAGCCAGAAAAATCCAGACAAGTGTGGAAAGATTACGTGGAAGACTCCTTTCTTCCTGACAACAGGATCCAAGGAAAGGAAGGTAGAGAAGACAGGAAGAGTCCTGCCCTCCAGAACATTCAAACTAATGTTTCTTGTTATTTTTTCACTTTCTGGAGTATAGAGTAGTCTGAAAAGGCAGGGGTCACCTTTTATTCCATATTGTTAGCTCCAGGGCCTAAAATGCTCAATAGTTGTGAAATTCCTAATGATTCTATGAGGCAAAAGTTACCTTTTGTGTTCCAACAGGAAGTTTGGTGTGTTTTACAAATACCTTTTCACAAACATAAACAGACTGGTACTTACAAAAACAAAGAGTCAAACAAATGTGTGACAGGGAAGCTAAAGCAAAACTTTCCCACTAAGGTTTTTATTTTTGATGGGGTAAAATTTTAAATTTTCAGCTGTTAAATACAGCAACTAGGAAACAAAAGTAATACTACTGGCTAAGGAAACAAGAGATTGGTATTTAAAGTGAGAGATTTACAGTATGATCGTTTTTATTGTCCTTTTAATTAAACTCATCTTTATAGGAATCTACTATTTAAAATTTCCCATTTAAGATCAAAGATCATGGAAGGTTTCTTAGTAGAAGAAAAACTAACTGGTGAATAATGCTCGTTGGAGATTTTCCAGAAGCTTTTCAAGAAGTCAGCTCTTGGTTTGTCTTTCCTGTTGGATGGGCTCATTAAAATCCGCGATGGAAGAAGTTTGTGTCTTGGAGCCTCCAGGCCAGAAACAACTGCAGGAGGAAATCAACAACTACCAGACTTATATTGTCAGAATATTAAAACTGATGTGAATGCATCTGAAAATTAGAATATTTGGTTTTTGTTCATCAGGTCAATAAATATTTAATGCAAGGCTTTGTGCCTACAAGAAAAAAAATATTTGTTGGGTTCTGCTCTAAATATAACATTGATTCAATGGCCATGTTTTCCAAGTTAGACGTTAGAGGAGTTCCTTCCTCCAACTCTTATTTCTCACAGCAAAGCTGAATAAATTTTAACATAATGATATTTGATACTCTCACAGCCTCAGATTCTAGAAGCTGAGGGAGGGCTTAAAAGGTTTCTTTATACAAAGGCTCTAGGAGAATATGGTCAAAGGCTACTTGCCTCTCAGACCTATAGTGTGCCAAAATTCAAAATGAAAGAAATGCTTGGAAAATATGAATCAATCATTAAAATACATGTTTCTAAAGATATTATTTAGTTAAAAAAAAAAAAAAAAAAAAAAAAAAAAACTATCCCTCCCCAAAGGAACTAGTGAAACTAGCTGATATACGGTCCATGATTGCAAAGGTCAAGTGATCTTTGTGGCTCTCGAAGAGTCACTACAGAGGTGATATATGCAATTGTAGCAGGGCCTTGTGGTGCTAATTCTGTAACTGGACAGTTCTTTTCATCGCCCTTTGCCTTGCAGACTCGTATGCATCCTACAAAGCTCAGGCTCTAGCACCACTTGTTCAGGAAAGCCATCTCCATCTCCCTGACGAGGTCAAATCCAGCACTGCAGGCTCTCACAGCGCTGTGGACCTCCCTTGATGGGCCTTGTCACAGACACCATTTCTCCATTCATTTGTATGGTTCTTGGATTAATGTTGGTCTCCACTGTTTTCCCGGAACCTAACAGTCTTTGGCGCATAATAGGTGTTCAACATATGCTCATCAAATAAATGACTAATTAAAAACAAAGTTACTAGAAGAGTATAAGTGTGAGATTGCAGAACTATTCATTTGAATACTTTGTCAGCAATAAGAAAAAAAAGGGAAAAAATTTAAGTTCATTAGTTAATTTTGTAATAAGACCCAACGCAGTGCCATCTTTATAGACAAACTAGATAGTATTCTGAAATTGTTTACTTGAGTTGCTATTATTAGTAAGAAAGATGGCTTGGATCCAGAAGTCTTCCTGAGAAAACTATCTCAAATATACTAAGATCCCTGCCAAATGTATTTTTAAAGATGGTTGAAAGACCTCTTTACCGAAGCCCGGCAATAGATCAACTTGCATGGTGACACCTAGTTATCTAAAGATGGTTTCAGAAGTGGTTTTGTTCAGTAACTTCATTAGAGGAATAGAAAGACGAATTGGGGATGCTTAAAAGAAGCTAAATTAGTTCAAGAGTTGGTTTTAAGAGTTAATCACAAATACTAAAAAGTATTAAAAATTGTGTAGAAAAGTCATAGTTTATTTGAAACTTTAGCTTCAGCAGGAAAAAGTAAGAAAGAAATAAGACAAAACTTACTTTTAAAAGTCAAAACATTTCAAAACTAAGAGATCTCTGGAAGTTCTGAAGTAAAGTGGGATTTAGGAATGAGCAGATGATCTTTTGGGTGGCTTACAGCCAAGGGAACAGTTTATGGAACGAGTATGGGGCTCTGTTTGTTTTTATTTGTTCCGTAATGTTTAATCTTGTTTTCAGATGACCCATGTTAAAAACTTAACAAATGTTTTAGGGACCTAAAAATTGGTTACACAGACATAAATTAAAATTGTTTCTGCAAAAACAAAATAAATGTCCACTCAAAGAAATGGAAATTGGTGGAAAGATATGTTGGTTCACTCCTACTCAATGTCCTTAGATACAAACAGGGGCAGTGTTGAGATTCTTATGGGAAGGAAATGGGATTGGGGGAACTGAGGTGAAGAAAGCCATAGGATCTTGACTCATGCTTGGTCCCTTCTGGAGGCTGAGAGAGGGATAAATCATCATTGTCGATCACTGCTCTAGGAGCAAAAGTTTCTCCAGGATAAATACAGTGTCTTTGAAAAGCTTTATATCCTTAGCACCTACCACAGTGCATGGCAGCTTTATTCATTCTTTCTGCAAGTACTAGAATAGCTTTTATCTGCTATTCTAGTACTTGCAGAAAGAATGAATAAAGGCATTGAGCTCACTCATGTGGATATACCAACGAGTAAGAGAGACATAAACTCTGTCTTTATGAACCTTACACCACGGGTGGAAAGACAGTAAATAACTACACACAACCGTTTAATCACAACTGTGATAGGTATAATGAAGTGGAAGTTTAGAATACTCTGATAGTATACTGAGGTACCTGAGCTACCGGGGATTTAGCAAGTAATGTCTGCATGGAAATATGAAGTACAGGTAGGAATAGTTTATCTAGGTAAAGTTGGAGGCCAGGGCCAGCAGAACATTCCGGGCAGAATGCAAGGTCTGCACTATGACGGCTTTTTGTTCCCCCTTTAAGATGTATCATTTTGCCCTCCATCACTATTATTTCTTGTTTTGTCTACTTTGAATAAGGTTGGACCTCATATTTTCTGTCTCTGGAAACACAGGGTAGGGGTAGTCTCAGCTGGTCCAGATTCCACAAGCCAGAGCAACAAGCTATATGTTCTTCTACTGAAATGACAAAAAGTCACCAAGATGCACCAAGAGCCTTTTTCTAAGGTGAGGGTTCGTATGAGCCAGACCAGCACTGGGTAAGATGCATGCCAACTAGCCATTTAACCCTACAGCTAGTTTGCCAAAAGACTTGCCAGAGAAGGACATAAAACCAATCACGAGATTGGTCCTGAATAAAGTAAATATAAAAATGGAAATAAACAGGTACCTTAATTTTCACAATCTGAACTCAGAAACAGATGAATTGGGTAGGAGTTTTTGATAAAGCCCCTGTGATACAACTCTTGCAACTTGCTCTTCAAAAAGCAAGAACCAAATATAGATAATAAGAGAGAGTATTAGAGATACTATTTAGTCAACATTTCCATCCATTATTTCTTTTCTTAAGTTAGCATATAACGTTGAATTGGTTTATAACATATTGATGTGAAATGATCACCAGAATAAGTTAATATCCATCACCACACACAGTTAAAAATTTTTTTTCGTGATGAGAACTTTTGATATACTGTCTTAGCAACTTTGAAATATATGCTACAGTATTATTAACTATAGTCACCATGCTGTACATTAGATCTCTGGTACTTATTTATCTTATAAATGCAAGTTTGTACCTTTTGACCACCATACACACACACACACACACACACACACACACACACACACACACACTGCCTCTAGGAACCACCAATCTGTTGTCTGTATCTATGAGTTTTTTTCCCCTTTTAGATTCCACATATAAGTGAGATCACATAGTAATTGTCTTTCTCAGTCTCATATATTTCATTTAGCATAATGCGTTCATGTTGTACTAGATCTATCCATGTTGTTGCAAATGGCAGGATTTCCTGAATATGTATGTATGTATAAAACACTAACTTTATTCATCTGTGGGTGAACATTTAGGTAGTTTCCATGTGTTTGGCTATTGTAAATAATGCTGCAATGAATGGGGGTGCAAGTATATTTTTGAGTTATTGTTTTCATTTACTTTAGATAAATACTCAGAAGTGAAATTTCTGGATTATACGGGAGTTCTATTTTTAATTTTTTGAGGAACCTCATACTGTTTGCCATAGTGGCTAAACCAACATTCATTCCCACCAATGGTGCACAAGGGTTCCCTTTTCTCCACATCCTCCTCAACATTTGCTATTTCTTGTCTTTTTGATAATAACCACACTAACAAGTTTAAAGTGATATCTAATTATGGTTTTGATTTGCATTTCCCTAATGATTAGTGATGCTGAGTACCTTCTCATGCCATTTATGTCTCCTTCAGAAAAATATCTACCCAGATCCTCTGTCCATTTCTTAATCAGACTGGTTTTTTTTCTATTGAGTTCTTTAAGTTCTTTAGATATTTTGGATATTAACCTTTTATCAGCTATATAATTTACAAATATTTTCTCCCACTTTGTAGGCTGTCTTTTCATCTTGTTGATAGCTTCCTTTGCTGTACAGGGGCTTTTTTGTTTGATGTAGTCCCACTTGTTTATTTTTGCCCTTGCTTTGGTGTCAAATCCAAAAAATCACTGCCAAGATTGATGTCAAGAATCTGATCCCCTATGTTTTCTTCTGGGAGTTTTATGGTCCCAGGTCTTAAGTTCGAGTCTTTAATATATTTTGAACTGATTACTGTGTGCGGTGTAAGACGGTGGTCCAGTTTCATTCTTTTGCATGTGGCTGTCCAGTTTTCTCAATACCATTTACAGAAAACACAACCCCTTCCCCCATTGTATATTCATCCATTATTTCTTAAACTGGCATTTTTTTTCCTGGAGAGAAGGTCCATAGTACTTTTCTAATACTCGGTGGGATTTGTAATCCCACAAAATACTTAACCGCTACACCAGCAATATATCAGCTATTATGACTACACAAAAGCAGAAATCATCTGTAAAGAGAGTTACAGGAATTAAAGTAGAATAAAGTCATAAGAACATAAATGAGTCAGCATGAGGGTACAACAGCTTTAAAAGTATCAGCTTCAAAGAGAAAATGAAATTATTTGGTTTGCCCTAGTAACACCTAGATAAAAAATGTAGAAGTGAAAATATGGGATTTAACATTAAGAAAACCTTCTCTGGCACTAAAACCTCTCACATCATGGAATAAGCTTTACTATGGCAACGGGCAAAAAAAAACATGTAAACGGATTAAAGAAAGAAAATATCCAAGGGAGTGAAAGCATAGTAATAAGGACTAAGCTGATCTAACAAATATTCTGTACCTTTCTTTTCTTTAACTCACAGAATTAAATAGGGGGAAGCGAAAGGTCTGTGACCAAATGAGACTTTCTTCAGTGACACGTGATCTAAAATAATTTTAAAAGTTCAGCTTTTGTATTATTTCTACCCACTCACTTTCTCCCAAATGATAAAGAATTTCCACCCATTCTATAGCCCTGGTTTTATTACGAGAAAAAGCAAAAGAAAAAAACAAACATAAGGAACAGGTTACATCTTCCATGCCCAATTTCTATTTTTTTGGAGATGTTATATCCCTGGTAATTAAGACAAGAACAGATGTTCATATTAATAGAGTAGGTAGAATGTTAGAGTATTACTCTAGCATTACAATGGTTGGGGGCCCAGCATTGAAGTCCAAGTGCCTCAGTCTGAATCCTGGCTCTGCCGCTACTTGTGAGCTGGGTGACCATGAGCAAGTTCTTAAATCCTTCTGTTTCCTCATCTTTAAAATGGGAAAAAAGATAGTATCTTCCATCACAGGGTTGTGAAGTGTGTAAGAGATAATCATGGTGAACACTAATCGCAGTACTAGATAGGAAATTAGCACTCAATATATGACAGCTACTATCAATAAAGCTAACAATCAAACTTGATAAATGTGAAATGGAGTTTACTGTGAAGAATAAGAATTCCTTGGTGTTTGCAGCCTTCAGTTATAACTTAAGGTATCACACTAAAAAATAATTCTTTATAAAACTTTGAATCATTTTTGTTAAATGGGAAAGGAAAGGTATAACAATGAATATTTAATATTGCTATGCCAATTAACTGCCAGAAATGAAACATGTTATCTGTTTTTTTTTTTTCAACTTCCACATTAAACCCATGAGGTAGGAATTATCTTGGCTTTACAGTAGAGGAAATGTGCAAAGAGAGATTAAATAATTTCTCCAAGATTACAAAGCCTATGAATGACATAGCAAAACTTTCCACTCAGGTCTGTCAGAGTCCAATGCCCAAGCTCATTCCACTTCATGAAAGAAATGATTTTAGTCTCTATCCACCTCCTTTTTGGGAAATTCAGCCTTGTCATTCATGGCCAAAACACCTATTTGTGGAGTTAGCTATCTGAGGACTGAATTCAGGGCATATTTGTGATTCGCTCATTCTTTGCTAAAATCTGGCACAGAAAGAAGTCCAGTCTGAGAAAAGATCTTTTTAAAGCTTAGAAAGGACTCAGCTTCTCTTCATGAAGGAATAACTGGCATGGGACTTACTTTTCTATTGTAAATAGCTAAATAAGAGAATTTTACCAGAGCCATATCTATTTTTTTGTTTGATGCTAAATCCTTGGGTGGAGAATGCAATCTCCAAATTTCACACTGTTCCAATCTCCTTTGGTGGGATATGCATGTGATTTCTAGGAAGTGAGTGCAGCAAAACAGCAAGAACCTTCTGTACTAAGAATCTGAATACTGGGAAACCTACAACAAATTAAAATACAAGGACAGTGACTACTTACTTCCTTTTCATTTTTCTTGTTCAAATTAATTTGGTCAAGACAATTAATTGTTAATCATCTCTTGCCCCTAGAAAAGTATTAGACTCTCACTTCCCTGATGTTTCAGCTAAGTGTTTTGCTCCGTTGCAGATAACCCCACAAAGAGGATTTTAAAGTTTTTCTTAAAAAATGGTTCAAATGTTCACTGCTTTTTTAAAATTAGGACTCTGCATTTCTGTCTTCCACATCCAGGGCCCACAGTGTTTCCAAAGGCAGGGGATAGAAAATGCTTTAAGGTGAACTTTATGCAAAAATTCCCAAGGGTACCTAGAGTCTCTGTCCAATCTATAAGGCTACAGCCTTAGTTCTGCCAACTAATACCCCAAACGTACTGGACCACTCTGAGGCTGTAGCTCTTTTAGTGGAATCTGCCTTATGTTGTGATCTCATATCAGAGTACCAGGGCTCACGTTCACTTAGGTTCAATTTTCTTTATATCATCAAATAACACTTTGCAGATACTTCTGTTACCCTCTGCTATTTTACCTCAATTTCTTCATTTCAACTCTCCAAGTTTCTTTTTTAGTTTTACCCAATATAAGGAGCTCATGATCTATCTAAATGAATCAATGTGGGGTTTGAGAGAGAAAATGACACCAAGATTTTTTGACTTGAAAAACAAAGAATGGAAGTGCCATTTAGTAAAGGGAGAGAAACTGCGAAAGAACAGGTTTAGGGGGAGGTGTAGAAGGAGTTTGGTTAGAAACATGTTAAATCTGAGATGTGTGTTAGACGTCCAAGTCGAGGGGCTCCATAAACAGTTGGCTATGTTAGGCTAGAGTTAGGGAGAAGATCTGGCTTGGAGACACAAATTTGCGAGTCATTAGGGTACAGGAAGCAGTTAAAGCAATGGGACAGGATGAAGTCACTTAGGAAGTACACATAGAGAAGAAAACTACCTAAGGACTTCCTGCGGCAAGGAGCATTTTCCCACCAGATATGGGACTGAATCGCTCTCTCACTTCCTTTAGGCTTCTGTGCAAATGTCATATTATCGGAGACACCTTCTCTGGTCACCTTATTTAAAATAGTAACTTGTCATCACCAGTAGCATACCATCCCAGCATTCCCTTTTTTCATTCTCCTAAGTTACTCTGTTCCAAGCATTATCTTTATTAGACGTACTACATACGTGCGCTTACTTGTGTTTTTGTGTCTCCTGCGTTAGAAGGTACGTTCCGTCAGGGATTTTGTTCTCACCTATCTCCCAGTGTGCAAAACAGTGTCTGGCATATAAAAAAGTATTCAATAGTTGCTGAATAAATGAATGAATGAAAAATGAGTGCGTTCGTATCCTTAAGTTTTCTCAGTTGTGAAATGTGTATGACAGAAATATTTCTGTGAATACCAGAATTTAGGGTTAGTGCCTCTAGTTTTGAAAAAGAGAACCATCAGATTTTTTTTGCAACACTATGCATTTTCTCGTGCTACCAACATTCTGCTTAGGGGCATGAGGGAAGGCATTAAAGGCCCCCTGAGAGATTTATGTGGAGGTTGAAAAGGAAAATCTTCTTTGCCTTGTTCAGGGAGTTGAGAGAAGGAAGATAGGAGAGGAGTTGGAAAAGAAGTGTTTTCAGCCTGATTTATTTTGAACCTTGGGTTCTTTTATAATAATATTAGCAGTAGCATGTTATTTCCTTACTTCCATTGCCTGCCTCAGTCATCTTCAATAGAACTGTTACAGAATAAGGTAAGGACCACAAGAAGAGAAGCACAGGTGTTTACTAAGCAACAGCAGTGCAATAGTGATCGATCATGGTTTGAGTCAAGATACTCAGTGGTAAATGACCAGCAATGCACAAGCACAGAAAAATGAAAGAGTAAGGACTATGGGAAGTTATGATGAATCAGAAGCGAAACAAATCAGGAATACTAATTTTTTAAAAGAAACAATATGATACTGGTTTTGTGGTATTTGAGAACCAGAAAGTTAACTGTCTGCTATAACATTATTAGGGTCTCTTACTGGAGTTTGAGTCTCTATTTTTTAAGAGGAATGTGGAAATGCACTAGACACTTATTTAAGAGCAACAAATTCTACCTTCAAAAGAATATGCAGATTTCAACCATTTTTGACTCATCTCTATTGCTATTACCCTGATCCATGCCATCATCACCTCTTAACAAAATTATTGTAACAGCCTCATAACTGGTCTCCCCATTTTCACCATTGACTCATATAGATTAGTCTCAACTGAGCAGCCAGAATGATCCTATCAAATTATTGGGTTTCTCCTCTGCTCAAAACCATCTAATAAATCTCCACCTCATTCGAAGAAAAACCCAAAATCTTTATAAAAATCCCACAAGGTCCTATGTCATCTCCACTCTTCTGACCCTCAACACCCGTGTCCTAGCCCTCTCCTGCACTCCCGCGTTGCTGCAGCCACACTAGTCCTTCCAGCCACACATCCGGTTTCGCCCCTGCCTCAGGGCCTTTGCATTTGTCATACACTCTGCCTAAAATTCTCCTCTTCCAGATATCTGAGTGGCCCAATCCCTGGCCTTCTTCAGGACTTGCTGAAGCTTATCCAGATTCCAACCGCTTTTCACCATCTATCTCACTGTCGCTCTGGTCCAAGCCTTCACCAGCCCTTGCTTGGATAACACTGCAAAGCCGATGCAGTATTACCACTCGCCCCCCAGACACAGCACTCCCTTTCCTCCTGCCCTGCCTTATTTTTCTCCATAGCATTTATCACCTTTGAACATACTACATATTTTAGTGACTTATGCATTTCCCTTCTGTCTCCTCCCACTTGAGCACAAGTCCTGGGACGGCAGGAATTTTTGCCTGATTTGGACACTCTTTTGTCTCTAGTGTCCAGGAGAGTGCCCGGCCCATATTTGCCATTCAACAGATATTTGTTGAAATCAAAAAGTAATAGTAACAGAATCTATACAGAAATGATACATAAACTGAGATAAGCAAAGGAATACATGTAAGTCTAACAGATGATTGAAGAGTCTGGAAGTACAGGGACAGACTAACATATCGAACGAAATGCTTAACTTCACATATTGAAAAAACAGGCTTCAGTCAGGATATACAGAAAGAACCTGTTAAATGACTAAATAGAAGGTTCCAGAACAAAACCTGGGGTTGGTCATGTCTTAGAGGTATGAAAAATCGGACAGTAAATTCTGTTTTGAGAGTGAGACGCACTCTCTAGAGGCACAGTGCTGGATGAGAAATCCTGCTCCGCTGCTCAGAGTCTAAGATGAGTTATTTCTCCAGGAGTCACCATCACTTACAGAAACAGCAGAAAGTGTCATGTGTTTCCAAAGGGAGAACACATGGACTGGTATTAAAATAGGAACTGCTGACTGGAAAACTGTTGACAGAATCTGGGCTGAGCCAGTCTCCTAAAACTTGTTTGAACATCTTAGAGGAAACAAAACCCAGGGCAGGTAGAATGGTGGCTCTCACCATTGGCTGCACATTAGAATCAACTGGAAAGCTTTAAAAATACTAACACTTGGGTCCAGTTAAAAGAATGTTTGGTGCGGCACCATGCATAGGTTTCTCTTGAAAGATTCTCAGGTAATTCCATCATGCAGATGAGGTTGGGACTTATTTCCCTAGATACATCTTATTTCCTCTTCTTGTGATAAAAAGTCAACCTAAGCACCAGATGAGGTCTTAAGGAAAAACCAGAGCTTTATCATGGACTACCAAAGTAGAACTCACTTAAAATGATTTCAGCACCCTATGAATGTAAAGTGTGATAAATACAAGGAACAGGTTAATCATATCTTTAGTCAATATGTATCTCAGACCTCATTTCTCCCCAGATCACTACATCAAGGCAGACAGGCTTTCTCATGCAGCCCACCCTCCTGTGGGAAGAGCATGTTGCTAGAATAGCATTTGAAAAGGGCCTTAGACCACAGCTGCAGTGTTCTATTGCGGAAGCCTGTCGCTGGCTATTTTCATATGCAGTCCAAGACCAACACTTTCGTCCCTACCTGCTCTGTTCACTCCTTTACTCCCCTGGGTTATTTATATATTCATCTGTCTCCCCTCCCCTACTCTAAATTCTGTAAAGGCAGAAGCTGCATTGCTCATTTTGGCACTCTCAGCCTCTGACCTAGTTGTCTAGGCAGTTTTACATGACAAGGAGTTCCATATGGATAACGATGATTTACCCCTCCAGAGCACTTTCTGAATGTAGGAGATGCTTTGAACATTAGAACTGTAGTTCTGGTGGGGTCCATTTTTATTTTATAGGTGTTTTATTTTAGAATAATAGTATTAGTCTTACCTGGCAAAGGTTTTTTGATGGACAAAGGAAAACTCCACCTCTATCACGACATGAGCTACGGTTTACTATGTACCCAGACGGTGTCAGCACTTCACATGTATCCTATTATTTAATTTCCAAACATCCCTAGGCTCTAGGTACTCTTACATAAGAAATTGAGACTTCAGAAGGTTAATCTCCTGCCTGGGGTTACACAGCAGCAGGTAGAGGGGCCTGAACACAACCCAGGTAATCTGTTTTTAGAGCCAATTATTCTAAGTCACTAAACCTAACATTCCATGGATAACAGAAACAAGAGAATTGAAAACTGAATTCTTTCTTGATTTAATTGAAGAATTAGTAAGAAATAATGTTTTCCTTTACAGAAGGATTACTTAAAAACCAAGAGCGATGCCACTTAAAATTTCCTATTAACTTACATTAGAATATCAGAGAGGCGTTTAAATTTATATTATATTCAGTGTGATATATACTCAGAGCTGTTTTCTTTTAAGTTTCTGTTTGCTTTTCCATTGGCAGTGCCTCCTATCTCTTTGGCTTTAAATCTCTCAGCTCTTCAGTCTCTTGGTCAAGCAGTTAATTGCTTTAAAGAAATTAAAGGGTAAAATCTACCTCATTCAACAATTAAGCGCGGTACAGAGAGTCTATTTTCCTGTTGGAAAAGCGCCCATTTTCAGCCTACTGTACATTCATATTTTTAATAAACATTTTATAGTTTATCACTTGATGAAAGATACACAGGTTCAATTTTTATACCCACTGCTTAGTTTTAGAAAGATGAGTTTCTTTAATCTTGTTCACAGGTGATTCCAATATAAAAATAATGATGGTGCTTAGGTATAATCTTTCTAAAAATGAGGACATTGCTGTCTATTTTTAAAATATTGTTTTTCTGCTACCTTCCCCAATTCCATTAAATAAATGCCTTAAAGTATGAGAGGGTGAGAGATGGGAAATGACTGTTTTAAAATGTTATGCAGTTTAATATTTTTCTAACTCACTTTCAGATTATATTCCAAAAACATATATATTTTTAACCAGGTTTCATTCCAGGTTTCCAAGCAAACACACCCAAATAGATCAATTAATATATCAGAGCCTTAGACTGTTTTCAAATGCTATACTTACACTGCTTATGATGTCACGCAAATAATTTTGATTCAGTTTGAATATGTCAACAGGAAGAGGTCTGGCAGAAACACTGAAATTCTAAGCAAACTAATTCTGAGACTCAAGCAATTCCATTACCAGAAATGTTAGTTAAACCAAACAGAGTGTGGCCAAAAAACATCAAGGAACACCACTGTTTTCAAGATCTGTGGTTTCCTCATATAAGGGACCTATTCTGCTCTTATTTTAGGTGGCACAAGAGGGCTTTTTGAAAGCATGGTATATTTCGAATAAAAGAAAAATCTCAATTAAGATGAGTAAATGTAAAGATGCTTTTAGCCATATACTAACATTCCTGAGATTCTCTATAAATATATCTGCTTCACACTAATAACGTACCTTATTGCCTCACCTAAAACATTCTTGTTTCTGTGTATTAAATATTCTAACGTGATACGGTCCTATGTGTACAGCTCCGGTTTGGGTATAAAATGTTTTTTCACTTCTACTGAAGAATAGGTTCCTAGAAAATTCTGCAGAAACATACTGTCATCTTTCTTCTAACCCACGTGGCCACTGCTTACTGAACCCACTATCACATGGACCACTCATAACGATGAGATATGCTCCTACTTAAGGCACGGACATGATATTAATTGCATTTCAATAAAAAATTCAAAGGTAGTTTGTGTAAATTTTTCTTCTCTATGAAGTGATTACAGTTGTTTTGTACATTCAGGGCAATATGAAGTCCTTAGTCCAAAATAGTATATGCCAACAGTAAAGCTGATAAAAATACTCCTGGTATTACCTTATATGTATATATTACCCCATTTAACATCTGGATTCCCAGAACTCTAAGTTTAGTCATAGGCAGCCCCATTAATCTAAAAAATAAAAATAAAATTAAGTCACCTCTACTCACCATTTTGTTCAACATAATATGGTGGTTACAATCCAAATTTTACAGCCAGAAAGACCTAGGTTTGAAATCTAGCTCTGTACCAACCTCTTTAAATTACACAGTTGAAAAAGGACCTGGCAGTAAATGATCATCTTATTATTTAATTAAGAAAATATTAGCGAAGCTTCTCTCCAGGGAAGCTCCTAGATTCTGAAAAATCCCATTTCCTGTATGCTCCTTTCTATATACTATTTGTGGAAAATGCCTAAAAGTACCTCACACAAAACACTTTGGGGATCTTCAATAATTTTTTAAGAATGAAAAGGTCCTGAGGCCAAAAAGTTGGCTAATGGCTTCTCTACACTGCAGCTTCTGTGATCCTTTGAAAATTCAAAACTCTCTAATAGCTCCTGTTCTCACTCAGAATAGAGATGGACAAGGCACTTTGAGCCTACAACACCCTCTCTTAATAACTACTCCTCTCCTCCTCTCAGTGCCCTCTATTCTTTTTGCTGTTCCCTCTGCTTGGATCTCACTTTCCTGAGATATGGATGGTTCCCTCCACTCTTTGCTTTATAAGATGTATTTTTAATTATTTCTCTTTCTAGATATTTTCCTTGTTCTCCTCCATATCGTTGCCTCATGTGTATTTGTTTACCCTGTGCACTCTCTCAGGGAGAAAGTCCTCAGGGACAGTGGCTGGTCTGTAATCTCTCAAAGGACAGCAGATCTAGTGTGCTCTGCACCACGTATGGTCTTGCACTAAAAACACATGGCTGATCACAAGGGGTTATCCTACTAAACATTCAGGCAAGACCATACTCATCTACTGCAGAGAGGCCCAACTCTAATCTAGTCGTGAAATCTCCCAAAGACTCAGCCTCTATGAAAATTTGTGGAAAGGCTGATAACTTGATGTCAGAAAATTTTTCTTTTTCAACCCTTATAAAGGTAGGTTAAACTTCGATCTCTCTTCAGAAGAGATATACACTCACTCTTCATTTTTACTTGGAGAGCCCCTCATACCTCTAGAATTATTAAATTTCTCCACGTCTTCATCTTAGCTAAAACTACTCTTTTCATTTGTTTCACACAGATTCAGTTTTTCAATGCTCTGATCCTCTTTGTGATGGTCTTCTCTCTTCCAAGATTTTATCTTCCTATTAGCTTATGCAGTCTTAAATTAAACTGTATGAGTTAGTATAGCATCGAAAGATCCCTAGGGTCTGCTTTTCTTTTACTGCATCCCAGTGAATGCTTTAAAAATATACTAGCACACTGCCTTATAAAAAATTTTCCCAAATTCGTTTGTACGATATAACTTGCACCCTCCACGCGGAAAGAAATTAGTGTTCCTGATAAAACATTTAAGTAATTGATTCTCGTGAACTTTAATAACATTAAGAAACTCTGGGAAATTAGTTACTACCCATGCAGTTGACCAGCTGTCAATCAAGAGTTTAGTGGTCTTTAACCAAATATATATATATATTTTTTGATATGGAATCTAGTGCTTTTGTAACCATTCTCTTTTCCTCGAAAATGACCCTACCAGGAGCAAATCTTTGTACTAGCCTACTAGAGAACTTTTCCTTTACAGGAAACTCATTATAAAACTTTGATACATGCTAACAACAAAGTTGTCTTTTTTTTTTTTTTTTAATGTAGGGATCAGTAAACTTGTTCTACAGAGGGAGAGATAGTAAATATTGAAGATATTTACAGGTCGCATCCAGTCCATGTTGCATATTCTTTTTAACAAATTTAAACAATGCTTCAAAAATGTAAAAAACCATCTCAGCAAGTAGGCCATACAAATTGAGGTTGCAGACCTAAACCACCAGGGCCACAGTTTGCCAATTCTCATAATGGTTCTTAGAGGTCAGATGCAGAGTTGCTCAATTCAAAAGGAACAGAGCAGTTGGCAGCCTCTGGATCAAGGAACTTGATGGCATTTATGCTATAGAGATCCTTTGTGTTTCTTTCGAGCCTTAAATTTTAAAAAAATTAAACAGCATGACTTAATTTACTTGCTGCACGATCCTGAATCCTCTGAGCCTTGGAGTTTTTGCTGATCTATGACTATTTGAGTATTTGAATGTCAAAGTCTAATGATCATCTAAAAGGACTCTCACTCTGCTGGGCTTAAGATGACCTACCATCTAAGTTCAGGGTATGGAGAACAGTTTGGGTCCTAAGAATTGATTGAATTTGGAGTTGAAGTTAAAACAGAACTCCACCCCAGGATAAGATTACAGAAGTATTTTGATAACTGAGTGACAAGTCATGGGAAGTCAAGTGCAGAACCCAAAGTTTCTGGCCTACGTCTTAAGTTTGAGAACTTCCTGGGCCAGTGTTTTGCACCTGACACATTCCATGGCTAAATGTCTGTTAAATTATTAAGAAACCAATCAAAGCCCTTAAAAGAAAAGTTTAAGATGGGCAAGTATGCATTGTTAAGAAAAAAAATCCTAAACTTGGAAATGAGGCAAAAGGAGGCCAAAACATCCTATCAGTATAATACTGAAGAACTGGTTAACTGGCCCCATGCAAGGCTAATTCAGAGCAATATACTTTCTTTGATGCTAATTCTACTGATTAAATTCCAGACTTGTATCTTTTTGTCCAGTAGATAAGAAAACTCAAAACATGTTTTTTATTGCCCTGAAAGACATTATCTAGTTTTGTATCTTATCTAGCAATGTTATTCTAACATTACTTTTTCAAATAATTCCTGAATGCTCTTTGAACCTACTTTGCCATTCTGCCAGCTTCTTCATTAAGGAGTTGAATAAATCTTTCACTTGTTCACTCTGTTTCTTGAAGAGTCATTTTAACTTTCTGAAATTTATCCTTTTACAAAATTCACAGAAGTCTTGTTTTTGTGTCTTGACTGCAGTGTTTGTGTGTATATATGTGTGTGTGTGTGTGTGTGTGCATGTATACATATATACACACACATATATATGCATTTGTATTTGTCTAATAACTAAAATTATATGTAGGAATTGGTTCAGATTGGTTCAAATAGGTTCTATTTGCCTGTGTCTGGAAGTGGTTTTTCATAGTGTTGTTTTTGTTGTGAGTTCTTTGGGTACCTGCTAAACCTATAGCTTCCCATTTGCTTAGAACACCTCTAAGAATAAAGGTTAAGTGGTCACAGGAGTTGATCCTTTGTGTGCTAGGAGAACATCTTAAACAAAGAGATTCACTTTGAAATGAAAAAAATAAGGGGAAATCTGCCCGGGTGATTTCATAAGGATGTGAAGAGAAAAATGAAGGGAAATTTCTTCCAGGTCTTCGTCTGACAGTCAATTAAAAGAATAGTTCTAAGAAGACCAAAACAGATAGAATCCACAATTTATCAAGATAGTACCCTCCATCACCATCTCAGGCAAGACAGTAGTGAAGGAATGTTAGCCAATACAAGATGTTTTACATTTAAAAGTGCTTTTACCTCTTTCCAAAGGTAAATTAAGAAAGCTCTGAAGCCTCAAATGAATGAAGTTCACATATTCCAAGCAGAAGCTAATAAATACTTATATATATCTCAAATAACGGAATATAAAAAATATCTCCCACCCCATTGCCCCACAACAAAAAGAGAAAAAAAAATGCACAAAAGTTTGGAGTTAATGGGTGGTATCCAGGTCGCTAAGGATAAGGAACCAAAAAATAGGCAAATCGCTATTTGTTAAGCCTTTAGCAGCCCTTTCTATACTTCTCAACCAGAACTTTTAACCCAAAGAGATTCAATATTGCTTTAATAGTACTTTGCAAATTATAATTAAGTTATATAAAATTCAATGTTCAATTAACATTCCTGATAATGATGCTACTTGGAAAAATTAAACTATTTTGCTAAATTTTATTACAAAGACATTAAATGTCTTAGCCTTGACTTTATACTAGTATAGGAGATGATGCAAAAATTATACCTCATTTACAAAAATGGTTAACACAGGGATACTATATGACCCAGCAATTCCACTTTTACACCTCAGAGACATGAAAACATGTCCACACAAAAACTTATATATGAATGTTCATAGGAGCATTATTCCTCATAGTCCCGAAGTGGAAATAACCTAAGTGTCTACCAGCTGATGACTAGATAATGAAAATATGGTGTATCCATCCATACAAAGGAGTATTATCTGGCAGTGAAAAGGAATGGCATATTGATACATGCTGTAACATGGATGAACCTTGAATATGTGCTAATAAAAAAAGCCAGTTACGAAAGACCACATATCATATGATACCATTTACATGAAATGTCCAGAATAGGCAAATCTATAGATAGACTCATGGCTGCCTACAGCTTGGGAGAAGTGGGGGACACAGTGGGTACTGATAGCTAAAGGGGCACAGGCTTCTTTTCAGGGCAATGAAAATGTTTCAAAATTGGATTATGGTAATGGCTGCACAATTCTGTAAACGTACTAAAGTATACTTTGTATACTTTATTGTATACTTTAAATAAATCAGTGTTATAGAGTATGTAAATTATATCTCAATAAAGCTGTTAAAATGTATATTAGTTCATGCATGACTAATCTATTCTCTGATAGGATGCCTATATAATTGGAAATTACTAAATTCCTTTTATTTCTCATAAGTCAGATCTTTATTTACGCTAAAAATTTAAGTCTTTGTAGATATGTTCAACAACACTGAATTATAGTTATAACTAGCCTGTTTCTTTAATGGTTGTTATAAATTTCAGGCACTGCTGCAGTAATGTGAAACCATGGAATGTCATATTTCTCTGATTAGTTTTTAATATGAACAGTGATATTTTTAAGTAGCAATGTAAATTGTGACTCAAGAAAATTAATTTTAAGACCTGGGACGAATATTAAAATTAAGTAATTAATGAATAATCTTTGGTAAAATAGTATCACATAGTAGTTTTAACCTATATATTACATCTATACATAAGCATAATTTATTCTTCATAACATTCAAATAAGACTATAATCACTGTCTTACAACATGCCTTATAAAATTAATTTTATCTTAAAAACTAAAGTTTAACACTAAATACTGTCATCTGCCATTGTTTAGCTTATATGATTTATGTAAGTAACATATCGAAATAAAATTACATTTTAAAGTAGTTTAATATAATACATAATTGATAACTCAGAAAGATTATTTTTGAGATGGCCTTTCCTCAATATGAGGCTATAAAATTATTTACTTATCATATGTTCTACTTAAATGACAAGTTAATTTTTCCTCACCCAACCCTCATATATCCTTTCAGAAGAGGCAAATAGCTTTCAAATAGCTTTTGTGCTGCTTTTTGATATTTCAAAATTATAAATAACTGAAAGCAAAAAACAGAATAAGATTCCTGGCTTCTAAAAATTAAAATTCTGAGATTTCTAGTGCACCTTCTGATTTAGTTGTTACTGGTTAATAAGACAGCCACAAATATGACTTTCTCTTATCACTGGGCATCTCTATTCTTATCTGACAACATTTTAAAATGTGGCTTTAAGATTATGTTCCAAATCTGAAGCAATAAAAAAAGCATTTTTTATATTCAAAACATGTTTGACACATACCAGACAGCCTCAAAGTAGCACAAAGGTCTGCTACCTCTCCTACAATGCAGGATGTGGCACTCACAGTAAAAGGGATGCTAGAAATAATTAGTTTTAATTGATTTGCTCCTAATTCCTTAATTAGGCCAACAGTAGGCTATTCTGTTTACTGAAATCATATTTATAGGGAAAGCTATCAAGTTAAAAAAAAAGTTAAGAGGTAAAATGTTAATAATGTGATTATATTATTAGATACCCTTTCAGGATAAGTAAAATCATCTTTACTTTCATGTACAAGGGCTGACTTAAGCAGATTTACTTACTTGTCTGTTAATTTTAAATAGCTGCATGTCAGTTATAGATTAGCGTGGCACTCATTTTTTAGTCATTGCTTTGTAGATTCCTTAGGATGTGCTGTGTTATGTGCCGTTGAGTCGGCCCCAACTCCTGGCGACACTTTCAATGAGTGATGTCCACAATGTCCTGTCCTCAAAAGCCCTGCTCAGCTCCTGTAGACTGATGCCTATACTTTCTGTTATGGAGTCAATCCATCTCAGGTTTAGTCCTCCTGTTTTTCTGCTGCCTTCTATTTTTCCCAGCACTACTGTCTTCCAAAGAACCCTTCCTTCTCATGATGTGCCCAAAGTAGGACATCTTCGGTTTTGTCATTTTTGCCTCTAGCAATGTTTCAGGCTTAATTTGTTCTGGGACCCACTTGTTCCTCTTTCTGGTAGTCCAGGGTATCTGCTGTGTTCTCCTCCAAAACTATATTTCAAATGAATCAATTTTTGTCCTGTCAGCCTTCTTCACTGTCTTTAGGACGTGGAACCCTAATTTCTAAACACAAAGTTTGTAAGAGATATTTTTACTTCTTCCTTTCCAATATTTATGTCTTTACTTTTTTTTTTTCATCCTTATTGTACTGGCTGGCCTCTTGTATAATATTGAATGGGATAAGACTTGTCCATGGAAGCCAGCTAAACAGTCAGCTGTCAACTGTTAGTGACCTTGAATCCACATTTTTAAATCTCATTTAACAATATCTAACCACACACTATTCTTATAAAATGTCCCTGGAAAGAATGAATTTTTGAACTGACTTACCAGAAACTTTTCTTTTAATATGTAAGACTGAAATAAAAATTTAACATATGTTTAGAAATGATTTGTCCAAAAAAGTTTTTTCTAGCAGTCTATTCAGTCTACTAATTATCCATCACCATCACCTTAGGAATAATTTTACTTTTGTCCTATTGGCATATAGTTTGCCTTTCTGTCTTGCCCTTCATTCATTCATTCAACAGATATTTACTGATCCCTTGCTACATATTAGATAGTGTTCTAAATACTAGTGATATAATAATGAACATAACAAAACAAAAATTTAGTGTACTCGTATGGTTAGTCGATTTGTTTTTCTTCAAGGTATGACCCTATACTTCCCTTAATTGAATTTCATTGCTTATTTCTATTTCATTTCTTTATTTTTCATTTCATTTCATTTCGCCAAGTTCATTTCCAATCCTTGCTTCAACACTGTGCTGCTTTATCTACCACAGATACATGTGAATGTATAGCCACTTAACAGATACATGTCTTCTATTATGCCACCCAGATCCTTTGATAAAGTGTTTCAACACTCAACTCAGATTCAAGCTCTAGACACACCTTCAACTGCTAGCTCCTCAATTTTAACTACTTTCTGGTTATAGGGAACCAGAAACTGCAATAACTAGAAAGTTGTCTGCAGGGCAGTATTTCTTGTTTGCTGATGAGAACATTATTCTCAACCTTGCTAATGTTAAGGGAGGTGATACAAATGAGCCTTGTCGGTGTTTTCCTAATGAAGCTATTCCCATAGTTATTTTTAAAAATCAAGGTGTTATCAGCTAAACAATTTTCTATAGTATTTTTCCAGAAGTGAGATTTATGACCTACATCTTTCCCATTAAAAAAGGATATTTGAACCTGTTTCTAATTCTCATAAATCGCTAAGATATTTGAGAAAGACTAGTTAGTACTTTTCATTGATTTGACAAGTTCTTCAGATACACAGGGAGAACTCACAGGACCCATAAGTTTTCATATATTTAGCTTATTTGGGGACCAAATAAGGATTTAATTAGTAAATCTTTGTCTTTAAGATTTATTTTGATGTCTTGACTTCATATTTTATATAATACTTGCTCCTAATTTCCAATTACATATACAAATATTTTTGTGTGTGTATTTAATGACTCCATTAAGGATAATTTCTAAGAACACGATAAAGTTTTAATACCAAAATTTAAAATAATTAAAAGAGAACTGGATACAATCCAAGATAGTAGGTTAGGAATGTTACTGTAAAATATATCATTAACATTTGTTCCACCACTATTTCTTGAATAGCTATGTCCCAGGCACTGTGCAGGTGCTGTGGATACAGAAGTGAACAGGACAGACATGGCCTATATGGCCTCTGCCCTAATGGAAGGTTCAGTGCCACTCCAAAAATCAAACAGAGAGAAAGGATGCTGAAAAACAAAGATATTTCTAAAGGTTTGAGGATAAAGGAAAGGGGAAAAAAGCAATATGGTTAAAGTAAAAGCTGGAGGAGAAGATGAGGTGTTTGAGGGGAAGGGAGCAAGCAAGGACAAACAGGCTCTAAATGCTGAAAGAAGCCAATGTATAAAGAAGCCAAACTCCTCTAACCCTTACAGCTCCCAAGATTAGACATCAGAAGCCTAGGCTTATGCTCCCTAGGGAACCGAAACACGGAACCACACATAAAAAAGCTAAGTATGACTTCAGAAGCCCCACCCTCCCCAAATATCCACTTGTTATGAGCTGAAATCTCTTCGATAGGGAACATAGTGTTTCATAATTATAAATAAATGGCTTAAAATATGAATGCTCTAATAAGGACAAACTAATTTATACTTGTATATAATTACCAGCAGCAAAAACAAATAGCTATTATCAGAGCCTTTCCAGCATAACAGAAGTAAATAAGGGATATTGATTTAAAGTTTGGGGAGAGCTTCCCATCCTGGAAATATATGAATGCAGGTAGATAACTTTATGAATTCAATAATTTTGCCAAGGTGTAATTGAGACAACTAGAAGCCTTATATTTTTTTTATATATGTATTTCAGTTTAAGAGTCAATAAAGTATAAAGGCAAATAAAAAGCAACAATCTAATTCTAGAGAATTTAATTAAGATACATATACATTCATACAAACATATGTACATATTGACTATTCTTTACGTCTTTTGTGGCTCTTTTTTGAGTTTCGGACATAATATAGAATCATGCTACATACATCATGTGTTCTCAACAGGATGGCAATCTTGTCCCCGACAAAAACTGGTTCTTGGGGATAGGGTAAAAAAATCTTAAATAGTGGTGTGTAGCCCACTAAAAAGCCACAGTATATAAAAGATATCCAGTGTATCTGTGATATTATGATTTATCTAAAAAAGTCTTGGAGAGGGAGGGTATTAATGAAAGAAAGGTTGAGAAACACTTCTCTATGAGCTCCATTACATTCTCTCCAGTGTTTCAAGCCCTTGGGCAGTTTTTTGGTTTAGCCAAAGGAACTCTGCTCTGCCTTCCTACCCTTCTCTAGTAGGGGAATATCTTTGGTTCTTCTGAGTCCTTAAAGTGTTCTTTTGAAGAACATATAGTTCTCCTGGATTCTTTGACTCAAAACACTCAGTCATCTGGAACACTTTGTTACTTCTCTGAGCTTTAAAACAATTTTACGTAAAATTGATTTTTCACTTTTGCCAGTTCTCCCTTTTCTGAACTCTCTTCATTTTCTGAAGCCAAATTACTGTTTCTCTATCAACTGCCATTCATAGTTAGATACACCATAACCACAGAACCATATTTTAAAAGGACTCCTATGCAACACCAGAAAATGATCCTAAATTCACTCCTTGAAGTTGTGATAGTGTGTTATACTTCTATGTAGATAGCCTGGGTTATTTTTTTGTTTTATGTCTGATATTGGAAAAGAGTTGTCATTCTCTACCTTTAATAATTAGAAAATTTTCAATATATTCCTGCCACACTATCTACTTTAAGCAAAGCTCTGCGAAAACCCTCTTGCCTTTCTGTGCCAGCCCTGGGAGCAAATGCGAGTAGAGTGGTGTGCTAGATGTCCAATACTACACTGGTTTCTCTTGCCCATCTTGACCCCACAGTCTCTTTCCTGTTTCTACAGTCCAGGAATGAGCAATATCTAGCAGGCCTCAGTCATAAAGTATTATAGTCATGCTTCATTTCTTTTACCTCTTCCTTTTTGTATTTTCCACCTCATATTTGTGGTGAGACTGTCTGGGTCTTTTCTCTGTGCTAATTCTCTCTTTAAGATCACTTCTGGTAGGAGCCTCCATACTATGCCACAATTAGTCCTGTTTTCAACCAAAGGGGTTTGAAATCCTCCTTGCTTATTATCTCAGTCTTCTAAGGTAGGTATTCCTCTCCCTTAGGTAAATCCTATTCCTAATTAAAGAAATCCATCTGGACTGTTACTCAATCGAAATGCCAAACTACTCAAACACTGTTAACGTGTTCAATATACCTGAAACTAATGAGGTTATTATACCACCATAGGAGCAATTTATTAATGAAACATCGCTATCTTCCAGGACAACTAATGGCCATGGCTTTAAGACTGTGGCTTTTCAGTAAATGTAATTTCAGTTAAATCTGTGTAGGAGGCTTGGACGAACAAGTCTCAAAATATAGAGGAAGGTGCCACTAACAATCATGTAACAAAGACAAATAATTTAGGTGTCTCTCCTAATTACTGTAAGGCTTTCTCACAGAATACCTGACTCATCTTTCATTCAGGAAATAGAAACCGTCTATGTTTTATACAAAGCAAAATTATAAAGAAATAGAAAAATGTACCTTTCCTCGAAGAGTTTATAGTCTTTCATAGGGTATTACTTGGGAAAATAACTAAAAAAATTTTTTAAATAATTTTTAAGCACTAGGGGTACATGTAATCTGAATTGTAAGTGAGTAGACAAAAGATTTAAAATGGAAGGTACGTAAGCTCAGAAAGGATGTAACATTTAGGCTGAGCCTTAAAGGAGATGCAGAATTTCAGCTGGTAGAGGTTAAGGGTGAGGTATGTGGTGGGGAGGTACTGGGTTGTTCATGGTGCCTTCCCTGAGTGATAAGCAAGACTGAGAAATCAAGAAAACAGGAAAATGTTTTTGCCAAAAAATACAAATCCAACCAATTAAAACATGGCTAGTAAAGTTCTAAAAAATGTGCAGAGTGGAACAAAAGAAAAACTGTGTAAGGTGAGTAAATGTTTCTAAGTCAGGACTACAAAAAAAGGATGAGATTCAAAAGTTAAAGATGCTAAAAACCAGATTAGACCTTTGTACAACCATATAAAGAGTGACTCACTGATAACACTAATTACTACATGCACATAAAATATACAGAAAGTGAAATAGAGTAGAAATTTCAATCAGTGCTAGAATACAAGGGTGTTAATCCTTCCTATCTACTAAGAACCTACTAGGTGATAGGACCTGCCCTTTGTATGTATTGTTACACTTAATCCTAATGATGATCCAGCCAGGGAGGCTTTATGAACCCCATTACATATGAGGAAAATGGGGCTCAGAGAAATCGGTAATGTGAATTAGCTAGCACTTCTACTGTTCAGTAGAGCCAGAATTTGATACCAGCCTTTCCTATCTTGAGGTCATGTCCTTTACCCTATGCCAATCTAGAATGATTTATATTTTAAAATAAATTAAGTAGATTCAAGGATACCTCCATAGTAATGTCACCCTCTTTGCAATATGCTTCCAGCCAACACTCCAGGGTAGAAAGTCTTTGGGGGTGTAATGTAGCCCACGAGACCATCATCATCATGAGAACAGCTGACGAGCATAAGTGACATGTCCATTAGGTTAAGCTTTAATCAGTCATTTAATAGAAATCAGTGGCAAGAATAAGGGTTTGGGGGAACAGATGGCCCTGATTCCAAATCTGAATTCTGCTATATACTAATTACATGAAAAACCCTGAACAGGTGACTTTACTTCCTTGACCTCAGTTTTGCAAACAGAAATAATGGTAGTTAACAAATTTATGTAGGAAAAACAAAGAGGAAGCTTTGAATAATGAAAAAGTACATTATTAAAGCTAAAAAGGCTTGGCCTCATTCAGGCATTAATTTAGCCGAATGGTCTTGGGCAAGTCACAAACTCTGAGCCTCTCTTCTGTGAAATGTGGATGGCATCAACTACCTTCCGGGTTTGTTGTAAGATTCTGAGATAATGTGTGTCAGGTTCCTAGAGTAGGTAGACTATATTACAGTAATGTACCATATTAAATCATTAGCATGATGCTTGGCAAAACATATACATTTCCACTCCATTCTTTTAAAACTTATTATAACGTTATTGGTGACTCTAAATATTACAGACTATTAAAAAGTCATAACAACAATTGGGTAAAAACTGGGTATCTTATAAGTTAAAAATATTGCTAACTTTTTTTTAAAAAGATAAACCTCACGTAAGTGGAAAATTAGTCATTCTTTTCTCCTACAGTCCTTAAACATTTTTTCACTGAAAGCATTCCCATCTAAAAACATTTCATCAAGTAAAGTGCTTAGTCAATCTGAGAAATGACATTTAGTACCATTAAGCCTTCGATAATTCTACAAATAAGAAAATTATTAAACATGCTATCACTGATAAGACTGTTGGGTTAGTGGACCCTATCTATGCTCAATATCTATGATGTGAAACATGAAAGATATCCATCCTTGCAAAGCTGCTCCCCATCTCCCCCTCAAAAACAAACAACTTAAGCTAGAGAAAGTGTTTAATCACTCCAAAGTAAAGCAAATCGGGGTTACATCCTTGATTTTTTCTACTTAAACGAGTCACAAGAAATGCAAACATCATATAGTTGTATACATCTAACCTGTTATTTTCGTCCACACATCCAACGCAGGGTTTATGAATCTGAGCAAATTTGTGAAGTTCCGCTTTCATTTTGGGCTTACACAAATCATTAAAAAATAAGGGAAGAGAATGTATATACCTATAAAACTGATTGGCCCTGGCGATTTTGCAGTGCTGAGCCTACCAAGGAGGTTACCACTTTTCCTCCTCTCTCGTCTCAATGGCATTTTTAATGACTTGTACATGAAGAAGCCTCAAGTATGCCTTAGGAAACTACTACATACCTGTCCGGAAATGTGACCGTTGCTTAAGGCTGCATTTCGTACATTACCGAGGGCTTGTAAGAAGTGTGTGACTAAAAGAGGACTGCCATGTCTTTTACCTATTCCTCCCGCGTAACGGTGCGTTAAATAGGGTCATTCAAGCCTCCCTCTGCCTAATGCCAGCACTCCTACAAAGACTGATTGATTCTTATTTTTTACTTTAACGAGGATGGGGACTTGAAAGTGTTTCCTAACTGGTTTGCTGCGCGTTTAAAATGCTTTAAACGCATTTGAAACCAAGTGAAGTTTGGCCCTAACACTCTAAAATATCCGACCTGGGACGGGGGTCTAGGTGTCAGTGTTCTGAAGGAACTGGAATCTGATGTACACCGGCCGGCGTAGGGTGGGGGAGGGAAGAACTGGCTGAGGGAGAAAAGAAAGGAATTAAGAGTCTACAGAGCACAACCTAAAGCTACTGAGTTGCTTACTCCATCCTTAACCACCACCTTGCTGGGGACCCGCTGGAATGGGAAAGACCGGCGAGCCTGGATTTGGGTCCAAGGCAACGGTCCTGGCCTCAATCGCCGGCCTATTCACCTGGCTTGTGGGGCCCGCGCGATCCGGCTCAACCCTTTCTCCCCTCGGGTCCTGCAAGGAAGCGGCATCGTGCTCTCGGTCCCTTCCGAGACCTTCAATTCCTCTCTCCCCAAAGTGCTAACTTCAGGAGCTCGGCGGTAGTAAGGGGAGAGCAGACCAGAAGGGACAGGCCCTGGGGTCTCAGAGATGTGTAAGGTAATAAAGAACGACGACCGCCCCCGGCGCTGGCCCCATTTTATCCTCGCCCCCTCCCCCAAGTCCGCAGAACCTGCTGCGGCCGCGCTGAGCTTGGCGCCAGGCTGGGGACCCGCGCCCGGACGCTTGGGTGGGTGGGGTAGGGACTGGCGGGTCCCTGAGCCCTAGCAGCATATGGCTCCAGGGACCGATCACACGGTGGGCAGGCGACCACACTCCGCCCGCCCGAAAGCCGGGAGGAGGCAGGGACGCAGGCGAGGCGGGGCGAGTCCAGGCTCCAGCGCACCTAGAGGACCGAGCCCGCGGTCCTCTGCGGGCCGCTCCTCTCCATCCCTCCGCGGTCCCCGCCCTTACCTCTAGACGCGAGGGTGCTGGCTGCGGAAGGTGCTGGGGAACCAAGATCTGTCTCCCGATCCGGCTCAGAAGCTGCCAGCGACAGCAGGGTCGCCCCCAGGGCCGCTGCTCATGGCTTGTTGCGTCCGGGGCACTGCAACCGCGGCCACGGCGGCGCCTTCCTCCTCGTCCTCTTCGCGGGCTCCGAGCCGGGACGCAGCTAACGCCCGGGCCCCGCAGCCCTCCTCCCCTCCGCCTCCCCGGCGCGGTCGGAGCCGCCTCCAGCGCCGCCCCGCGCGCAGCCGGGCCAGCGGCAGCCAGCGCCGCCCAGCGCCCGGCCCCGGGGTCGCCACCGGCGCCCGCCAGCCCACCCCGCGGTCCCAGCCCCGCTGTGACGCAGGCCGCTGTGCCCGGGAACTTCCTCCTCTGTAGAGACCACCCCGGGCCGGGCACCCGCCGGCGAGGGTTGCCGCCCCCCCGCTGGGGACTTCCTTCAGGACGTGGAAAAAAAGCCTTCCACTGCTCCCCCGCGGGGCCCCTCCGGCCTCTGATCCGCCCACCTGGCGGCTCTGCCGAGGGGAATCGGCTGGGTCTAGTACCTTCCCCCCGCCCCCCATCCCGAACAATGCGCGGAAAACCCGAGGCTTCTCTGCGCGCAGCGTCTCCTCGGCTACCGCAGCCCTCCCTCCCCGGGGTAAGATAGAGGGGACAGCTACCACTAAAAATAGCCCTTCTGGGAACTCCTGGGAAGGACCGGGGTCACGGTAGAGATAATCCCGCCTCCTTATCTCCCTCCCCGCCTGAAAACAGAAGAGTGGGAGGGGTCGTGGGACGCATCGGCGTAGATGATGAAGAAGGAAGGCAAAAGCCAATTTCCCTGGACCGTGAAGCCCATCAGCCCCTTGACACTCGAGTCCCCTCTCCGGCAGGAACTCCCATGTTACGAGACAGCCAGGCTGCTAGATCTCTCAGCAGCGGGTTCCAGGGACGCTGAAATCGAATGCACCGCCTACCGCCTACAGTTTCATTCTGTGCGGAAAGGAGTTGATGGTGCACCTCAAAAACCACCTGTTGTTTAAGAGTATGGGGGAGGGGTTCGCCTCATTTATTGATCTGAACCATGCTTTTCTTTTCAACGTTCTCCTACCCATTTTCAGGTTGAAAAGCAAACTGCCTTCTTGATAGCTGACAGCTATCTATATGGGAAAATATGCCCAGTGAAAAAATGGACAGACAAGATTGCTGAGTAATATGAAATCTTCTTCTGGGATGTCTTATCAATATCAGCTATTCTACGAGCACCAAAAATTAAATTATTACTCTGTCTTGGCAGTCAGGAAAAGACGGATGGATGTACGTGAATGGAGCAATTAATGGCAACTAATCGTTTTTTCACTAGTTGGTTTGTTCTTCTACTGAAAGCAGGCATCTCTTTTTACCCCATTTCTATTTCCAAGCCAAAATGAAAATTGTCCAAAAGCTGTTCTCTTGAGCTTTTAAATTGCTTTCTGCCTGCTCCTCTGGCAACTTCTACACCTTTACAATTCCAGTACCTTTGTTACCTTTCCATCCCGGGAGACAACCTTGAATCCTATTAGGCCTTAAAAGATAAGTCTAACACTAGCCTTAATTAACCTAAATCAAGACGAAAATCTAGGGTGGAGCCTTCCTCCTAGACAGCAGATGGAAAAAATTCCTGGAGTGTTCCTAAGGAAAAGGCAGAGGCTGACATTAGGAATTTACTAAAAGAATTCGAGTACCTTGCAAGCCACCAGGTATTATCTGAGGCATCTCCAGCTATTAGATAGTTAAACCCACAATGAGGTAAGTGCTAAGAGCACAAACCTGTGGAGGGCCTTATTCTGCCAGTCTGAGTGCGCTCTGTCCTTCTTGTACCAATGGCACTTTGACCTCAAGCTTAAACATAGCTGGACTGCTCCCTGGCTGCCCAGTGTCAAGGAACCATTCAACCCTAGACTTTTGACTCAGATGAACTAGGAGTAAATCCCTACTCTTTATAAATTTAAGGAAGTAACTGCTACTTTTTTCCCCCATCATCAATGATATAACTATAGTATTATAGGGTACTATGAGATTTAGATAACATGCTTATAGCAGCGAGAATAGTGCCAAGCACTTTATAAGTACTCAGTTAAGGTAGCTGTTATGTACTCTTACTACTCTTCATCGCCCTGACAGCAGAACTGGAAACAGCAACAAGATTTGGAAACGGGGTATGAACCCCACAAGTTGAGTCTCCCCACTTTCCCCTTCCACTTGCTTTATTGCAATACAGTTGTCTACTCTGTGCCTGTTTTCTAATAGGGTGAATTGGACAATTCTACATGTAGTCAGTTGATCTACATACACACTAAAGGATGAGTGACACTGATCTGAAAACCACTGTGTTATACTGCCTAGGTCGCTTTTTGAAAAATTATTTTATAGCATGTGAACCTTAAGTCTAGTTACCTCACTTTAGTCAAGCTAACTCAAATCAACATACACACTTAACAAGCCCTCTGTAAAGCACCAAAGAGAATCAGCAATCAGCTAACTTGCGTAAATGTTGGACCCTGAGGGTCTCAAAGAAGTATAAGGCTTATTCCCTGACTTCAAGGTCTTCATAGAGCATGGAAGAGGGAACCTGGCAAGCATA
This sequence comes from Pteropus medius, assembly GCF_902729225.1. Lineage (NCBI taxonomy): Eukaryota > Metazoa > Chordata > Mammalia > Chiroptera > Pteropodidae > Pteropus > Pteropus medius. The sequence goes on along the minus strand of NW_024350319.1, from coordinate 19,640,411 downwards.
CGAATCACAATAAACCATTTCAAACTAAATGTGGTTGAAGTTCAGAGAAAAGAGAGGGTACTGCGGGCCAGGTGAACTGTGTATACAGAGTCACTGTGATCTTGACCTTTTAGTTAACATCCAATTGTTTAGGCCGAAGTTCGACATTCTAGATAGGCTTCCAAAGCGAGTTCCCAGTCATAGACTCCACAAACTAGCTGGCAATAGGGAACAGAAGTAAATCTTTCTGGGCAGTGCAGGGCCACAATAAGTGATTTGGAATGATACAAATCTGGGCTCAAATCCTGGGTCCAGTACTCATTAGCTATGCGATTGAGCTTCTTAATCTTTGAACTCCAATTTCCCAACCTGTCTCCTGAAACATCAATACTTACTTTTTAAGTTTCTAGTGAGACTGAGAAAAAATATCTGAAACCCCTCGAGTGAGTTGTATGGGATTGGTATTTATATTACATTGTTTTGTTGTTAGCGACAAGAAAATGCAAGGTGGGATATATCATTCCTCGAAATCATATTTCAAAAGGTGCGTTCTCTGTGAAGCTCTGCAGGCTCCAGGCAATTCTCCCTTCCTTGTGCTCTCACAGCACTTAGTTTTGAACCTCTATCTCAACACTTACCTTGGTGTGCTGTCACTTATCTCCTTACATTTTTGCTTCACTACTGTATCTTTATGCATCTCTATGTTGACACCTAGCATAAAGCCTGGTATTAAATGTTGAAAGAAAAAGTTTTAAAGTGTTTCTATTTCTTGTACTGGTTCTGACTTTTCAGTAAAACTTATAGTAAATAGAAGGCTCTAGAAACTGAACCCTTTAGCTCACAAAAGTTTATACTAAAATTAAATATGTACATGTATCTGCTTAAGCCTTAATTTTTCAATGCTGGGCTTGCTTTTAAAGAACAACCTGCTATTCCTGTTTTGTATTGTTTTGTATTTGGTGTCAGTTGATTTTGCCTAGTAATAGTGAAAGTAAAATCTAAATTCTAAACCAAAACCACCAACATTCTGACTACTCTGTGCACATCTGCTCCCCAGACCATTTCTGAGCTTTGTGGGAAGGATCTTGAGCTAACAGAAAACAGTGTCGTTTTAAGTTTCAGCTGTTAACACTGTCGAAACCATTAGTACTTTCTGAGTTAAGAACTGCAAGATAAAACCCACCTCTGGAAACAGTTTTGAAATCCTTGACTCTATGCCATTAAAAATGCTTGGACAGGGAGAATTAAACTTCCCTTAGAACATGTCCTGTGAGACAGTTGCCCAAGACGTAATGTGATCAAATGTGGTCTTGACCCTAAAATGAGAGTTAAATTTGTGCCAGAGGAGAGGGTGGTGGTGCTAAGAACTTAAGAATAGGATACTATAAAACTTTGGGTCAAAAATCATCTCTCTATATATTTTATATCCTCTAACACGCGTGTGCGTGCGCACACACACACACAAACACACATACACATGCATGCACTCATGATAGAAGTGGTTGGTCCCACTAACTTTTAAGATATTCTTTGGAAATAATAATAAGAACTTACTAGATACATACTATGTACTGAGTATTAGCTTTATATGTATTATCTCATTTAATCGCCATAGCTATCCAGTAGGTAGGCAGTTTTATTTTCTCCTATTGACAGACGAGAAATCAGTAATTATAATTAGTTATAATCAAGTAACTAGCCAAAGGTCATGTGACCAGTGAGTGGGAGAATTAGGATTAGGACCCAGGCAAGTCTAATTTCACAGTTCTCATGCTTAACCACTACTCAATCACATGGAAAAAGTATACGTTTTTTAAAAATTTGAATCCATCAAATATATTTACTTAGGACAATGATGTTCTTTTCAGTAGTTTTTTAAATTACATTTATTTGTCCTTTTCCCAATAGTGTATTCATACCCTAAATGTACGTTCATGAATTGATTTACAGCATACTCTTACAGCTTACTTTTACAGCTTACTCATGAATTGATTTAAAGCATTTTATGACTGATAGCAAACTTTATTTTTCTTTTTTCCTTTTTTTAGGTGAGGCAACCCTTGGTTCACCTTGCAGATTGCAAGAAACTTGTCAGCTTACAATCACTTATTTTTTATTTTTTTATGCCAATAGCACACCTAGTCTTCTTAGGTGGTCTCCCATCCAAGTACTAACCAGGCCCGACCTGGCTTAGCTTCCGAGATCAGATGGAATCGGGCTTGTTTAGGGTGGCATGGCCATAGACTGAAAGCAAACTTCTTGATGAAAGATCATAAATGTCTGTGGCTCTGAGTTTAGGCAATATGAAACATACCAAGCAGAGAGCCTTCTTAGAATTATTGTTTATATGGGCCAATGATAAATAAACAACTTTCACATGATAGATATGCAGTATAAGTTTAAAGTAAAAAATGAGTTTGACATGCTCAACGGTGACTTTTCTTATACCCAAATATCACTGCTATAACTGCATTACAAAATAAAATTTGCTTGCTACTATAAGTACATACAAGCACTAATCTAAGAACTTTAATGTATTAACTCATTAATGAAATCTACAAATGAATAGCTCTAGCCCTGAACTAAATTATTCTAAAGAGAATGAAACACAGTTAAGGGGTTTAGAACTTGCTTATATTTTAAAAAAATAAAACATATCTCCTAATAAAGATAATTCATTTTTCACAGGACTCAAATTTTCAACCTTTCTTAATTTCGTATCATATTACACATATAGAATGCACCACAGAACATCTCTGATTCAGTTAAACATTGACTTGCTTCAAATTTCAGTGACATCGGCCCTGACAAAGCACATAATTTCAAGCCTGAGTAATTGTTTTTTCCCTTTGACTAAGAAACTGCTCTTTCTCTGAGGCATAAAGATCAATGGCTCAAGAAACCTTATCAGAGGAGTGAAATTGAAGAGGCTCTTGTTACTGACATAAACATGACTCTCTCTTTGGAAAAGCATCACGGATGGTGCTTTGTATACTTAGAAAATACTATAAGCATGCCCAGATACTCTCTTCTTAAAAATACCACCCATACTGACATAAGATACATTTTCTTGAAACTTTTTAGTGTTCGTTTGTTAATTTCCTAAATTTACTCATGTTGTTTACTTCTCCGAGAAAAACAAAAACAAAAACAAGAAAGTCTCGATTGTCTCTCAATATAAATGATAGTGATCATTAATGGTCACTTTTTCACTATTCGTGAAAAGAACAAACTGGGATTAATGAGACATAGATTCCAGGCATGGCTCTACCATTGACTAACTTTGTGACTTGGTACAAGTCTCTTAATACCTTTGGATCCTCAGTCTCCTTATCTGAAATGAAGACATTAAAATAGGTGATTTCTTAGGACTTGTTCAGTGCTAAAACCTTTCACATCAATCTTAAAATGATACACATTTATCTTTCCTAGATTTCAGTCAGTAATGAATATAATCACCAACATGTAATCAAAGGAAGCAGGAAGCTGTTATTTACGGGAAATCTGTCCAGAGCAGGACAGACTAGTCAGGCAACATCTTCCCAAAGCACCTTTATTTTCTACCATCCATTGCCAGTGAGATAGAGCCATTCCTCTACTGAGGCATTTCCAAGCAGCTTCCCATAGAACTCTACCCTTTGAGTACCCTTAGGTCAAATTCATTTTGAGAATAAAATATCCCTCCTGGAGATTCACAATGCATATTAACATTCTTTGGGTTCTGTGAAGTCCCGCATTAAATATACTTGTTAACTTTTCTGAACCTAACATTTGTCTAACTTTATTTCATCATGGAACTATTTCCTTTGTCCCATCTATTAACATTCCAAGAAGAGTAAAATCTCTCAGAACACAATACCTGAATTGTTATCCTAGAGTTAAAGACTACAGTCTTCATAAGACCTTTTTTCTTTGGAAAGAGAAGGAAATGATAGGCCTTATTAACTCATTTAATGAATGCCTACCAAGATAAGCCCTCTTGGAAGATCTTTTCTGTAGCTATTTCCTTACACACATCAGGCATAATAGAGTGCCTGCCATCTTCAATAGCACGAAGAGCACCAATTCTCACTGGTAATAGTGTAGCCCTATTTTTTTATGCTGGGGAATATTCCCTTGCCTTTACATATTCTTATTAGCCTCTGGGTTCTTTGACATCCTTTTAGAAATAGTTAAAACTAATATAAGACAAAACATAATTCTGACCACTCAAAGAGTTGGCACAGGATAGTTTATTTATTAATGACTGCTGAGAAACGAGTTCTCCATGGTTCTCTAGTATTTCTGCGGTGAATAGCCTTCAAAGATAGAGATAGTTCCCTCTGGAGCAAAGGGCAAACGTACTTACTGTCCAGTATAATAAAGCTAATATTTATCTCCAGGGCAAATCACAATCCTATTTACACTCATAAAAGGTTCACGTTCCCTAGGCTCATAGTTACTCTCCTATAACACAACCTACTGTTACTGTGTTGAGGCTCCAGGAAATAACACAAAAATACTGATACGCTGGCTAATGCTATTGCTGTGAATAAAAAACTTTCGTTCATCTCTGATTCAGAAGTTTCGTGTCTTCTACTAGCATCCAAGAAACTGTGGCTGGCTAATTTTTCAGCTTACAAGGAATAAAGTCATACTCTTCACAGAGTTTTTTTTTTTTTTTCTTTTAAAATAATAACTGGCTTTTTCCTCCTTGTGCATTGAACATTGGTAACATATACCTTTAGATGTTCTCCCTCCCTGAATCATCTCTGGTCTTGTGACTATTCTCTCCTATGAATGCTTCTCTAGGCCTATTGTAGCATTTATAGGCATCCATCCCTGCTTCTGAGGAATAGTCATTACAGGGCTAGTAGAAGTGATGCAGTCTGATTATGGAATATCAAAGAAAGGCAGCATGAATTTCTGTACAACATGACAACATTTTATCAAAATGATCACAAAATATTTTACATTCTGTCTTGTTTTATAAAAGAAATTTAAAAATTAAAACTCTGTGAAAATGAGGTACCATCTTAAAGAATGGAAATGTGGGAGGTGGGAAAAATATTTGTGAATTAATTGTACTGATCACTTCCAAAAGCAATGTAGGAAGAGGAAATGTCTAGAATTCAGATAAGATAAATTGCTTTACATGACCAAAGGGAGAATCGTTTTACCGCAAAATGAAAACAACTGTGGTTACATTTAGGAGACTGAAAATATCCAGATTTCTTGAATATCAACAATGTTCTTCAGCTTCTAAAATGCTCCTGACAACAGTCTATTTACATCTGATCTGATGTCATTTTATATTAACTGTTCATTTCATTGCCTAAACCAAAACTCAAGATTATGCTTTCTGTAATAATGCTAGTGATCAATTCCCTTGAAACAAACATTTCTGATTGAAATGTTTTCAGGGACATTAGAATATAACATTAATAGGTTTGGGAGCAACCTTGTCTGGAAAATTTAAGAGGTAGGCTGATAACTCGGGACAGTGATTTAAACGCTACAATAAAGTGGTAGTAAATTAACATTTGTTGAGTACTCTATGCAAGGCATGGTATAAATCATTTTACTTGTATTATTTCATTTAACCCATGAAACAACACTATGAAATAGGTACTATGTCTCCTTTTCACAGATGGGAATCCTAAGACACAGATTAGTAATGTGACTTGTCCAAGGTCATGCTGCTAGTAAGTGGCAGAGCCAGGATTGGAATCCATGCAACCTGACTTTATGCCCACCTTTCTGCCTTATCAGAATTTTTTGAACTGCTAAAAGATGTGATTTTCCCCTGGAATCCTTAAGAGAAATAAACATCAATTTCCTTGCTTCTTTGGAGTTTTATCTCTAGATTATTATCTTCCAGATGTCATGTTTTGTCCTTCATTTCTCTTTAAGAAATATATTTCAGAATCATTAAGGGTGAATTATGTCTCTTATCAGGTCATGTTGACCAAGAGGGGAAATATTGTGTAGCCCATTTAAAGTAGGGAGACAGTCCAGGTAAGGACTCTAATCAAATTTCTACCTTGAAATGTTCCACATAGGTTTTGATGTATCTCAAATTCCTAACATAAGATGGATGTAAATTTTTTTTTTTAATAATCTGAAATAAATATACCAAGATGTTGAGTGTTCATCTTTAAGTCTATATCCAGAGAAGGAGGAAAGAGCAACAATATTTTTAATGTTATCAGTTCTTTACTTGGGCAAGCTTGAATTTTTCATAACCAGGAGTGGTGTTACACCCCAGCTCCCAAATCACTCACAGTTGCCAGTCCTCAGATGGTACATTGTGACCCTATTTAGACTAATAATCACATCATAATGCTTTTCCTCAAATCAGACTGGCGGCTTACCCCATCCAATCTCCCAATGAGTGTGGAGGTGGGGAATAGTGTGGGACTTCTAAGAACTTTAAGGAGAAAGGGATTTAAAAATTTTCTCTGACTGTTACTTAGAATGATGAGGAAACTATTTGATCTACATCATTTGTAGATTGCTGCCCAGGCTCTGAAACGCCAAACTGATTTTCTAAAACTAATGATAAGAAGGTTTCATATAAAACTCTCTGCAATATTTTGTTCAGTGTTCTGGTCACTGAAGACAAATGATATGGTACGAATTTCAGATGCAAGAGCAAGATGCACTTCCACATCCCCTACCACCATTTTCACAAGAAAATGTAAGAATCATCATGGTCTTTCCTGAACAACTTTTGTGGCGATTGGTGGGTATTTTTCTCCCTTCCTATCAAGGGTTGAGTGAAATTTTCTGCCTTTCTGCTTCTCAAATCTAGAATTAATCTAAAGATTTAAGAGAAGCAAGTATAAATCAATCTCCTGATCTTTGTAAAACCTCAAGTAGCTTCACAGAGGTAGTGTTACTCCTTAACAAAAGGTTTTGTATTTATCTGGATTTTAACCTGCATTGCATGTTTTCATAACTTATGTGATAACTGAATGTCTATGGAACCAATGTTTTTTTTGGAAAAATCACTTCTCTTAGTATTGCAGTTGTTTCCTGAGGGGACTTACACATACCTTTGATGGCTTTATAGCTCTTTCCTACTTCCTTGATTTTGCACATGTCTTCTCACCACTTTTCTAATTTCTCTCACTTCTTTTATCTCATTTCTCTATTTTTCTCCAACTTCCATCAGTCTTTAAATGTCCTATTCAAATCCTGTCTCCATAAAGCTTTTCTAACACTTTCGTTTCTGTAAATTCTTATAGTAATTAATCACTTTTTATCTTCCGTAACTGTGAGAACTTGGATAAGTTGGTTAATCTCTCTGAGCCTCAGTCTCTCCGTAGATAAATGAGGATAATTGTAGTGCCTACTTTATAGTGTGGTTGTGAGGATTAGATAATTTAATACATGTGCCTTTGCACAGTGCCGGATACATTGTAAACATGTAATAAATGTTAATTTTTATTAATATTAGACAACTAATTACATGTTCTCTTTTTTAACATTTTACATTTTTTCATTTCCCACATAGTTGAAGTACAAAAATTATTTGTTGGTCTAATTATTTTAATATAATGTCAAAGGAGGAGACTTTCCTTCAAAATTTTTTAAAGATATTGATAAATATGAAGGGTTGCCAGTTGTGAGTTTTCTTAAAAGTCAACATTTTGTAGTTTTATATATAATAATTTTTAAAAAGTAAACAAAATGAGTCCTTACTGCATGAATAAACTGTATATAATTTTTACTTTCATTTCTATTTCAATTTAGCATATCACCCATAATACATTGAAATAAGTATCATTTCTCTTCCTCCCCCCCAAAATTTAAACCTATGAAATTTTTTTTGAAAAATTCTTATCTAAAATATCTTTCATATTTCATAACTTCTGCAGATATAGACACATTATAGTTTTAGTTACTATTATAGGGAAAAATAGTGCACACTGAGAATTTTGAAATATTACTTTTATTGTTTACTAAAATCTACATGTGGGAAGAAATAGCTAGTTTTAACACATTAATATTACAGGTTCTCTTTTACACATGATTAATACAGAGTATATCCTATATCTTCACAGTCCCTTCATGAATTTGTGACCTACAAGAGAAAGCAAGGCTTTGCACTCAAAAGTGAACAAATTTCAAAAGGCTGTTTGAAAGGTAAAAACTGACAGTATTCATTTTTATTCAAAAGAACCAATGGGAACATGGCATTACAACCAGGACAGAGGTCCGAAAGGTTGTTCAAGAGGTAAAATATTAAGATCTTTAATGCTAGCTGAGTTTTTATTGTTTAGAATACAAAGTTCTGTCAATCACAGAGGAGCTACTTTATCAAAATTACTTGGATATCTTTAGAAAGTAGTTTAACTCTTCAAGTAGTTTTAACCTCTTGACCCATTGTGTAGTATTTAATGTAATAAAGACAAAACTTTAAGTGATAAGTTGAAATCTTCCTTCAAAATCTCTCTTAAGTCCTACCTTTCCACGTTCATTTCTGCCTCCCCAGTTCAGCGCTTATAGCTTTGTGGCTACACAGTACTACTCCCTTTTCCCCAGTCTTCCCTGCCTTAGTTTCACCCAGATAACCTCTTATTTAGCTTCAGGATGGGGGCTGAACATTAGAAAGACCACTACATGATAAGAGTGTCAGAACTTTGGGCCAGCCTGCCCTCCCAGGGAAAGAGGGTTAGGGGGGGCTAGAGATTGAGTTCAATCATGTGGTCAATGATTTAATCAACCATGGCTACATAATTAAACCCCAATAAAAACTCTGGCTACTGAAGCTCAGTGGAGCTTCCTCATTGGTGAACTCACAGATGTGCCCACAGGGTAATACACCCCTGAGGGGTCAGAGAACCCTCAAATTTGTAGCCAGTTGGGCAGAAGTGTGTGGGTGGCTTGAGGATCTCCTAAGCCTTTGGTATCAGCTGACGTTAGGGCAGTCCTGTGGAGCACTTTGCCCTTAACCTGTGGCATGTGCACCAACTCTGGGTAGTCAGTGTCAGAGTTGGGTTGGAGTGGAAATAGAACAGACACAATATTAAGTAGCTTTTATGAGAATCTACAGAAATAGATCAAGGGATCAGAGCATGATTTTGTACGTTATAGCTGTAATGCAGTGGTCCCCAACCTTTTCGGTGCGTCTATGAGAATCTAATGCCCAATGGTCTGAGGTAGAGCCGAGGCGGTGATGCTAGTGCTGGGGAGTGGCTGCAAATACAGATGAAGCTTCCCTCACTGTCTTGCCCCTCACCTCCTGCCATGAGGCCCCATTCCCAACAGGCCATGTACAGGTACTGGTCTGTGGCACAGGGGTTGAGGACCCCTACTGTAATGGATAGACTGATTTACTATAAGTCTCCCCAGAACCACAAAATGACAATACTGCTTCCTCTAATTTTGCTTGCACACAACCTGTTAGGATAGCCTCATGCTAAAGAATCATGCCTGTGAGTCATTTAAAGATAAGAAGAGTCAAAATATCTTGACTAGCCTAGGGCAAAGCATTTGGAATGCATTATGATCTAGGTCTTAATTCCGGGAGGTTCTACTAATGGTTTATTTTGGCAGACAAAAACATAAGTGTCCTTCTCCACTTAGTTTCTCTGAGAACTATTCTACCTAGAAAAGGCAACTTATCCTGGCTAAAGAGTTGGAAGTAAATGGGTATGTTATGTGCAAAGATTTGGAATCCTTTGCACTGTCTACATCCTTGATAGCAATTCTTAGAAGAATCAAGGGGCTGGTTAGTGCTGATAATACTGGTTTTGGTTATGGTTTATTGCTCCCCGAGCTCTCTGTTTTCTAATTTTGGCAGTAAAAGAGCAACAGAGGTAAAGAAAAGAGAAGCCAGAAGGCACTGAATACCTATTGCCTACCAGGTTCGATATGAGTGCTCATTTTATCCTCATGACCTTCCTGAGGAGGAGGTATTGTCATCCTACTTTACAGACACTCTAACTGTGGCTCTGAATTCTCTGAGGTCTCAATGCTAGTGAGTTAGAGAGCAAGCATCAGCATTCAGGGCTGTCTGATTCTAAATTTAAACTCTACATTCAACTTTATTGCTAAGAGTCCAACCTTCAGCTTCACCCTGGCAGATCCAAGTCACACTCTGGGTTAGGAAAACAGAGAAAGGTTATCTTCCCCTCCTCAACTAGGTGGGGGGAGGATGTTAATCAACTCTCAACTTAGGGTAGAGTGGGTTCCTGAGCCAATTTCCCTCAGTCAAGTCAGAGACTACCACTGGCAAGACAACACTGAAATCTTTTTGCTGCCTTTTCTCTCAGCATTCTCTTTTTCTATACAAATTGGTGCTCATTCTGGGGCAGACAAACAAGTAATCATCACAGCCTCCTAGAGACATCCTTGGTGCAATGCATCTGCCCAGGGCACACTTGGCTATTTACAGACCTTCCTCCCACGCCCCTGAATTAACTCTGTTTAGTCTTTAGAAGCCAGCAGTGACTCTCTCAAGAAAGAATCCTTTACAGTGCATCTCACTGTCCCCCAGAAATCTCCTGGAAGGTTGAAAACATGCAGAAACCACACTGAAAGGATGAAGCTAGGGGGCCTGCGTTACTAAGTATCTATTTGTCATTAGTAAGGGGCTCTTCCTAGCATGGTTGGCGGAGGGCCTAACACTCCAGGGCCTGGAGTGTAGTGAATTCTTAGAGATGCATGCCTTGCTCCAGGTGGTGGAGACTCCTAGAAGCAGGACAAGACCTGCTGATCTTAGCAATGTCGTTTGGCCTCCAGCAGTGTGGGCCGCCTAGGACAGCATCTCACCTTTCCAACATTTTGAACAGCTGTCAACTGGAGCCTGGGCTGCTGACAGAGTTCAGCTACTCTCCAGAGAACACATCGAGCTAAACACATTCTCTCTCCCGTTTCTTAAGGTTTCATGGCAGTTGATTTCCCATGGAAACAAGCAAAAATCTGTTTAATCGTCGAGACATTTTTACTTTCCTAATTTGTATGGGAACCTGGAGATACAGGCATATGGTACATTCATTATCCCAGAAAATAGTGAAAGCCAGTCTTAAAACTGGAAAGCTTCAGCATAAGCCTTCAAAATTACTTTCCTTAATCTCAGAGACTGTCAACAATGCTGCCAAAGTAGTCGTTTCTGTTTCAGCTCAGTACTTCTAGCAGAATTTACATTTGAACCTTGGTGTGTGCTTCCCCCACAGAACAAGGCAGCCTGGCCAGAGGGGTGGTTGGGCAGGGAGCCCCTCTTATTTTCCAGACCAGACCAAGGGAGTGAAACGAGCACTGTCTTAGTTCTAATTCTGACCTCTACATTTACCAGTCCTGTGACTTGGCCTAAAACTGAACTTCTCTGTTTCTCATGATCTTTACCTGAAAATTTCAATCGCTAACAAATATACACTGAACATCTATTTTGTGGCAGACACTGTTCTAAGAACTGGGATGATGGCATTGAATAAAATAGGATCCCTGCCGTTGTAGAGTTCACATCTTATTTGAGAGAGGTAATAAAATGAGTGAGTAGAAGGCAAAATATGTTCGCTGGCAATGAGGGGTAGGGAAGAGGGGAAGAGAATATTTGAGCAGGGCAATTACAAATGTAAAATACACTGGTCGAGGGTCTCCTCACTGGCGAGGAGGCAGCTGAGGAAAGACGTGAAAGAAGGGTGAGAGCGAGCCGCACAGGCATCACAGGAAGAGCATTTCAGGTGGAGGCCCTGAAGTTGGAGACTTCTTGTTTTAAGGAGCAGCGACAAGTCCAACATGGCTGAAGTCTGTGACTGCGGAGCTTTGGGGGCCGCCAACGAGAAAGTGACTGTCGTCACTCATATTGGAGGGTTTTGAGCGGATGAGATATGATTTCGGATGTGTCAGGGTTACTCTGGCTGCTGTGCCGAGAGTAGACTGAGGAGGGACAAAGTTAGAACGCTAACACGGTCACCCAAGGGAAGCCCCGCGACGGGTCAGACCAGGGGAATTGGCAGTTGGTGGTGAGACGAGCTTAAATACTAATTAATACATTATTTTGAAAGTAGAGCTGCCAGGGCTGACAAATTGGATGAAGGAATAAGAGGAGTGAATGATTACTCCAAGGTTTTTTAGCCTGGTTACCAAGAAGAATCAAGTGTGTGTTTTCTGAGATGGGGAATAGTGTGAGAGGAGCAGGTCGGGGGAGGCAAATCTGGAATTCAGTTTTGGACATGTTAAGTTTCAGATGCCAATTAGAGATCCAAATGGATAACAAGAAAACATATTACTTGTCAAATGACAATACTTGCCAAATGAACTAAATCTGGATGAATGACTGCTTTTGTCTTCAAGAAAAATAAGAGTAATTTCTGCTGATGCTATGAAATGAGAAGCTGATATGATAGAAAAGTAAAAAAAAAATCTGTTTCTATGCTTTCGTAGCATGAACATTTATTGTTATTGTTGTTGTTGTCGTTAATTATTATTATCATCTCCTTGCAGTTAATTATCTAATGAGATTTCAAAGGTTCACAATCTTAAGGGTATTGAAAGGTCTTGTCCCTGGAATACACAGTAAAGAAACATACATCCATATGCCCATTTATTTGGTCCTTTTGGGATAGTTACAGATTGCTATGGCCTGAATGTTTGTATCCTTCCAAAATTCATATGTTGAAATCTCGATGCTCAATGTGATGATGTGAGGAGGTGGGGCTTCTGGAAGGTGATTATGTCTCATGGGTGGAGGCTTCATGAATGGCATTAGTGCTCTTACAAAAGCAACTACAGGGAGCTCCCTGCTCCTCCCACCATATAAGGACCTGGTAAAAAGCCAGCAGTCTGAAAACTGGAAGAAGTCCTTCACCAGAACCCAATTGTGTTGTGCCATGATCTTGGACTTCCCAGCCTCCAGAACTGTGAGAAATAAATGTTCATTGTGTATAAGCCACCTTGTCCATGGTATTTTGTTATAGCAACCCGAATGGACTAAGACACAGAGGCTAGAGTTGGAAAGAGGGTATTTATGACTAACAATGTAGAGAGATCATGGGGAAGAGAATGCCTACGCTCATATTGGTTTCAAGAAGGTTTCTGGACTCCCCCAGATAGAGAAGCCTTGAAGCTGGTGTTCGGTTGTGTAGTGAAAATTATAATATCTAGCTTGCAAGAATACCCAGAGCCTGGCCCAGTGTAGAACCCAGCGAATCTTAGTTCACTTTCTTTCTCTTAACAAGAACTCTGTATTATTGATCTTTAAACTCTAAGTACATAATAAATGTACTCATTTCTAGATTTGAATTTAGGCATTTATATATTAATGTTTCTAAGGTACTGGATACTTAAAAGTTAATTCAATAAGGTAAGAATTTAATCTTGAGCAGTGCTACCAAGCAGAAATATAATGCAAACCTCATAGACGATTTTAATTTTTCTGGTATCCACATTTTTTTAAAAAAAGCAATGAAATTGATTTTAAATATATTATTTAACCTAAAATAGCCAAAGTATGATCCATTTAACATGTAATCAATGTAAAAATATTGACATATTTTATTCCATTTTTAACTAATTCTTTGAAATCCAGCATGGATTTTACACCCACAGAACATCTCCATTCAAACTAGCCCCATTTCAAGCACTTAATAGCCACATATGGCTGGAAGCTATCATACTGGACAGTGACATTCTGATAGCCCTAGGGAGGTATTTTCCTTTCTTGCTTTATATTTTTGTGAGCCTGACATTCGCCTGCAGAAACATGGCATATTTTCAGTCAGTCAGACTCAGATATTACTTGTTCTCTTGCTTTATATAGCAAGTAGTTTTGTGGTTGCTATTCCTGTACACATTGGCAACAGAGGATCTCAAATTGTCTTTATGCACTAACCACTTGGAATGGTAAATTGTCCTGCAAGTCTCATGTTTCACCTGTTGTCACCTCCCACAGGTAGAAACACATCCCAATAAAAACCACAAAGGAAATATCCAATAACAAAAGGGCTTGTGTGGGTGTTCACAATATGGGCTACGTTTTAAAATGTTACCTTTCTTGACTTTATGTTAAATGTCTCTGTGATGAAAAGGCATAAAAAACGATGAAGGGTGGGACACAACGTAGAATTGCTGGCCCGAAGTCTTCAAGGAAATGGCCCACCTAGGCAATAAAAACAAAGGGGGAAACTATCTTGAAATCATACAGCTTTTGGTCACAGAATAAATGAGACCTTAATTTACATTTTAGCTTATTAAAATGAGTTCATGTACTTTTGTTGACTCGATCATGTTTCTTACTTAGAAAATTCCTCCCTGACTCCAGAATATTAATGTTGGCACTTTATAGGGACGGTTACTACAAGCAATATTGTTCTAAGCACTTTAAATGTATTAATTTATTTAGTTCTTATAACAGTTTTATAATCCTTATAATAAACCTATAACAGATTTGGCCTGTAAAAAAAAAAGAAAAACCAAAACCATAAAAACAAAAATCTAGCCTACCGGAGAGTAAAATGATGGTTACCAGAGGATGGGGATTGAGGGGATGAGATTGATGGTATTTAAGGGTACAAATTTGTAACAAGTAATAAATAAGCCATAGAGATCTAACATACAGTATAATGAATGTAGACAATAATATTGTACTATAACTGTATAACGTGATAAATATCTCTACAATGGCAATAGTATTATAGTATATAAATATATAAAAGTAACATGCTCTACACCTTAAATATAAACAATCTTACATGTTAAATTTATTCGATAAATAATAAAAGCCATAAAATGTATAACAGGTTTGGATCTGAGCTCTGTCTCTTGCTAGTTAGGAAATTCTATGAGACTCGATTTTCTAATATGTAAAATATGAATAATAATGACTCATAAGATTGTTATGAAAATTAATTTGAGGTAATGTGTGAAATGTACACAGAACAGTGCTTGGAACATAGTAAGCTCTCCATAAACACCACTACTATTATTATTGACAAATGGTAACTTTACAAATCTTGAGGAAATAGGTTACAAAGATTCTATAGCTAGTATAGTACGGCATGAATTTCAATCTCTTCTTTTGGTTTTTAGCAGGCTTTTAAAAGATAGTAGTTTTCAGCTTCAAGAGGCACATTTTCCCTTGTCCATATATTAGAAAGTTTTGGAGGCTATACTAACCTTTGAGGTATTGGGGAACTCTTTTTAGAGTATCTAAATCAAGAATTTATTTCAACATTACTAACATTTTAAAAATAATTTTTGAATAGGTAATACAAGCACATGATGTAAATTTTAAAAAATACAAAGATATGCAGAGAAAAGGATATATAGTATTATCAGCTTTTTGTGCATGCACCAGAGATATTTTGTGAATATCTAAGCTCGCGCTCTCTCTCTCGCTCTCTCTCTCTCTCACACACACAGACACACACACACACACGTACACATACACTTTCAAATACTCAACTAGCAAATGTGTTCAATAGAGATCTATTGTTTTTACTGAGGTACTCCAAAGCCCCAAACTTTCTTGAAGACTTGGGGTAAGAGTTTTAGTTTGCGAATATTGATTAATGTTTCCCCAGGGACATTTTCACCGTAGCTGTTGACTCTGTTAGTGATCCTCTCAGCAAAGGCCCCAGAGAGATGTCAATAATCAGGTATGAGGAGTGAGAAGTAGGTAAGAAGAGAGCTTATATGTGACACCATATGCTGGGTGTCACATATGACTCCAAAATCTTTAAATGTATTGCCTTATTGAATTTTCCCAACCACTCTGGGAAATAGTTATTATCCTCTCCCATTTTGCAGATGAGGAAACTGAGGTATAGAAAGGTTAAGTGACTTTCTAGAAAGTTGAGAAGGTAGGGTTCAAATTTAAGTCTTGCTGACATTGAAGTCCCAAGTCCCACGACTTCCACCCCAGGGGAAGGGCAGAGAGGAACAGGTACCCAGAGGGGTGGAGAGTGGCTGAATTGCCAGTTGTTTTAAATGCTCTAGGAATGGGTGGGAGGTGAAATCTGAAAAACTAACAATTAAAACATCAAAAACAACACGATAGGCAGAGATCGTAGTCAACAACCCTCCTTTGTCTCAGTATGTTTTCAGACATATGGACTCTACCAGGACAGGTTTTGAATGTTCACAGAGGTCAGTCTAAGACAAGAACACAGAGGTGTTAATGTTTTGTTGGGGAAGACAGACGTTCCACCCCCGTGCTGCTCTAGTCCATTCCAGAATCCTCACTTCTGTGGCTAAGTGGAAATCAGTCATAATCACTTGAGCACATAAATGAAAATTCGCGAATAAAAAGATTAGATTCAGTTCTGGTGGTGTTATTGTCTTCATCAGTTCAGGCTGCCATGACAAAGTACCACAGCCTTAAACAACAGACTTAAACAACAGACACTTATTTTTCACAGTTCCGGAGGCTGGAAGTGTAGGACCAAGGTTTCATCTGATTTGGTTCTGGGTGAGGGCCCTCTTCCTGAGTGGTAGACTTCTTGCTATCACCAGACTGAGAGAGAGAAAAAGGAAGGGAAGAAGGAAGGGAGAAGGGAGGAGGAAAGAGAGATGGAGACCTACCCTTAAGACCTCACCTAAACCTAATCACCTCCCAAGGTCCCAGCTCCTAATATCCTCACACTGGGGTTTAGGATTTCAACATATGCCTTTTGGGGGGACAAACATTCAGTCAATAACACTAACAATACAAAATAATGCGTATGTACAGGGTTTAGCAGTTGGCAGAGCAAGTTCACATAAATCACCTCATTTGCACTTCAGGGTTGTTATCAGTCAGTTAACTATTTTTATTTTCCTTGTTTTACAGATGAAGAAGCTGAGTTGAGAAGGCTTCAGTGATTTCCCCAAGTCACACAACTAAGTAAGTGACAAGGGTGGAGTTCAAATTCTAGTTTTCTAATTCCAAATCTGTTTTCTTTCAGCCGCATCAGGAATCAGGCCATTCTACCCCTAGTATTTACAGCAGCAGTAGCAAAGCAGAAGAATAATTTATGTTCATTTAGTGCTTTACTATGCGCCGGCCTCTTTGAACACATTCCCTCTTCGGATAGGTATTATTATTCTATTTTACATTCCTGAGAAAACCTAAAATTATCAGGGTTAAGTCTCTTTCCAAGATCACACAGCTAGTATATGACAGAACATGTATTTGAACTAGGTCTGGCTGAACCTAGAGATTGTATTTTTGTTAAACCCTCTGCTCTAGTGGCCTTTGAAATCCTCTTTGAAAAGCAGTATGTAAGATAAAAATATTCTGTTAGATGTATTTATTGAGATTTTAGTCAGAAATGGATTTCTTGCCCTTTAAAATCATTAGTGTCCTACAATGTATTCTATTGAAAATCCTAGTTTTTGAGCACGCAGATGGAAGACAGATGTTTCTTTATGCTCTGAAAGGTCCACTCTATGTAGCTGACCATAATGAGATTGCATTTTGTTCTAAATGTTTCAGAAAAATGGCATCGGACAGATCATTCCCAATGAAAGCCAAATCAAAGGAGTTACTGCATAGATTTGATGAAAACAACAGGATGTTATTCAGTGGTTTGGGTGGGAACTTTTTATTTCAGAGTTCATTCTGAACCACACAGACGTTTTCAGAGGCGTTCTATCCTAAAATTTGGCCTGAAGTCAGAGAATTGCATGATTGAGACTCATGTGATGGGGCGGGGTGCTACAGGTTTAGCTAGTGCAATGCCAAACTTTATTTCAGTGTGATACAGAAATACAGGTAGAATAAAGGCTCTAAGGGCCATGGAGAGAGAGTGGAAACTTTGCTGTGATTTAAGTATGATTATAGATAAACAGACAATTTCTGTGAGTTCAAAAGCTACACTTTAGTGCCTGAGCATATTTTAAATGCCCATTTGGGAAGAAGGATTAGAACTCTAAGATAGTATTTCACAGCTTTTTTTTTTGTTTTGGAGTCATGATTACAACCCATGAAAAAGTTTTTAGGGTCAGTACACAAGTGCATTTAGTTTTGACTAAGCGGATTTCCAGGTTAGGAAGTTCATTTATATTTTACAGAGAATTACAGCATCTCAGAGCCTAAAATTAGCTATACAGTCACCCAGCTCAATAGTCCTCATTTTATTGAAAAAGAAACTGAAGTGGGCCCAGTGGGGGCTGGTGGCATTCTGGAGTGAAACTTAGCACAGCCGGGAGAGCACTCCCAGAAGACCCAATGGGCCCTGGTTCAAGGCAGTGTTTTCAGATTCGGTTGAGCTTTTTGATAGCACCTAAGAACACAAACTCCGAAATCAGATCTAGATTCTAAAACAGATTTTTTTTGCTTACTAGCTGTGTGTGTGGTAAAACATTTAACTTCCCGATGCCTCAGTTTTCTCATCTGTAGAAGGGGCGTAAGATTTCCATCCTTTAAGCTCATCGTACCTGTTATACCCTTTCATAATGTTTTTTTCATAAAGTTCTACTTCCCCATGCCGTTTCCTTGCCCATAAGCCTTCAGTGACTTCTCATTGTCTCAACAGCCTGTCCACAAAGTACTCACTAGTAGTTCTGGCACATACACTTGCCCTTATGTATTCTGGTTGACCCACGGGTCCCAGGACGCAGTTTGCTGGTGCCTGGTTGTCTGCCTTTCATTCATTCTGCACCTACAATGTGCTAGACACTATGCTAGTTAAAGGAGATAAAACAAGATTTGGGTTCAGTCATCAATTTAGTGAGGAAGAAATCTATAAATAACCTCACTACATTATTGTAAGGGTTAGGAATGAAAACACCTAACTCCAACTTGGAGAAAAGAAGGTGGTCAGAGGAGGTATTAGAGACAAATGATATTTCATCTTAGCCTTGAATGAACAGAGGTTTGACAGACAGATAGACAGACAGACAAATAATCTTCCACATTTATTTGGAAAGAAGGGACTTCTGATTGAGAGAACAGCATGGGGGAGGCATGGAGATTTGGAAAGGTCTAGCACAGAGGACTGCCATGCAGTCCCATATGGTGGGCCTGCAGGAATGCACGTGGGAAGTCCAGCACTGCCCAGAGGATTTGGATTCTGGTCAACAGAAAACCACTGGGGTCAAGTCACATTGCTGCTTTGTTAAATCCCATAGGGGACAAAAGAGCAAGAAAATGAACATTTCCAGTGAGTCACATATAAATAACTGTGTTTGGGGAGGTCTCTTTCTCAAGGTCCTGAGGCTGGGGGCATCTTTTATACCGAATGACAGAGTGAAAAGTCAACATGATTACATTTCTGCCACTGGCATCATTCGAGTTATGTGTCATTGAATTTCATCTTTTCAAGCTTGTTCTATCTAGTTAAAAGAGATAACACTTCTTCTTATAAATCATGCTTCCTGGCTGTGGGAGAACAGACAAGGGTGTGACTATGGTGTATGGTCTCATAGAAGACTCTTACTGCCCTATCCTGAGCAACGCCATGAGTGGTGATGGAGACATGCTTCTTTACAGTGGGGAACCCAATATGCCAACCTTTGCACCCTGACTTGGCTACTTAATTGCTTCCAGGAAGATGTGGATGCTGCCCAAGACGTGGCTTGTTTTTTGAATCATCTCTTGGCTGTTCCTCCTCCTCATATTAGGAGAGAGAAAAGAGGGTAGAATGAAAGGGCCTACATGCTCCTGATAGGCTAGATTCTCTTTTTTTATAGTCCAATGCACTTTCTTCATTCAGAGTGGACCCATCTCCTTCACATGTCAGCCAGTCAAATGCTCAGGTATTTATGGAGAATCTCAAAGCCAGGCATTGAGACTTCAGGTAGATATGGTTGCTGTCCACATTGGGTTTACCATTTAGTTGGGAACACAAACATTAAACACATAGTAATTACCAAAGTGATGAATAGGTCCAAGTAGAGTGCTGGTTGCTCTGAGAATGTACAACAGTAGTACCTAACCATGGACCTGGTCGAGGAAGCGCTACCCTGAGGAAGTGACCAACCTGAGAACGGGATCAACAGGAGTTAGTTAAGCAAAGGGAGCAAGAAGAGCCTTCCAGGCAGAAAGAAATACAGGTGCAAAGACTGAGGTGGGAGAGGGCATGTTTTAAAACATTTTCTACCGTCTTTGGAGCAAAATTCATTAGTGCTTACATGTAGTGAGCACCCACCAGAGTCAGACATGGTGCTGTGCATTTTACATTATGTCATAGAATTCTCCTATGACCCTGTGAGGTTTGTTTCCATTAGGGCAAGGCCCTGTTTGTCTTGTCCGCATTGATCCCACTGTATCCTCAATACCTAAGGCAGTACCCAGGTAGAAGCTGGCACTCTCTATATGTATTTTACAGAAGAGGAAACTGAGGTTCAGAGAGATAAGTTTACTCAAGCGTTACTGGTGAAGACAGGACTCAAACCCATGGTGAGGCCGACTGCCTTTCTGGCAGCCAGTTGATAGTCCACTCTGTCTAGAACAACGGTCTTACTTTCTCTTCTTCTAGACACAGCAGAGCCCAAGTCTAGGCTTGGAGAAATCTTTAGCTGGGCACCAGAAAATACAGGTGGTACATAGCACACAGCATCAGGAAAGCTCACTGTGGGTCAGCTGAGCAGGATAGGTGCACAGTCAGCCCTTGGAGCCGGTGCCCAGTTGGGGCTGTACCCTAAATGCAGGAAGGAGCAGACATTGCTCAGTGTACACAAGCCTAGAGGTGTATCTCTCTAACTGGGACCCTGTTAGCTGACTGGACACTTAGGCCCAGAGCCCCATGGAACAGAAACATGAGAATTGAAGACTTGGAGGCATCCATCAGCCCCAGGTCAGACTCTGGGCTGGATGTCACTGGTGATATATCAGCCTCAGATTTCAAGCTTTTGCATTAAAGCTCAAGAGGGCCAAGTATCTCACAGGTCAGCTTTTACCTGTGCAACCTCAGGACATTTCTCCTTACTGGGAACTGTAACCTGAGCATGATGAAGGATCTCCTGGGAATGCTCCTATCTGCCCTGCCCTAGATAGCTCCTCTTCACTGTACACCTGGCTCTCCTGATGCAGAGGCACTGCAGAACAGCTCTTAAAATCATTCCATCCCGGGGCGGGGTAAAAAGAAAAAAAAATAAATAATTCCATCCTCCTTCACTTGCTTTTGTGCTTTAGGTTCTTTAATGAACAAAAATCTTGTTCATGTGTCATAAAAATGAGTCATTTCAAAACCTAAAAAAATAAATGTATGACATGCTCAAGCTCTTAAGAAAATTACTCAGTATTAACCCTGATCACCACCTCCCACTCACTGAGCATTTTATGTAGATCAGAATATTGGAGTTGGAAGGCACCCGAGGGAACATCTAGGTTCTCATTAGGCTCAGTTAGGTAGGGACTCTGAGCATGTTGACATGCACAGATCACGCTGGAAATGGCATCACAAGGACCCCATATTCTCTTTCCCTATGAGCTGGCTTCTGGCCTCCTCAACATAGCCAATTCCCTGAGCCAAAGTTCCCCCCAAAAAGCATGTTAATTTCCTGCAGGCCCCTCCAGCCATGGGCTCAGCAGGGCTTCTGCTGATTATCTGTGGCAGCACCCAAGCCATTTGGTTCATTTCCAGCCTTGCAAAGAAATTCTCTGCAGGCTCTTTTTCCTAAGCTGGAGGAATTAGACTCACCACCAGAAAGAAAAAGTGAAGGCCAATTTCTTTCATCTAGAAGTATATAAAAAGCAGCTAATGTGATTGTGCAAAGTCACTTGGCAAGTCATCTTCCCTTCCTTAGCAGACCTTAGTGAGGGTGGAGGTGGAAGGATATCTGAGGACTGCAGTCCCACTGTGTGAATGGGCCTTGGAGGCAGCCGAACAGGTGACTCAGAATGGGCCTGACATGCCACTTGCCTTGAAGGGCAGGCATTTTGCAACTTCCAAGGGGTAATGCCAGTGCTTCAAGAAGTGGGTTCTTAGTGCTTGGGGTGAGGCCTTCTCTACACTAAGTAGGGCATTCAGTCAAATGTAAAGGTAGGAACGGACACTCCATTAGCTTGGGGTGAAAAACACAGCTTCTTATCTGGAGCATGGCATGAATTTCAATAAGAACAGCATAACCCACTCTCCAAACATCTAAATCAGCAGCACGGATTTAGAACAAATTTGGTTTGCACTGTGATTGGCAGTCCTTATGCAAGTCCAAATCATCTGCTAGCATTTCCCTATAATAAATCAGGAGTTTCCGGGAGTTAAACTGGCACTGCAATTCTGTAGTAAAACCAAAACGGACTGTGAGCTTCCTCTGCATCTAGGAAAAAACAAAAAACAAAAAGACAAAAACAAAATGTTAGCAACACTCTTCAACAGACCAGGGTCTTATCCAACATCTCTCATAGGGTTCAAAATTCTGAATGGCACTCGATTCTTCTAATGGGAGCAAATGTGTGCTCAATGTTTTGTTAGGGCATTAAAATAAAAAAACTATGCATTTTCAAAAATAATCACAAAGTTGAAAAGTACATTAGTCCTTTGATTGAAATCATGTTATATTTATATAAAGGGTGTTTAAAACTGTTTATGTGTATGTCTGTATGTATATCAATCCTTTTTTTAGAATATTCAGAGAGTGCACATTATAAACGACAGAATACTGGATTAGATGTCAAAATCCTAGACCATGCTCACAACCCTATCCCTTCTTTGGCGATGTACATGATATAAAAAGCAGATTTGGTGCTACAGGATCTCCAGTTCAAAATCTGGCTCTGCCACCTATTGGCTATATAATCTAATATATAACCTAATATGTCATTTAACCTGCCCGGACCTATTTCTTTTTCTATGAAACGGAGATAATGCCTACCTTAATATGTTTTATGCATTAGTGATGTTTATAAAATCTATGGCAGATGCCTTTAGTAGTTCTCAATTATGGTAACTATTGAAGCTGGCTCTTTCAGAGCCTAGTTTTCTTGTAAGTGAAGTGGGGACAGAAGCCTAAAGTGCTTTGGGCCCTGTGATGCTCTGCATACAGGCAGGGGTTATTATCAAGATGCAGGACATAACTAAAATGAACGCAGCTTGTTAGAGAATGCAAAGGACCTGGAGTTAGGGAGGAGGTGTGGGTGCAGGTCCTGGCTCTTCCACCAGGCTTTGGGTACGTGTGGGTGATCTGTGCTCCCAGGCAGCCCAGAAGAGCGAAAAGATCCCTCAACAGGGGGACGCGCAGACTTAGATGCCATCTCCCTCAGCCGTGGGTTTGTGATCGCAAACAAGTTGCTTCAGCTTTTTCCTTCGGAAAGGTCTCCATAGTTCCTTCCAACTGGAAAGTTCTGCAATTATAGAATGACATTAGTGGGGAGGAGGGGGATAAAATGGATAGGGAGTGACTCATTGGTTCAGGAGAAGACAAAGTAAGATAGCTATGGAGCAGAGCAGGAAGCAGCACTGGGCTTAAAGCTGACAGGAAGAGACCAGTAAACTCTAAAAACCAGAGTGTCACCTGTGAGTCTTCAGACACCAAGGTAGGTGAGAGAGGATGAAGTGCTGATAAGTGTTGATTCCCTAAACATTGGTAGAAATAAACTTTGCAGACCTGTAGGCTGAATACGATTCCTCTTTTGAAGTCATGAGACCTTTGGAAAGTTATAATTTTTGTTTTTCACCTGAAAAATGAGAATAACACACCAAATAAAGTTGTTGGATGGACTGAGATAGCACACATAAAGACCTTAATAGAATACAGATAATGTTATTGTTTTATTCCACTATTTTATTTCCCCTACGGTGACAGGCTCCAAGCTGAAGGAGGATGGAAAAAATGATTCGATTTTCAAAAATCTATTCTTAATTTGAAGCCATTAAGGAGGTTTGTGATGTATTATTCTACCCAGGTATCACAAGTCCAGCAAATTTTCCTCGGGCCTCTAAACGCAGACTGGATCAATTCTTTTTCCCTTGGTTACATCTCCAGGACTTCCCTTTCTACAGAGCAATTGCCTGAGACTGGCTCAGTCTACTATGAAAAGGCTGACAGCACTGCTCTTTTCTCCCCATAATGATCTGAGCAGTTTCTCATATGAAGTACCCTATAGAGGCAATAAGACAAGGATGCAAATGCAAACCTGGTTCAGGGAAAGACTAAAAGGAAAATCCACACGGTGGCGTTTGGCCCCTGCTGTGCTTAAACTTTTGTCTAAACTAATTTCCAAGGAATACCAAATGTCATTGGAATAACTGGAAATAGGGGACCAGTTAACTCAGGTTTCCACATGCAATTTCTGAGGGGGCCATCCTAAGAAATGCAGATTGGTCCTGCTCCCAGTCAGCACATTTAATAAGTCTCTTATTTGAAAATATGACAAGAAATTACTTTTTAGGAAGGGAGAATCTTGGAGTACATGGTTAGGAAAGCACTAGACAGCACAGCAAGGGTGGGAGATGGAGAGAGAGGAGGAGGGAGGGAGAGAGAACGAGATTGGAGGAAGTAAAGAGTGATATCTGGGAAGGAAGAGGGTGGGGGCCGGGAGAGTAGGGTGCTTCCAGGGGGAAAGAGAAAGGAGACCCAGCAACTGACAGGTCTGTTTATAACACCTGGGAGAAGATTGTCTCTTGTGATGTTTGACAGAAATGCTATGAGCTGTGGGAATTTCATTTGCCCTCCAGTCTCTACTTGTCTCTGCTCAGTCATCTCTAAGCTCTGTCTCACTCTTGTGACAGTTTTGTTTTTGGATAAGGGAATATTTAGACAGTTGATATAAACCTTGATGACTTTTACTAATATAAAACCAGTTCCCTCACCTCTACCACGTACATATTGAATAAATACCCAAAGTTTTTTTTAAAAAAAGGGTGCTACATTCTTGTCTGCCCAGGACACCCACCTCAGGTCTGGTCCTGGTGCCAGGCATTGCATGGGGCTAAGTGCATCTCATTTGAGATGGAGTTACTAAGATTAAGTGGGGGTCATTGCATTCTCAAGATCTTATCTTGGGAGCGGGGATACTGCACTTGATAAAGGGAAGGCAAGGAGAAACTGAATAAGGGAATAAAAGCTGGTAAGCTCCTAGTTGGTTTATTCTCCTCTCAGCAGCAGAGGGAGGCAGAGAGTAAAAAGTGACCTGCATTAAGCCGTACACAACAAACAGGCCTGTGTAAAAAGGGCACGAACTTTAGGTATTTAAGAAATAATTTAAAGGGCTTCTCAGTAGCACACAGGTAGTTTTATAGAATCCTGGTGTTTAGGAGGCAGGACTTATAACTCTGGAGGATGATGAAGCAACAGGGTGAAGAGAGATTTGTATTTTTTAAAAAGACTACACTTTAAAAAATGACTTTTTTTTTCTTATCCTTCTTTGGTATATAGATATATACTCTGTAAATACGGGGCTTGAGTTCAAGGTCTGACTTTGCACCTTTGGATAAACCACTTTTCTCTAGACCTCAGAGATGAGATGGACAGAGAATACAAGTTAGAATTTCAGAGAATCCAGAGAAAGGGGCAGAAACTCAAACACAAGATGCAGCTCCAGAGAATCAAACGGTGCTCTCGCTCCTGGCAGCGGCGACAGTCTCTCCCCCACAGCCAGGCCCTCACCGCATTTTTGAAAAGCCATTTTGTGATGCAGAAGAGTGAATGCTGAAGGACATGAAGTCACACTTACTGCCGCGCTCACAGGGGCATGTCACTGCCCTGTAGGCTGTTAGCACAAGATCCCAGCGTCCAAAAGCACCAAGCAGTCCCCGAACGGCTGCTAATGCCTTAAGTCAGGCACAGACTTCATTTCTTTGGTCTATTTCTCATTCCTAAGGCACTTAAGAGGTGAAGGAAAGCGAAAGCCTTTTTTGAAGTACCGCGTTTCCAGGGAAAAAGATGTCCATCTGGTTTTCAATACTTTCCTTAATAATCTGGTGCGGCGTACATCAAGTTGTCCTCTAGCAGAGAAAAGATCTGGGTATCCGCTAATGTTTTCCTGAGTGTGTGTGCGTGTGTATATGAGATAGAGGTAGATGTAGAGGTAGAGAGAGGTCTTCTGTCCAAAGGGCCAACCAATCATGTGTCTATTTTACCTAATAATTCCATTTTTTCTCCTTTTATTAAACTTTCTGATAATTTTGTCTAACAATTCATTACTTTCTGTTTATCTGGTCCACTATTCGGTTTTAGTTAAACTAACAGTAAATAGAGAAACGGAAGCCAAGAAGAGAGATTTTTTGATTTGTGATCATCAGTCCCCAAGGATGAACACTATTGGATAGACCTATTAGAGAGACAGATTTCAGCCCCCCGCCCCAACCCAGAATATTGTAGGATCAATCCAGCTCTCTTCAGGGCTTGCTATTTTGTGACCATTGTAGCATGTTTTTGAAAACTCATACTATTGTTATGAAATTCATGTGTAAACCTAAAATTTATCATTTAATAAATAATATAACCATACAACTGCAAAGAGAAGTGTGGGAAGAGGATGAGAATCACTTTTGGAATCTGGGCACTTATAAATGTACACATGTAAAAATTAGTACAGTCAACTTCTTCCAACATTTAATCTGCTTTTATTAGCTATTTATTATAAAAATTGAATCTTTATTTTACACAAAATGTACTTTAAAAACAGTAAAGTTTACCAAAAAATAACAAATCTCAGGCAAAGGGATTTACCACCAAAACGCAGATTTACATGGTAAACCTGAGGGCCAAAAACACTCAACTCACAACAAAATCTTACATCTTTAAATAATTTGTTACTGGAAGCAAAAAAAACTGGTTATGTACGTTTCAAAATATGTGACAAAAATAAAATAACCAATGCTAGCCTTCACTGTAAAGCTAACAAATGTCTCTACTTAAGATTGCCCATTATTTTACTGAAAGTGAGACATTTGAAGAGTATTAAAAATATTTAAACATAAACATTTAGGCTTACACACAACACATATATGCACAAACACATCCATTCTAATTCTATGCCCTTTTGTATTTTTTACATTGCACCATCTCTGTTAGAGATAATATATAACATGCAGGAGGCATTCATAATTGTTTTTCTCAGCAGTAGTGTATTATACAAGTTCAAATGTAAAACTTAAATATGAATTAAGTTCAACTGGAAGCCAGTATTTTGGCTCAAATTTCCTATGTTAATGCTTTAGTGTTGATGAAATTGTTCATGTGAGAAAAATGTTGACGAGAAGATAGTCCATTACCAAAGGTACTTAGTAGATAGTTCCCAGTGGATGTAGAAGTGATGGACCAGAAACAGGAAGAAAGCAATTAAACAGGACTAGTTTTTTCACTACTTCAGTTTTCATATCCGGCTGAAGATGAGAAATAACTATATTCAGGGCATTTCGCAAGAGTTATTAGTTTATACCATTTCGTGTATATAATATCTTCATAATTCAAACCAGGATACAAAATAACTCCTCCCCTTCCCCACCAGCCTTCCTCTTGTTTCCTGGAAAAAAAATAAACACAGCTTCTGATGCAATATACGGTTCCTGAAAATGAAGTGGACTTAATTATATTCTCATGCTTTGGGAGGGATGAGAGTGCAGTGGCTCAGCCCTAAATACTGTAGGGATGGGTCAAGTAAAACTACTTAATTAGGCATAATTATAGGCTCTGGCTTCCCCCCAAATAAATATATGCTCGAGTATCAACGCAAGTTCTCTAGCACACATATATTCTGTTACTATAAAAATGCTGATCAAATTTAAGGAGGTGGTGAGTGGAGAGGGAAAACAAAATACCTTATGTGGACAGGATGATGGTAAGAGAACATAAAGATGGAAAGAACATTTTACTGAAAATACAAGGAAATGAAGCTATAAGTCCACAGAACAGCTGTTTGATTATTTTAATGGTTTTGGAACCCGTCAACATTATGCAGTATTTTAATTAAACATAAAAAATTTGAATCATGAAACACTTGAAGGACAAAAATAAATATTTCCACTATCATACAATAATGTTATGCAAATAACTCACTGTAGCTCACCACAGCACACAAATTTGAGCTATGCCGCAGTGCAGAGATTCTAAGGATTTCTATTTACCCTGTTTAACAAAACGTTTGTTAAGTGACAGTGAAATATAGTGACATCTGGGGGAAAAAATTAAGACTGAGGATGAAGAATGAAAACATAGTATGTGCCACATACATGTACTCTGATGTAGGTTAGAGAAAGAACACTACAGCTTACTAGAAATGGTCAAAACTTCTCAGACTAAGGCTGAATGTTCAGTTTTCTTTTAAATATTATAACTAAGAGAATAGATCACTCCATGATTACAAGTAATGAATAAAAAAAAGAATTAATATTCTAGCATTAATCTACAACTTTGGAAGAAAATACTGATATCCAAAATATCCAAATATCCAATACTAATGTTACATTTTACAATACATAGGAGGGTGCGAGTCTCTGAGTGTGTGCAAAATCATCTGTGTGTCTGTGTGTGCGCGAGTACATGCATGTAAATAAAATGAACCAATGCCATTGTTAGCATAAGCCATCAACTTGGTTCTGAATAACATTTATACTTATGTTTTGGAAAATGCGCTACACATTTTTGGAAATCAAATGCCAACTAAAGTCTCATAAATATAAGTGAACGAATTTCATTTTCTTTATTTAAAATCTCCGTAAATGAATATGAACAAACACTTGCAAAATGAAGATCTGCTCCAATAATGCAGTAAAGGTGGCATCAAACACCAAATTTTTGTATATCAAGTGGTGGTCTCAGAGTTCATTGCATCAGTACTATAGCATTTCAAAAGCTACCTAAACACTGGTGTGTAAGATCGAAATAAAAAAGAAATCTAGAAACTATGGCATCAAGAACAGAGTTTGAACCAGTAACTATACCCTAGTGTTTGGAAAGCAGCTTACAATGACTGATTCTGATAGTAACCGGCTTCCAGAAATTTAAAGAGGTGATAAGGAAGTTTTAGCCAATGACTTTTGCAGGTAAGCAAAACCAGTCTTTACTCCTGAAGGAGTTCTAGTTTGTCAGGAGAATGGTAGCAATCTAAAATTTGTTTTGAAAACTCTTCTTTATAGAAGAAGGTGTCATTTTTCATACAAATGATCACTAATTATATGACCAGAAACATTTAGACACCTCTCCATGCATCATGCTCATGTCCAAAACTTAAAATAATCCTATTCAACATTGGAACCAATACTTATGACAATTTTATTGTGAAAAACTAAAATGATATCAACTCATATTAAAAAAAATGAAAATAACAAAAAACACTAGATGTAGTCAGAATCTGTTTTCTAATGTCCTAGAAGAAAGTTTTGTCAGTTATGCTTGGGTCCCTGAGAACTTGAATGTTCTGACTAAAGGCAAGTTTTGGTAAGAATTACATTTTTACACCATTCCTTCTCATTTATAATAAACAATAAGGTTTAGGCAGCTTTTGGTGTTTTATATTTTTATAGCTAATATTAGTCAAATTTTATTTGACACAAATGATTTTTTTCTTTGAGCTTCAGTCCAGGGGTATGTGGCAGGTGAGGGAAGCTACATTTTGTTATAATTTAAAATACTTACTTTTACCTTTTGAAATGGGCAAACAAAACAAAACCACATATCACAATTCCATGTTTACAGTATTCTTTACCCATAGTTTTCCAGTTTTGTCTATGTGTGGTTAGTAGACGACTTCATAGTTACTTCCAAAATGTGATGGCATCATAAGTGCCTAGACCCATCAGAGAAAAACACATTAAAAATGTATATTTCCTGAAAAATGAGTCAGTTGATTTTATTCATTTGACAATATGTATCAAAATAAAAGGCCAAACACAAAAACTCTTCCTAATAAAAGAGCAAAATGTATTCCAGAAAAGTTAGACAAAAGCATGAGATGAATTCCAGTTAAATGGATCTATTTCTTTGTGAGATTTGAGAATTCATCTTCAACACCGAATAGATGCTGAATGTTTTGCATTATAGTCATATCTAGAGACCATGGGGGTGGAGAAGAAAAGTATTTTGCTTTAACTCTTAATTTCTACAAGGTGTTTTTAAACCAATTTTAAAGAACCAAATCCATACCTCTCCCCTCTATCACAGTTTTTGAAGTAATTAAGAAATGTACCCGTACAATAAGCACAGCAACAAGGGAAGAGAGAGGTAGATGATGCGCCATCCTCTAATAAGGAAACCCCCTAAATATTTTAGGGTGCGAAACACAAGGCTTTAGTTATCCAAAAGTAATTAGTTGCAGAGTACAAAAACATTTTGGAGAATGCACACAAATATGAGAATCATAAGCAGCCAAAACCAAGTATACTAATAGTAAATTCTTAAAGAGATGCATGTGTTCTCTGTACCTTACAAAAATTATTCCCACAGATTTTAAATCCAAGATTATACAATAAAAACATTTATGTTTTACATTTAATATAAAAAGTTACTAGCAAATAAAAAAGGCTTTGATGATACAAGAAGAAATTTTAGAGAATACATTAATTTTCAGGATGCCCCGAGGGTAACACGTCCTACATACCCTGCTCCTGTTCTATGCAAAGGCCAAAAGCAGGCACTGTCTCGGGGTTCATCACTGTTGTTAAGAGAAAAGCAGATGAAGGAAGACTCGAGCAAGCTAGGACAGAAAGTAAAAAGCCAAGAAGAAATTCTGCCAAGCACAAGGCACCCTGCCTTAAAATATTTAAGAACACAAATCAAAGACAGTGCTGAGTATACATCGATGAAATTTATATTGATGAGTGTAGGGTCTAGGTGATAAATATTCTAATTGGATGTCAGTTAAAACAGTGTGCAGATAAGTACTAGGGACTACGGAGAGAGAAGAAAAATTATCTAATCTTCAAGGTGAAAACTGCAAGGTAGAGATTCAATAATTTCATGTCCCCCATTCCACCCTCAAAGTGTACTTCTTATATCTCAACAAGATCAATTATTCACAAAACTTCAGTTCAGTGTTAACACTTTTTACCTGTTGAATTGAGGGCCAGACACTGAGTTGCTTTAATAAGACATTTCGTTAGAGTTAGTCATAATTATTCTGTATTTTGTCAATCTTTATAATTTTGGAAATTTTAGTTCTCATTTAAAGCCCTGGGGCTTACTTTTAAAAGTTATTTTCTCTTTAGGTCAACATTTATCTAAGCACGTCTGCAACCGTTCTGTTACAGGGAGAGGAAGAGTACTGAGCAAATTCTCCTCGACAATCAGGCAGCTCCGTTTTAGGGACTGACACCCTTCCAGTTCGGGAGGAAGCGTTTCCAGGTAATTACCAATGAGCTCCAGATGAGTGAGGTTCGACAGCTCACCCACGTGGGGCGATAGACTCATCAGGCTATTTTTCCCCAAAAGTAAACACTGCAGCTTTTTGCACTGAAACAGCCCATCTGGTAGCATCTCAATCTGGAAAGGGAAAAAAAGAAGCCAATAAAACTGTTTTTTGATGGCCTATGATAATATATTTACTTATATATATGCCCTACTACCTTTTCCCAAAAACATTTCTGGATGTTTACAAGGATACATAAAACAATGGTAATAAATTTGACATAGATGAAAAGATAAAGGTAATACTAAGAACATCCTGACGTGGAGTTATGACCGAGGGTATCATAAATTTAAAAACCCTTGCTATGTAAGGGTGGGCAACGAATTTGACTCTAAACATTCTAATAAGTGATTCTCAACGAAAATCTAATCAGTTACATACTCATTGTCCCTAAGATAAACAAACCAGTAACTCAGGAGAATCATAATTATTCTTGAGTCCTAGATCAGAAATAAATTACTCTCAAGAGTCCTCATAAAGAGTTTACTGTTTAATGTAATGAGCAACATCCTCAAAAACATCCTGAAAAGAGACACAAAGCTTTTTTTTTTAGGGTTTCACAGTATGCACTAGAAAATTTATTCTGTTAAAAAAAAAAAAGTCAACGGAAGCAGAGATAAGATATGATAACATATACATGTACATCTCATTGCCCTCTACAGAGTATTTACCCTTCTTCCTGCTTTTTGGCAGGTTCGATTCAATCATGTAACAGAAAAAATAATGTAAAAAAGGATAAATAGCCTGCAATTAGGTCCACTCCTAGAGCTGCTCAACTGAACTGCGTAGGTTCTGGTGTGTAGGCTGCATGTGAATTTCTATGGGAGTCACAGTGTATATATGAAATAGGATTTATTGGGACAAGACACCCAGAAGAGAGCTGAGCATGCACAAGGGCCTCAACTATTACCACGCCACTGAGAGGTGAGGTTCAGCCAGGCAGAGCAGGACTGCGCACACACACCCTATAATATGCCACATATTCATGTAGGCAGAGGCGGGGCATCATTGCAACTAAAACCATGTAGTCTTCTTGGTTCAGGAAGTCGCTTTGTTAGAAACAAGGATGAAAGAGGCATTCTAGAGGTGCTCAGCCTGCTCCTCTGATGAGCTAACACAGCCCCACTGAGCCAGCTCTTTGCTGGAACATCCAGGGCCATCCAGAACGATCTCCTTAAGAGGATAAACATTCTCTATATAAAGAACAGTCATACTGCATTCAAAAATGCTCATTATGTTGGAAACTCCCTTCTCCTCCATCATCTACACATACACTCACTACTGATATCCTTGAAAATAAACCTAATTATTACCGTTGCTAAGACTAGCATTCAATATGGCTCATCATTGTACACCAGAATACTAGGTATAAGCAAAGGAAAAATATCTACCCTATTATTTCATTCCCTTCTCAAGAATGCAGATGCAAAACCACACGTGTGTAGATTTTAATAGAGAGATATGGCAGAGATATGAGAGACAGAAGAAATGCAACTTTCTAAAGCAGCCTTTTCTCATCAGACATCTGCAGCTCGGAATTAGGGAGAATGACGTGGAATTGGAGAAAACTATCAGTCCTGTGAAATGTGCTCAGGGTTGAGTGCGCCTGTTGGTGCCTAAGCAAAGACTTAGGAAAACCAGCTAAAAAGGGTGGAGATGTGGCTCATCTGTATTCATAAATGCATGCTGACAGCCTCCTTTTTATGTCAGGATCCCACCTAGGTGTTGGGATAAGTGCTGAGCAAGACAGATGGGTCTTTAAGTACCTTAGTCTATTGCACAGTTTTCTCAGCCTTGGCACCACTGACACTGTTGACTCACTTTGATTGAAAGACACACATAGACTGAAAATAAAGGGATAGGAAAAGATGTTTCATGAAAATGGAAACAAACAAACAAGCTGGAGTAGCAATACTTATACCAGACAAAAGACTTTAAAACAAAGGGTATAACAAGAGACAAAGAAGGTCCAAGTAATCTCATTTCTGGGTATATATCTGAAGAAGCCTAGAACATTACTTGGAAGGGACATGTGAACCCGTATGTTTGTATGTTTATTGCAGCATTATTTACACTAGTCAAAAAATGGAGGCAGCCTGGGTGTCCATCAATGGATAAATGGATGAAGAAGAGGTGGTACATGTATACAATGGAATATTACTCAGTCATAAAAAAGAATAAAACCTTGCCATTAGCAACGACATGGATGGACCAAGAGAGTATTGTGCTGAGTAGAGTAAGTCAGACAAAGACAAATGTCATATGATTTCACTTGTATGTGGATTCTTAAGAACAAAATAAAAGAACAAACAAACTCATAGATATAGAGAACACTTTGATGGTTATCAGATGAGCAGGGTTTGGCAGCGGTGGAAAAGGGGAAGGGATTAAGAAGTATAAATTGCTAGTTACAAAATAGTCATGGGGATATAAAGTATAGCATAAGGAATACAGTCAGTAATACTGTAATAACCATGTATGTTGTCAGGTGGGTACTAGATTTACTGGAGTGATCATTACATAAGTTATATAAATGTCTAATCTCTATGTTGTATACGTGAAACTATAATATTAAATGCCAACTATAATTTAAAACAATCATTTTTTTAAAAAAAGAATCTTAGTCTAATGCACAGTTTCTCAACCTTGGCATTGTTGACATTTTGGACAGGATAATTCTTTTTGTGGTGCGTGCCCTGTGCATTGTAGGATGTTTAGCAGCATCCCTGGTCTCCAACCACTAAGTGCCAGTGCCACTCCCATCCCCAGTTGTGACAACCAAATATGTCTTGAGGCAAATATCTCCTGGGGGGCAAAGCTGCCCCCACTTGAGAAGCATTGGTCTAATGAGAGAGAGCAACATTAAACAATTACACAAATAGTCTGTAATCGGTGCTATGAGGAAGAGCCATAATCACAGCTGCAAATGAGTATCTCGCATCTCCCTTCTTCAGTCTGCTTCCATATTCTCTAGCAAATATCTTGCTTTAACTGGAGTGATTTCCTAGTGGGTGAATACCCTGAAGCTGTTGCCCTCATTCTCCTCTTGTCTGGCTAACAGCAATACCATTTGCTCACAGTCATCTTTTAAAACTCCGAATTTGTACTTTTAGCAATTTCTCAGCCCCCAATACAGGAGAGTGATTTTACAAGGCAATGGGATTGAGCCTCTAGGGTCCGCTGTTAACATGTCTGTGTTGCTGTCATAAAAGTGAGTTAAGGGCTGTGGTTACCGGTACCACCTTCTGAGAGCCAAGTGTCCATCTCTGGAGCTTGCTCTCAGAATCTGCACCCAGCTAAGGCATAGGACCTTAAGTCATCTACTCGAATTCAATTTTGCTAAAAGAGACAGGGGAGCTGAGTTAGAGACTCGAGACTTTCTTTCAACTCTGCAATCTTATACTAAAAAATCTGCTTACACCTTTAAAAAAAAGTTTGCCTCAAAGCTAATAAGAACAACGAATACATTTTGTCTGGGCCAATAAATTTTTTAAAAAGGGTCTGTAGAGCATTTACTTATACTGAATTCATTCAGCACGCTCCTTCTCAGACTATGTAATACATGAGCCAGAAAGGAAAGAACTACCTTGGTGCAAGGATCCCCAACCCCTGGGCCGTGGACCAGTACAGGTCTGTGGCCTGTTAGGAACCAGGTTGCACAGCAGGAAGTGAGCAAGAGAAACTTCATCTGTATTTGCAGGTGCTCCCCAGTACTAGCATCATCACCTCAGCTCCATCTCAAATCACCAGGCATTAGATTCTCATAGGGGCACCAGTCTCTGGTGCCAAAAAGTTTGGGGATTGCTGTTAGTGGACCACTGATTTCTTTTCAAAAATCAAAAGAAACATTTATAGACTATCAAGGAGATGACAAAGTTATAAACAGAATCATTTTATAAGATAAACTATAATGTATACATATAATAAACTGTAAAATAAACAACAACAAAAAAAGAAAAACTAATGGCTACAATATCACTCTGTATCCTAGAATTCACAGGCAACCAAATATCTTCAGCAAAATGTACTGGAGCCCCCAGAACACCAAAGGAAGGATGTTTCTCTTTCTGTACCTATGGCTGACATTGGTAATGAAATAGTCCAGTTTCCCAGAGGCTGGGACCTTACTTCAGAATCCTTCTCAATGTCATATTTCTTTCTTTTCTGGCCATTGACACATGCTATCTCAAGACATGCTAACCAAATCCATAAAATCCAATCATTTCAAGAAACAAAGATGAATATTTCTTATTTTAAGTAGTGATGTCAAAAACAACAAGGCCTGCCACATAAATAATCTTCAGGAGGAATTTCCACATTATTCATCTTCTGACTAGAAGTTTTTGTTTATTAAAAAAATGCAATAAATGCAGAAATGGAGAAGTCAGAAAACCTAGATATTGGAGTGGTTTTAAAGGTTTGAGCGAAGCTATTAAATCCTTTCCCTCTCCTTGTGCTTCTCCATCACATTCAATGCCATCAGAATCCAATTATACTTTGGCACTGGGATAGAAATAGATGCTGCCTCTTCCTCTCTTGTCTTCTATACCCACCCACACACGCCCCTGCTTCCTATGCAATATCATTTGGATTGATACAGATAAGATGCAGTAAAAAGAGCACTAGAGTAGGAACTGGAACACTTGGGTTCCATTCCAGATCCATCATTCGGAAGCTTCAGACTTTGAGCAAATCATTCTGAGCTTCAGTTTCAGTAAACTAAGGGCAAGTGAACTAGCACAGAGGCTGGCAAAATGTTTCTTTAAAGGAGCAGGAGAGTAAATATTTTAGGCTTTGTGGGCCAAAAGGCAAAACTGAAAATTATATAGGAGCTTATATAAAATGAGAAAACCATTTCATATATTGTAAGTGATGAAATTCAAAATATAATAACACTTGAATACAATTTTTTGTAATACTGGCTCACTGATGAGAACAATGAAATTTATTTATGGCCACTGCAATTTGAATTTAATATAATATTTATGTGACAAAACATTATCATTCTTTTGATT
Source organism: Pteropus medius (assembly GCF_902729225.1). NCBI lineage: Eukaryota > Metazoa > Chordata > Mammalia > Chiroptera > Pteropodidae > Pteropus > Pteropus medius. The sequence goes on along the minus strand of NW_024350319.1, from coordinate 19,604,216 downwards.
TTTCCCCGAATTGTTGAAAAATTTAAATACCATTCTTAGCTCAGGCTGTGGGCAGATTTGGCTCCCAGGCTGTAGTTTGCCAACCTCTGGCTCATAGCGTTCCTTTCAGATATGAGTCTTTGTCTCTTGTTTTAAATCTGTACTCCTACTTCTAAACCATAACTGATTAAATCTTTTCATGGGCTTTGTTCCTTTGTCATCCTCTTCAAACTCTTCTATACGCTATGGTCAAAACCTCATTTGAAGGTACCAGTTCAAGCAAACTAGGACTTTCAAGCTCAAGTCTCACCCCAGCTGCTATCCAATGAATTGAACATGAACTTGACTGGCTGACTTCAAGGCACTCTCCATTCTGACCACCATGCTAAATGCTTTTATTTCTTTTTACATCTGGGCATGCCTATTGCAATCCTCTGTGCATGGCCTCTATCTTTTCACACTTCCCGCATCCAGTGTTCTCAGGGTGTGTTCCAAAAAACACTCGTTTCAAGAGTTGCTATGAAAAAAGAGTGTCTTGCTCAAACACGTTTGGCGACCGTTGCATATCATATCTCCCTCTTGGAAAAGCACAAGGTTTACTCATATATTAAAGGCTCCGAGGAATCCTGCTGAAAAAAATATGATAAAAAG